>NC_042619.1:24019930-24319930 GCF_901001135.1 Rhinatrema bivittatum
GGTGCAGTCAACCTGCAAATTAAAATGATCATTTAAAATATCCACGTGAATACCTTTTTTTTTTTTTTTTTATCTGTGAGTTCTCATTTGTGCTTGTGATGCAGAGGAAAAAAAAAAAAAGAGTGAGACAGCCCTGGCTGCTTTGTGTTATTAATAGTTCCTTGTTTCTTACCCTCCGTCCTGTAGTCTTGCCGCTATCGATCGGTTATTCTGGGCTTCAGCTTGGTGAACGCGAGCTCAGCAAGGCTGAGAAATCTACGGTGGTGGGTGTTTCACACTCCCCTCCCACGGGGGTGGGGGACGCTGCAGGACGTGCCAGCGGTTATCACCTCTGAAATTCCTGGGGATTTCTCCCAGGCACCACCTGCCTCCCTGACGGGGCTAGGAGCACCGCTGGCCAGATGTTTATAATGCCTGCTGTGACCCTACAATTCTGGGGAGGGGAGGCAGGGGGAAAGCTTGTACAGTTAAGTAGTGCTTTTCCCACGTGTGTCTGTATGATTTGGTGCTGTGCACCAGAGCTCCCAAGGGGGTCCAGTTCAAGGAGGGAGATTTTTTTTTTTTTTTTTTAGGCCAGTCCTGGATGTCTGATGATCCCCCGTCCCTGATGCGTTACAATACCCGCGCGGCCGATTTCAAGTGGTAGAAGCAGGGGATGCTTAGATTCTGCATCACCTCCTCACAAACCCCAGGGGTAATTTTAACCGGCGCTGTTTGCAGCCACAATAAAAGCAAAACTGCATGGGGAGTTTTGCTTACCTCATTGCTTAATGAAACATTCCCTGTGGGGATCTGCACCTGCCTTCTCTGCGGGGGTAATCTTTTTTTCCCTGCAGTTCAGTTCCATGCCCTCCCTCTGCCCCTGGAACCGGCTCCACGATATGCAGATAAAAAGCATGCATGCCGCTCACCAGCTTTCACCTGCAGATGTGCTGGGCCCGTTTCTGCATGCAAAATGCCAAACCCTCTGACAGTCACTTTGGTACATTGTGTCTGATCCCCTGCCCTAGATCAGAGTTTCACAAACCTGTCCTGGTGACCCACAGCCCATCGGGTTTTGCACAGTGAACACGCATGGGAAATGAATTTCCGGCATCTTCGTTGTGAATGTCCTGAAAACCAGACTTGGCTGTGTGTGGGAAGCTCTGCCCTAGAGGGTTTTACCTCTCGTGCCGTTTGTGCCGTTGATGTCAAATCAAGGGATCCAGGGGTCTCGGAACTTCATAAAACTTGCAGCCACATCCCGGTCGGGATTTTTGTTTCTATCCGGAGGTGAAACGGCCACGGCCTCCGAGAGCCACGCATCCCAGGCGGAGGAAGAAACCCGTCTTTCCTCGTAATTGCGATCCACAAAGCAAGCAGAATACCTATTTCTGCTGAGAACGAGTGGCGCAGTCCCGACTCGGGATTTTCAATACAGGCTGGTAAACGGATTGGGGAGTGTGCGAGTGGGGAGGCGGAATGGATCCCTTCCTTAAGGACGTTCCTGATTATGCCTGTAACGTTCCAGGACTCGCCAACGTCCTTGCCGCTGTCAAACCACGTGAAAACGGTGTCTGCTTCTATTGCACCTTTCGTATGCACCGGAGAATCCAAGGAAAAAAAGAAAAAATCCCAGACGAGTTGCCAGCTCACACCCGACCAAAGCGGAAAGCGTTTTAACCGTGTGATGACATGCTCGTTCACTTCTCTGTTGCGCGCAATCTTTAGATATCCGTACGCCCATTAAAATGCAGCGTTTGGCGATGTTAAGTGCTGAAGGCGAATGGACGTTATGCAAGTGGCGCGTTCCCCTTCCGAGTCTTGCCGCGTAGACTTAGCCATCAAGCTTTTAAGAAGAGAGAGAGAGCCAACCAGCTTGAAATTCGACTCTGGAGTGCGGCAGTACTGCCAGCGACCGGGTCCAAGAAGACAGACTTTCAGCCGCAATGCACACGAAGGGCACAGCCGTTTCCATGGGTAAAAATATTGCTCATCCACAATGATTACATGGCCACTTAGGCTTTTTTGTTGAATTTTATCAATGCTATTTTTAATTACTAAAACTAATTATGCCCAACACAATTGTTATTTTCTTAAAAAACCCAAATGATGTGATTGTCGCCTTTGAAGCGGTTATTGGGGTGTTTCCAGTCCCTCTGCTGGTCCTGAATCCTAGTCTCCCCCCAAAACGGGTCTGGGCTTTGAGAGCTGCACACTGTTCATACATTAGGTCAAAGAACTAGCTTAACGTACTTATTTTGGTTATCCTAAGAATCAGACCTGGTTTTTGTTTGTTTGGTTTTTTTTTGGGGGGGCAGAAACGGGATCTTGAAAATTAAAACTGAAAAGTACAGAGTTGATTTAACCATTGAAGGCTGAGGAGAGGAGTCGCTGCAGAAGGAGCCGATTCTGAACGGGCTCACCGTCCCTTCTTACAAGCATTTCTGGAGATGTTATCATGCCAGCTGTTAATAATTTAATGGCCTGGCGGTGGGCGATTTGACCGTGTATTTGTAGACAGGCTGTAGCAATATTACTTCTGGTGGCAGGAGGGTAGGGGGTATGGGGGGGAGCCTGTGGTTTTAAAAGGCAAACTGTTCCCACTGGTCCGCTTTGGTCAGTCGGATGTCCATGAGGAATGCTGCCCTGAAGGTTTGGGCACCCATGCAGTCCACTTGGAGTTGCTCTTTCCTGTTTACAAAGCCGTTCTTTTAAAAGTAGAATGGCCATCATTGATACCATCTGGGATGTATGGGCCTCTATTTATATTTTAGATTGTTAATTATTGCTTTCTCTTTTGACCGTGAACAGCAATAGTGTGTGTGTAGCATTTCAGTGGATGCTGCAGTGCCTTTGCCCCTATATTCCAGGCCTCAGGCCTTTTCTCCACTGCTTCAATACTTGAGGGCATTGGATGTCCCTGAAATTCCAATGAGAGCGCTCTCAGTCCTTGTGCAGCTTGCGAAGACAACTAAAAGCGTTGTACGTGAAGACTGTGGCAGCAGTGCCAACACTATCAATGTATACGGTGGAGGATCACTTGCATGCCACCCATTTACGTATTTTGAGTTCTGTCACTTTTCCGGGTGACTACCCAATTCCGGTGCCACCGCATAAACCACCCTCTTAAGGAAGGCCATGGTTGTGCCTTTCGTTACAGTCGGGCACTCTGTTTTCACACATCACCTTGCACGAGGCCCCGCTTCAGATGTCATGCTGCATTTATTCTGTCAACCTTACCAGTGGGATGCAGCCATGAGGTTATGGTGAGTGGCATCCTAGAGAAGCCCTCCCCCCATGTCGCCCCCACCTCATTTATTTTTTTCTAGCTGCGGGACTGGCTAAGGAAGAGCTTCCGTGGTCCTCACAAGTGCTGTTCTCTTGGAAAATGAAATACTTGATTTTTATTCTTCTGTTTATACTTGGAACTAATACTGGCAGAATTTATGCATGGAACGGTGTGGACCGTGTTCCACAACAACAGTACAGCCCTCGGACTACAGGAAATCCAAAGTCGTTGCCAGTACTTGGTGTTCATGTCCTCTTGGCTCTCCTGTTAAGAGTATGATGGTTTGTTCTGTCTTGTATAATCTTGTTTTATTTTCAGTTTTATGCACATGAGGATGTTTTTCTGTTGTGATGTGTTTTTTGTATGCCTGCTGGGAAAGGCTTTTCTCTTACTCCAGCCCACCTTGAGCAGTTTTTAGGAAAAGCCTTAAATGAAATTCTAATGGTGCTTGATGGAGTGAAAGGCCTTCCTGTAAGCGGAGCTCTGCCATTGGTCAAAACACAACGACCCCCCCAAGGCCTTTAAAGCAAAAGCACTTGCTTGGGTCTTCAAAAGGTTACCCTGGTTCTTCCAGCACTCTGTTACTTCCTTTTGTGATATACATTCTCTTTTTTTTGTTGACCTAATAGATTTTAATTCAAAAAAAGTCTAAAAAAAAAAAAAAAAATCCTACTTTTTTGGGGAGGATGAAATCTCACCTTCGTTGGCTGTGCATGCTTTAATGTTGTAATGTCAGATCGAGCCCTAGGTGACTGATGGGGCAACAGAAGAGTCCTGCGGGCAAGCAAAGGACGATGCCTGAAGCCAAAGTTGATCCGATTTAGCAGACGCCTGGCTCTCTAAGGCACAGCCGTTGGGTTCATGTTCGCAGCAGGCCAAGCAGTTGATGTAGTTGACCATGGATGGTAATCTGCTTCAGAGGGTGTATATTGCAATGTAAACACTTGTGAAGAGGGCTTCAGACAAACTACACGCTGCCACTGGATCGGTTCCAGCATTCGCCCAGCAGCGCGAGAGATCGCTTGGCAGTGCTGGTATTCGGCGCCCCTATAGCTCTATAACTCTTCAGTTAGGATTTCGCTTTCACCATCTTCAAGAACTGCTTTCTCAGTGTCCTTTGAGGCTGTCACCCATCGTAATTCCCCCTTCACAATTGTTTTTCCATTAGCAGATTTTGTTGTAGCCATGGAACACAGTCCTGCAAATTCTATTGAGTGAGTTCTCTTCATTTTGCGACTGATACCCCAAATAGTTTACAGCTTCTCACTAGGCGGCAGGTGTTAGCTTTCTCTTTCTCTCTCCAGTTCTAGGGAGGGTTGTTACCCCTACAGGAGAATACCTGAATACTGGCTGCTCTCAGAAGCTGAGACTAGCAAACGATGTCAGATCAAGTCCAAAATGGTCCATCCAGTGCCGTTTGTCTCCAGCGTCTCCTTTCTCCCCAGCGTCGCCTCTCCTCTTACCTTTTCCTTCCCTTAACCCTCCAGCATCTCTCGTTTTTTTTCATCGCTCCTCTCAGATCTCTGGTGCCTCCCAACTCGGCAGTGGTAGCTTTGGCTTTTCTTCCCCCTTGGCATCTCTGGAGCTCCTTCCTGTGCAGCTCTAGGGGTTACGCCAGCCTTTCTTCCTAGCAGCTGTGGCAGCAGCAGCTCTACCCTCGCTCCTCTGGTGCAACGCCACTGGTGACTCCGGCTCTGGCAACAGATCAGGTCACATCTTCTTTTAGCAGTGTGGACATGCAGTCGTGGCTGCCGCATGCGTGTGCATGCTGCTTCAACACTTTTTTTTCTGCATGTAGGGTACGAGCCTAGTTCTCGTGCATGCCCTACTGTCAGTTTTCTAGGGGAGGAGATGCAGGAAAGCATCTCGGGCCCGCAGCTTTGTTTTTGAAGAACCCAGGAATTTGTCGTGAAAATCACTGTAGACAAAAAACGAAGGAGCCTATTTATAGTAAAAACAGGCAATGACAGAAATGAATGCTTCTACAATTGGAGCCGCACCTTGTCATGTTGGTGTCTCATGGCAGCTTTATTAATAACATATCATCATTGTAGGTAACCATTTGGCCCATCCAGTCTCCCCAGGTAATTCTGATCCACGCTGCTAAATTTGTCTCTGCTGCTAGTCGTGAAGCTGCTTGTAGGATATTGCTTCTTATCCAAGTCCGTTTTTGTTGACTTTATTTATCGAGTTTTTTATACTGTCGTTCGGTTTCGCCATCACAACTTCCTCATTGGTTCTCTATCGACCTAAGTCGATGAGCATACAACTTCCCATACTTAATCCAAAACATAGGGAGGCCCTCCCCCCCCTTGTATTTTAACACCCAACTTTGTAATAAGCTAAGCAGCTACCAAAATTGATGACTGTTGGCCGAAACACCCAGCTAGTTGTCCAGGTCCCCATGACCTTGCTGGATGGTGCACTGCCACCATCAACTTGCTGTCACGACCCAGCTGGGTAGGAGTTGCTCTGATGGTTGTTTTGGAATGATTTATCAAATCTATAGCTAACAGTGGCATGTTTTCATCAGGGCAATCTTCAAAAATCCATTTAACCATGGAAACAGGTAAAAGGGCTATTTGAAAATTTTCTGCCCTGTATGAGGGTAAAAAGTATGGAAAGGAAGAAAAGAGTGCATGGGGAGAACGTGCTGGTGCGGCAGTTACCACCCTTAACCAATAAGCCTACATGCAACTCCATCATTGCTCTCTGCTTCAGCGGCAGGGGAAAAGGGGAATGGGATTTAGAGAGCAACCAACGAGGGCACAGACTTTTATGGACTGGGGAAACAAGCAAGGAGGTAACTTGCTGGTGTGCAGTTACTACCCTTAACTAGTAAGCCTATTACTTTTGATGCAACTCCATCATTGCTCTCTGCTTCAATGGCAAGAGGTAACGGGGACTTGGACTCAGCATCCAACAAGGGCCCTGACTTTTATGGTCTGGGAAACTGATAAGCATAGGGGTAACCTATACGGTGCGGCAGGTGCTACCATAAGCTCTGGGCAGGCTGGATGGACCATTTGGTCCTTTTCTGCCATCATTTCTCTGTTTCTGTGCGTTCCAAAACACGTGTGCTTCGGAGATTACAATGCACATAGTTTTGTATTTTCAAAATGATGCAAATTTTTGTTGGAAAATTACCTGGGGAGGAAGGGGAAGCAGGTGCAAATGTCTGCAGGTGCTTTTTCCTGGTAAATTTCCTACCTGTGTAACTTCCCCTTTCAAAACTGGTGCAAAATCTACCGGTGACCGTACCCATGGGCTTTGCATGGAAATGCGTAGTTTTGAATATCTGCCCCCTCCCTGCTCCCGAATGTCCTTTTTAAATGCTGGGTGCGGGTATTCTAGAAGAGATGAAGCTACGCTGGGACTGTGGAGTCTTTCTCCCCGTTCCAGTCTTCATTAGCAGTGAAACAGTGATTTCAGGAAAACCCCCCCCCCCCAATGCATAGGAAAAAAGTCAAGAAACAAAGTATAAGTATAAAGCGATTCCTTTTTTTGTTTGTTGACCTTTTGACATGCGTTGAGGGGGACTGATCCCACAAGGTGCACCGCTCTCTACGATGGCGTGCGTTGAGGTGCTCGATCAGGCTCCCCGACTGTGCGGCTCCCTGTTGCCCTCCACATTTAGGATGACCTCCTCCCCCCTTCTCCCTTTTAAAGCCAGGAGCTTTCAGGTTTCCGTTCTTAAATGGGAACTGGCGGAGCCCCACTGCTGAATTTCTTCTGTCGCACTGATAGAAAGCAGTGCAGAATAGCAGAAAATTTTACCTTGTAGCGACGAGGAGCAGTTTTTACGTTTAAAAAAAAACCCCAAACCAAAGACATACTTCCCTGAAATACTGTGGATCAGGCCTCGTCTTACCGTGCTCCTCCTCCTGATGTTGAAACAAAGACGCATAAACTAAGCTCAGAAGAAATTTTAAATAAATAAGCATTGTGAAAAACCAGGAATTTTGGAGCGCTGCCCTGTCCCTTTAAAGATTTCCCTTTGCCAGGGAGTCGTATGCTTTAAGGGGTTAATTTCAAGAGTTGCATTAAAAGGCCCATATATGGGCTGAGTGCAAGCAACTTTAAAAACAAACAAACCAAAACCGTAAAACTTTGTGTATGTGCGCAACAGAACGCATGAAAAAAAGGGGCGTTAGGGATGGGTCAGGGGCGTTCTGGAGCGGGGCCAACATTTACCCGTGTAAATACCCGTTTTAAAATCTGCAGACGCAATGCGCGCCGGGCTGTAGCATATTTACTTCTGCTCCTCATCATGTGTAAGTCAGAATAAAACTTGCTGCAGCCACAAACTGACTGGGAGAGGGGCCTGGAGAGACTGGGCAGACTGGTGTGCACTGAGTGGTCAGACTGGTTATTTCCTTCACGCGCGCCTGTCTTCAAACGTGCTCACTTGCGCGTGCAAAAGCCGACAAGCCCTAGGGAACGATACGCTGGTAAACTTTCCCTCGCGCGATCGCTTACGGTTAAGGTCACACGTGCTATTTTGTGATTTAAAGTTCCAGCATTTGTGGGCGCGCAGTCATTTTAAAGTTATAAGGTTTCCTACGGAGGTGGAAAGTACCTTTTGCTGCAAGAGAATAAGAAAACCCCGAGCTGAACTGTCCAGTTTGGGGAGTGTCTGTGCGTGACAAGTCATGAGCTTTTGTTTTTATGTGACCGCTCCGGTTTCTCGGGTAGCTCAGTACAGAAATAAGAGTGGGGTGAGCCACTTTTATCCTGGCAGGCGGGGCTGCCTGCTGGGGCTGAGCAGATCTCTCTATCAGATCCCCATGCAAAACCCTACAAGCACTCTGCCCCTTCCTAGAGTTCCCCTGGGGAGTTTTTTTTTAAATATTTTTAACTTGCCAGTTCAAACGCTTCCTCCCATCTGCCAGCTGCAGTTGAATTGTTCCGTTCTGGGAAGCTCCCTCTGTGCATTTTCTTAGGTCAAGGGATGTTAAGTCGGTCTGCCAGTGTTTTGACTAAAAAACAAACAAACCAAACATTTTCAGGCTGGGTTACTTGGCGGTGGTGGTTCCTGCAGGTTCCTATCTGACTGTGCTTTGAATTGCTGTTCAGGGCCGGCTTTTCAGGCGTGCGACCTGCGCGGCCACACAGGGCGCCGTGCTCGGGGGGGGGGGGGGGGGGGGGGTGCTGGCCCCTCCCTTCTGTATAATGTCTGCAAAGGAACATTGTGCAGGGGAGGGGGGGAGAAAAAAAGAGGGGGATGCTGCTGGGTAAGAGAGGGGAGAGAGGAAAGAGAATGCTAGGGGGGGAATGATAGAAGGGGCAGGAGGAGAGGGGATTGGTGGGGGGGGGGGGGGGAGGGGGGAGAGGGATGGGTATCCTGTGCTGGAGCCGCTGCCAAAGGAGGTGGCGCTGTGCTAGAGCGGTCGCCAACAGCGGGTGGGAGTGGGTGCACCAGTATCGGTTTTCACAGAGTGCCAACGAGCCTGGGGCCAGTCCTGTTGCAGGTTGGCTGTTTAAAGTCAGGTAGGCTGGCCCGGTAGGGCTCAGGTGGCCAGTGCTGCGCAAAAGGGTCCCTGATTCGATTTCCAAGCTGGGCCTTCCACCGCCTTGGGTCAGCGGAGGCAGCACTCACAGCCTCTGGGATGGGGAAGTCGTCGCTTAAGGGCGATGCCTAGTGGCTGGATTTAGGGGCCCGTGATTTCATGGTTCTGGAAGGAGGATGGATAACCCCCAGCGCAGGGTCGTTTTCTGCTGCAGTCACCAGACTGGGTATGTTGGGGTGGGAAGGAGAAGTCCCTGGGCGGCTGTGAATGGAGGCTGGTGGTGCTGGATCCCAGTCCTGCTTCTGGTTTTGGCTCTATATATCAACTAACCTCGTTGCCTTGTGCAATGACTCTGCAACACTCTACATAACAAGGACACTGCTCGTTATGAGGACATTTGTGCGGGCGCCGATCCTGAAGCAGTCTTATATTCTGACTGCTCCCCTATGGTCGGCTCCCGTGTTTTATTCTTTATTATATATTCAAATCCGTATTTTATTTAGTTTTTATTATTTTACTAAAAAGTACGCTGCCCAATTCCCTCGACAGTCTCACCCGTGTAGCAGACCGACCCTTCACCTTAAAATTGTTTAAATGTTTATATACACTTGCTGAATGAGTTTTAACAGCTAGATCCAGTGAGGTTCAGGACAGGTCTGCCAGCCCGACACGGTCCATGTTTCGGCGGTTGCCTGCTTCAGGGGCTGCGGGGACTGGACTGGAACCGGGACTTTCTATAGACCTGTGGATACCATTATTATTATCTCTTAACTGAGAAATTCATGCACAATTGTTTGAATATCTCGGTACCTCAATCTTGAGCTATATCAAGTACTCACTGTTTTTTCTCCGTGGTCTCATTCCTGTGAGCGGCGCCTTCACTTACGAATCCGGCGTCTCTCTCTACACAGCTGTTTTATAACCCTCTGACGTCAAACCGTCTGGTTTTGGCTCAGCAGGAGGAAACCGTTTTGGTCAAAAAGCAACCCAGTTTCTGAGAGAGCGGTTTATTGCAGTGACTTTTCAGCATTAGCGGTGGCCGGGCCTGCACTGCCATTGCAGCACACCTGGGATGCCGTGTGAGAGCTGAGGTGTTGCTGTAGGAGCAGAGGTCTGGAAACCACCTAGGTCCCCTTCATCCGATGTGACTTCCAGGCTAGAGAAGGATGCAGGAGGGCAATTCCCGCAGTGAAGGTGGTCAGGCGGTTAAGATTAGATTTGCATCAATTAGACACCATGTCACCGGAGTTGTTGGAACTGTAAAAAGGTAGCATCTCATGAGGGCTGAGAGCAGAAGGTGTTGCCTTAATGAGCCGTGAATCCAATGTCTTGGCTTAGTCGGAAACACAGTTTACTCCTGGGGGAATTCTGTGCAAAAGAAAATGTAAAATTCTGCATACTTTATATTTGTCAAAATGATACAATAAACATGATAATTAAGTAGCGTATTTTCCGGCGTATAAGACGAGTTTTTAACCCCTGAAAATCTTCTCAAAAGTCGGGGGGTCTTCTTATATGCCGGGTGTCGTCTTATAGGGCGTATAATTAATTTATAAGCCCTCCCTGTCTCCAAGACTATCAGAGCGGTAGCGCATCCCTCTGGCCCGCCCTTGTATCCTATTACCGGTTAGGGATGTGAATCGTTATCGTTTTGGGGGAGGGTGGGAAAAACGGCACACAAAACTCTGGAATTTGTTGCCAGAGGATGTGGTTAGTGCAGTTAGTATAGCTGTGTTTAAAAAAGGATTGTATAAGTTCTTGGAGGAGAAGTCCTTTACCTGCTATTAAGTTCACTTAGAGAATAGCCACTGCCATTAGCAATGGTTACATGGAATAGACTTAGTGTTTGGGTAATTGCCAGGTTCTTGTGGCCTGGTTTTGGCCTCTGTTGGAAACAGGATGCTGGGCTTGATGGACCCTTGGTCTGACCCAGCATGGCATGTTCTTATGTTCTTAAAAATAATCCCTAAAACCACCCCGACCCTTTAAAACTAATCCCTTAGCTTCCCCCACCCTCCCGACCCCCCCACCAAAAACTTTTTACATGTACCTGGCGGTCCAAGAAAGCAAACCGATAATCGATCCAAGGTGGATGTCAGCAACAAACAACCGATCCATCTACTTGTGTTTCTTACAGGTACCTGGTGGTTCCAGTGGGGGTCCCGGGAGCGATCTCCCGCTCTCGGGCCGTTGGCTGCCACTAATCAAAATGGCGCCGGCCGTCCAGTGCTCCTACCATGTGACAGGGGCCGGCCAATGGCACGGATACCCTGTCACATGATAAGGGCAAAGGGCCATCGGCGCCATTTTTATTAGTGGCAGCCGACGGCCCGAGAGCGGGAGATCGCTCCCGGGACCCCCACTGGAACCACCAGGTACCTGTAAAAAGATTTTGGGGAGGTTGGGAGGGTGGGGGAAGCCGAGGGATTAGTTTTAAAGGGTCGGGGTGGGTTTTTTGTTTATCGGCTTGCGCGCAGCCGATTGAAAAAACAAAACAAAACACAAACAAACAAACAAAAAAACCCGATCGGGCTGGACGGGAAAAAAACCACGATGTGAACCGGAATCAGAACTGATTCCGGTTCAGATTCACATCTCTATTACCAGTACCTCCTTCTCTGCCTCTCAGATCTCGCACATGCGCGTCTGCGCCGCTTCACTGCAGTCCTCAGGAGCGAGATCCGAGAGGCAGAGAAGGAGGCACCGGGAATAGGATACAAGGGTGGGCCAGAGGGATGCGTTACCGCTCTGATAGTCTTGGAGACAGGGAGGGCTGGGCAGGCGGGGAGAGCTGACCAATCCAAGCAGGATTTGTATACAGCAACCAGCCAAGAAGGGTAGTCTTCTACGGCGAGTATATCCCAAACTCTATATTTTAACTGGAAAAGTTGGGGGTCGTCTTATACGCCGGAAAATACGGTAATTCGTTGAAATGTAATACAGAAAAGAATTTAAGAATGCAGAGTTCTAAATATTTTGTGCAGAATTTCCCTAGACGTTCACTGTAAGAGTGTCCCTTCCACCCTCTCTCCCTACTGCCCTGGCCACTTTGCCCTCTTAGGCCCCAACTCCTCCACCTGCCACTGTCCCTCTCTCCCCCCCCTTCTACTCTCTCTCTCCACTCCCAGAGTTTGACTCCTCTGTCAGTTCTGCCCCTCGCCCCTCCACAGTAGCACAGAATTCCCCCAGGACTACACAGGGAAAGAAATAGTTGGATTGTATGTCCTGTCCTATGTGGTTTTTAAAACAAACCTTGTATGGCCTAGAACAGATAATTCAGAGACTGAGTGCTCTCGAGGAGGGGGTGTGTGTGTGTTATACTATATCTGTGCTTAATCATCTTGGTTTGAAGGCCCTGCCCGACATCCTTCTCTAAATATTTCATTCCTGTAGGCTTGAGGTCAGATGTGAAGTGACCCATGTGGTCTTGAACGCTTGTTGTCTATATAATAGTGTTTGTTGGTCTAATACAGGGCTTCCCAAACCTGTCCTGGGGACCCCACAGCCAGTCGGGTTTTCAGGATATCCACAGTGAATATGCATGAGATACATTTTGCACACCACGGAGACTCCCTATAAGCACATTTATCTCAGGCATATTCATTGTGGATATCCTGAGAACCCGACTGGCTGTGGGGTCCCCCAGGACAGGTTTGGGAAGCCCTGGGCTCTAATATATGAGATTACAATCTGCAAAGGATCCGGTAGGCCCTGATCTGAGAACCCTGATTTAAAAAAAAAAAAAAATTCTGGAAGAGAAGGGTTTATAAACTCGGGTTTTCAGATTTTCATCTGTAAAGCCAAGTAAACGACTGTGCTACTGGCAGCCACAACAGGGTTTCTCTTGTTGTGAAACCAATGGAAAAATAATCTCTGATAATTCGCCAAATCCATGCGTATGCTATGATTTTAAATTGGGGAATTGAGACTGGGCACTTTTTTTTTTGATTGCTCGGGGAAAAATACCTAGGGTTTGAAAAATCAACTTGCCCACTCGCGAGGGGTGAGTGAGGTGGGGCCTTGTCTTCGGCCCCCAGCCAGGGCCCGGGAGGGAGGAGGAGGAGAAAGTTGGGTCTTCAGCCTTGATCGGGGATCCTGCAAGAGGAGGAGGAGGAGGGACTGCACTTTTCAGCCTCGATCAGGGCACCAGGGTTACAGCGGTGGCGCTGGGGTAGGGGAGGTGGGAGCGAGGGGTGGGATCTGGAGGGAGGTAGTGAGAGAGAGAGAGAGGACTACCATTGTATGTGGCGAGGAGCATGGAGGGTGAACACTCACTAGTTACTCGGCTGTCTCCCCCCCTTCCCTCCCCCTCCCCCCCCCCCACACACACATTTGAGGGAGGGGGTAACGGCTGCAGGATTCTGGAGGAGTTTTCCCCACCCTGGCAATATGACGCATTGCATCGCTGCACGGGAACAGGGTCGGGGGCTGAGAATCTCCCTCGAAGGAACAGAGCAGAGGCGCCGCTGCTGTGAAACTTTGCTCTCTGTAGCTGAACCGGGACATCTCCATCAGGGGGTGGTGCTCAGGAAGGGACTGAGCGCTATAGTGAGGAAATGCATTGCCCTGGTGCTCCGTGCAAGGGAGAAGCAGTCGCTTTGCTGCACGTCTTGCATAACTCTGCTAACCTCCTGGCAGTCCCTTGTCCTGAAGCTCATCCCTTTTCTCACGATGTGGTGCCAGCAGCTCTTCAGCTGGGAGAGAGGAGGCAGCATTTTTGGCTGTGTAAATCACATGCTCAAATACTCTGTCAAACATTCAGGAACCTATTGCTAGACTGATGGAAGTGGACATCTCTTCCTGTTTCCTTAGTGTTAATTTGCTGGTGATGGGTTCATCCCTCGCTGCACAGACCTCTGAGGGGAGCCGTCTCCTATTATAAGGATTGTAATAGTGCACCCAACCCCCTTTACCCGAGAGCCGAGGGACACGCCGAGGTAAGACAGTGCAGCTTTTATTATTCCAAGAATCAAGGCTGCAGTAAGAAAAAGACACACACAGGGTTAATTAACCATAAACAGATAGAAGTGTAGATTCGCAGTCAAACCAGTTTCCAGCAATACTCTGCTCTAGAACAATAATCTAGGAGTAATTTCATAACCTCAGATCTGCTGGTGTCGTGAGCTCAGGATAAGCCTGGAGGTGTATAACTGGGCACTAACCTATGCCATTGCCCCCCAGGCCCTCTGAGGGTGAGTGGGGGACTACATATGAGCAATGCCTTAACCCCTTGGAGGTTCGCAGCCACGTGATGGTTCCCTCAGGCAGTAATGAAGCACGGAAAGATTTCAGCTGGGATGTGCAAAAGGATGGCCTCCTTCCACCTCCCCGGGAGCAGGGATTCCCAGGTTACAATTAGAAATAGAGAGACCTGGGTTTAATTTTATGCAAATCTGTCTCGTGCATCTTCCTGGTGGACATCCAGAAAACCTGACTGGCTAGGTGTGTCCCGAGGACTGGGTGGAGAAGCCCTGATCTTAAAAACCTGAGTGGAGGGAAGGGGTTTAATGTAAGCATCTGCTTCAGGCCTACAACTTCCACCACCACCCTATACTTCCCCCAGGCTGCCCAAGACACGGGATTTTGGAGCCGGATGATATCGTTTCAGCTGTGTCAATGCTGTAAGTATCGTGAGTGCTCTCTACCGCTGGGAATAAAAAAAAAATATTATAGAGAAGGCAAAGTGAGAGATGATTGACGGAACCGTTCAAATATCTACCAAGTAGCATTTTCAGTAGGAGATGAAGCTGTTTAGAGCTGTAAGGATGAAGGCTGGGAGGTGTGGATTAAGTGGTGGGTAGGAAACCAGCGACAGATTGCAGGGATGCTGGAGAGAGGGTAAGGTGCAGGGTGACTGGGCATTAAGCAGGGGCTGGTGCCAGAGTAAGCAGGGGCAGTCGGGCCGTCTGGTTGTGCTTAAGGGGTCCTTGTATGCTGACCGCTGCCTGGGTTATTATCTTAAGCAAAAGCGAGATCGCTGCCTTTTGCAGAGGATATCTACCTTTGCAAATTGTTCCCCATCACATGCAAAAAAGAACTTGTTTTTTTACAATTTTTTTTTTGGGTGGGGAAGGAATGAAAGATGATGAAAATAATCCATTTCAGTTTGCAGAATACTCTTATTTTTTTTTTCCTAGTTTTATTTTAGTACTTAGCAAAGTTCTGGGGCACTCTCAGTTCAGTAATAGGTTTATTCTTTTAGTAGTTACTTATATCTCATTTTGAGTCTTGAGCACTTGGGGAAATTACCGGAAAGTCTGTTAGCCAAATTAGATTGTTTTAGAGGAACCCATAATTTAGAATACAGAAATCTGTTTGCCTGGGCAGGATTGGATTAGGGCAGAAAATAGGCACCAGGTTAAAACGTCATTGTCTGCGCAGGCTTTATTGTGGACTAATTTCAACTGGTTTTCTCGGTTATATATTGAACTGTTTTTTTTTGCTGCTTGGCCTTTAGAACGTTAGGATTTTATATTAGGTTCCTTGTTTCATGGTGGATCTGATTCGTTTCTAGGACTTTAGTGTTGAGTGTTGTTTTAGTTGTTGGTTTTCTGACATTATAGTTTGGTTTTTAAGTCGTTTTTGATCTGTCCTGTTTTATCTTTGTTTGTTTTTGATTTATGTTTTTAACTTGGCATCTCTTTTGAACATTTATGGAAAACCGGGATATGCATTTGGAAAGCTCGTACGTACATAATGGAGGGGACGAGGAACACAAGCAAAAAAGTTGGGGGCCTTCCCGGCCCTCGAGAGCCACACCCAGGATAATCCCCGGTGAAGATGCATCAGATCGATTTGCATACAGCGGAGGCAGCATGCGTGCAAGCCTCTCATGCATATTCATGAGGGATATCCTGAAAAACCCGACCTGCTTGCGGCCCGCCAGGACTGGGCTGGGAGCGATGGAAAATTTTCACAGCAGGCACAAATATACTTTCTTAATGAGAATACAATAAAACGTTAATGTTCTTCCTCTTTCTTTTGCATACCGTGCCGTGTTTCTCACCCCTGTATAGAACGTCACTGCCTCATTTTCACTAGTCCCCATTAAATGTTTCTGAAAATCTTGCGGAATCCCAGTGAGAGGAATTTTGTTTCACTTTTTTTTTTTTTGGCGTGTCCCACCGTTTTACGTTTCCTCCAGGGATGAAGCGGCTTGGGCTAGCGTCCTCAAGCGGAGGCCCGTGACGATGGGCTTGAACAGTAAAATTAAAAAAAAAAAAAACTGTTAAAAAAAAATAAAGCAACTATAGTTTACTGTAAACCGGTACGATAAGACCTGGTCTTGAGCATCGGTATATTAAAAGAATTTAAATAAATAAGTAAATAAAATAAATAAATAAATAAAATTGAGATGCAATCTTAATTTTGTCTACATATATCCCCACCCACACAGCCAAACCCAAGAAGAACCTATAAACTTTGGGGGGAGGGGAGGGTTGTTTGCTAAAGTGCGTCTAGAGCTCATGTGATAGACCCATGGACACATCAAAACTAGTAAAGTTTTTTTCACGTTTTGAAATGTGTATAAAAGAAAAGGGGGGGGGGGCAGGCTTTGTGGTCATTCTCCATGAATCTAAATACAGAAAGGTGGCAGAAAGTTGTGTTAACGTGTAGGTAACTATGGGAATAAATGTATAAGGGCCCTTATTAAAAATGATACCTTTTCAGTTTTTGCGAGCTAGAAAATGAGCTATGTTCTACTTAAAGGGGACTCACAGTTGCAGTACCCTGTGTTTGCAGGGAAGAAGCTAACACGAGGTAGAGGTCTGCGGTGGTGCCAGAAATGAGGTACTGAGTGTGGCAGTCCTACACCAGAAAAGCAAGGCCTGCAGACTCCCAAATGTGATCTCCAGTAGGTGAAAGTGCCCTTGGGATCTAACGAGGCATTTGCCCTGACCCATGTAGAGTCTCAGCTAGCCCCCACCAAGAAGGAGGGTACGTGGGTATGCTGCCATCACCCTGGCCATTTGCCCCTCTCCCAACAGGCCATACCATAATACAACAGTAGATGACACTAGAAAAAAGACCAGCTGACCCATCTGGTCTGCTCTGTTATTCTTGTATATATTCCCAAGGATGTAGCCCAAATGCCCCCCTCAAGCAAAGCATGACTGCTGGTAGGATATTCCTGCTTACTGAAGACAGGTTTTTCCATTTTCCTCTCTTGCACTCCACCCTTCTGGGTAGTAGAGCATGCAAAATCTCCTTTTTCATTCACAACCAGCACCCCTCCCCTCCTGTGATAATCCAAACAGCCATCAACACAAGCATGGCGGTTAGCTGAACATCCAGCCTCTTAGGTCCGTCGCCTTTTTCAGGTGGTGCTGCCAGGCTGACTTGGTCAACACAAGAAGCATGTAGCCTGCCAGGCAGACCCTGCTATGAAATGTGAAGTGAACTGCACTAGTTGTCCATGGATCCTGCAATGATCAAGATCCAGTGCAATGGGCATGAATCCTTCTTGTTTGATTTGAAGAGCGTTGAATTGATCATAGTTGTCTTTCTCCACTGAGACACACATTAGAACTGTATACATTAATAAGTGCTGCTTTTGACGTGCCTTACTGTTTGACACAGCCCACACCTGTACATACAGGCCATGTGAAACAGTAATACACAGTGTAAAGACAGTGGACCCTTGTGCTGCAGCGTGGTTGATGCAACCTAGTAGGCGAACCCATTAGGCCCACGCCGGCACCCTGGTCTGGGACTAGACTGGAGCTTCACCTATATCAGCCCCATTCCCCACGGGTTGAGCCTTTGGGTTCCAAGGAACTGAAGGACTTAGGTGAGAGTCCCACAGGGTGTATAGGAAGAGAAAATATGGGGCAAGGACAGGCAGCAGTGCGACAATTATCAATAGCAAGCCAGATGTTGAGTCGGATGGCAAGTAGGATGTAGATAGAGTTCGTAGCTAAGGTCAGTAGCAGGCAAGAGGATAATCCTGGTCTGAAGCAGAGGTCAGTGGCAGATGGCAGATGAGAGGAGTTTGTGTCCGAGGCAGAACTCGGTACCGAATAGACCGGAGAAGAATCGGGATGAAGGAAAGTCCAGAACAGGCTGGACTGGTCAAGGCAGGAACCAAAGCGAGAGCAACACACGCTGCATCCGAGCAGGAGGACCTGCTGCTGAGGCAATCCCGTGAGGCACGACTGGGCCTTTTGTAAACAGCCGCCTGATGTCATAGACGCACGCCGGCAGCCGAGTTTCCTGCCGCGGGAACTTCATAAGATGCTGTCCCGTGTGCACGCAACTAGGGGACCCTAGGGAGCAGCATTGCTGGCTGTGTCGTGGCAGCGCTCCTGCCTCTCCAGAGGCCATTGGTGGCCATTGGTGCCCTGGGGTGAGCGCCACTAGTCGCGGGACCATCCCTGTGACCTGCAAACGTTATGCACGGCGGCGGCAATATCTAACACCTTCCTATAAAGCACCTATGAATAAAGTGTGTCTAATCTAGGCACAGAGGCTGGGGCGGCCTGTGGAGAAATCTGCTTATATGAACACCCCCCCGGGGCTTTATAATAACACGCCCTGCCTTGTTCCTCTGGGCTTGGCAAGTTCCGAGTTCTGCAATTTAGAGCAACGGCGCCGAGACAGAATTAACAGCAGTGCCAAGGACGGGGAGACTGAGTGACTTTTCTGCTTGACGAGCCTGTTTTGCAGCTTGGTTGCCTTCAGTCTTCTGCCTGCCTTGGTCCACAGAATAACTGTTGGGGGAAAAAAACCTGGCACAGCCTAGAGAACTTGCCCTGACCACGTTTTCCTCTGCTCTTCCCTTCCCTCGACGGCATACACGTTTTTTAAAATTTTCCTTTAAATTAAAAGCACGATATTTATCCACTTGCGACTGCAACTCCGATCAGTTTCTCTGTGCAGTTTGCAGATCCTCCCATGGGGTTTCCGAAAAGGAATGGGGTGATTAAAAAAAAATAAATAAAAATAGCCAAGTGCACTTCCCACCCTCCCTCGATCTCACCCTATAGGTAAACGCATGCATATTGTGGAACAGCACGCCTACAGTGGGGGAGCTAATTACACGGGTCTACATTTGAAAAAACGTCTTCTGCTGACCTAATTATTTTTGCTGATTTTATCCAAATGAAAGGTGCTGATTCCAAATATGAAGTAAAAAAATATGCAATTTTTTTTCACAAATGAGAAATGTTTGATTAAAGATTATAAAGTCGAATATCAAGGGTAATAAGTTCTGAAGAAGCAATAGCACATAATATATAAAAATCGAGTCTATCGTCTAACCAAGAGAGCACTAGTTGTGTAAATTTTAATTGTTGGGGAGAAATTTTCTCTCTTTGGATGCTCTGGAATAGTTATGATCAGGGTTGTCACACTGTAAACACCAGCAGTAGTCTGCCATCTTGTTTGAGTTCCATCTGCCTTGTTATCTATGTTCCATGGTCTTGATGTCTTGGTGGAAGCGTTCTCCTCGTTCTTCACTCATAGCTCCAAGATTTGAGGGGGAAGTAGTTCAGGAGGCTATCAAGGAAATGCAATTTGACACTCATGTTTGCTCCCAGTCTTTGAAAAGCAGTCAACGCATTTTGAACTCAAAGGTTATAATTTTCGGCCCTGAAGTTGCCAAGAAAGTCTGAAATCACGTCAGAAAAAGCAGACCAAGCATCCTTTTCTATGGTTTTCATGGTATAGAGGAATTCCTAATTTGTGGGCCATCAGATATGCCAGCTTTCAACTTCTCATGTGAAAGAGCAGGAAGTTTGGTACTTGAAGCACTCACCATCTTGATCCAAAGCCCAAACGAACTGTTTCATGAGTCCCAGTTTAATATGCAGTGGTGGGGAGCAACACTTTCTGAGGATTACCAAGTGGTTCATTCTTAATATTCTTTTCACCGATCTTAAATTTCTCTCTAGTGGGCCATTCTTTCCTAGCATAATGTTCTGCCTTTGCTCGGCTATCCCAAAGGCACAGGAAGCAAGGACATTTTGTATAACCGCTTTGTTGTCCTAGAAGCATCGATATAATCTTCAGATCACCACATGAAATCCAGCAGTGATCATTATATTTGATTTTTTGGAGAATGGTTCTCATGGATTCCTAAGTTGCGCATTAATTATCTTTTTGCGTATTCAGCATATCTAAATAATAATGATACTTTGTTGCTACTAAGAGTTCATGAGTAGACAGCGGTTTGCGGAAAAACCGGACTTGACTGGAGGAAACTGATGTGATGTTTGGATTCAGCACCCTAAAATACATAAAGATCACATGTTACCTTGTGGTCTGCGAAATGTGTGTAGACCAGTGTTATTAAAGGCATCTGTGAGCGGGTAGGCGGATTTACCTGCGTAAAAACCTTGGAACTCGCCTCCCTGTATAGGCCGTTGGTAGGCGTTTGGTGTGTTTTGGTACGTTTTTGGAGAACCTCAGAGGTTGGTACGGGACTGAGCTGTAGCTAAACTGGGTCCTGTAAAGCACGTAGAGTTCAGAGTAAAACACCCACAGGATTTAGCTAAAATCAGTGGGTGAAGTCTGTGTGCAGCCAGCAGGCTGGACGCTTGAAAGCTGCTCCGGTCTGTGTCCTTCGGGGGGACTTTGCGCCAGCGCTGCAGCAGGGGGGCAGGTATGTTCCCCAAAAGTACAGGTGGCAGTTTAAAAATGAAATCGCTGTGCATGGTTTTACCTTCCACGCCTCCTTTTCCACGGGCAAAAAGTTACCTTTACTGAAAGGGAACAGATTTTAAAAGGTATTTTTGCACAGGTAAACGCATGTCTGTCTATTTATTTGGCGGGTTTTTTTTTTTAAATATTCCACTTTTCAGCTCTTCAAAGCAGATTACATTCAGGTACTGTAGCTATTTCCCTATTCCCAGAGGGCTCACAGTCTAAGCTTGTACCCTGTTTACCTGAGTAAACCCCTTAAATCTCCCATTGTCTCAAATACCGCCTTTGACTGTAAGCTCTTTGGGATAGGGTCTTATCATACCTGTGTGCTTCTCACAGTTATACAGCACTGTGCCCATCCAGTAAAAATAAGTAGTATTAGTGGACCTCAGCTGGCAGAAACTGTTGTGGGAGTTAGCAATCTGTTGGTGTTCCGTGGTAGTTGTAGGTGGATCCTTGGGCCGGTGGCAGATGACCACACCCCCGGGAGAAGATCCCGAGAGGGACTACCGGTCAGGCTCAGAGTATGGAGACAGACACACACTAGTTCTTTATTAAACAGTATATTGAACCACCAGAGGTGGCAGTAGCGAGCTGGTAGTGCCCGGAACTTTGATCTCAAAGATTCTAGAACTTTCAAACATGCCCTACTGAGCATGTGCAGCTGTAGTCATCACCCTGTTCGTCAGTCTCTTTTTTTTTTCTTCCATGGAGCCATGTGTCTCAGGTATTCAGCTTTGATCTTTTCTCACAGTTTTTGTAAATGATTTTTTCTAAAGCTGCAGCTGTTTTTATTTACTTTATCTTACAGTAGTTTTCTTTTCTTTTTTTCTTTTCCTTTTTTCCTCTTCTTTCCACTGTCTGCCAGCCGCATGGCGGGCCTTAGTCGTTGTGCAGCCTGGCAAAGTCTAGTTCTGTCCCAAATTAAAATCAATACTGCACCTGCAGTTTAGTATGAGTGTCTTCTTGCTCTGTCTGTTTTTGTAACTTTGTGAGGTGCTGGCAGGACTGACAGAGTGCAGTCCGTGGGTGATCCGTGTAGGCCGCTGAGCCTGGGGACTTGCCTGAATTCTACCCAGGCATGGATTCCATGTCATTTCACTGATCAATTGGCATCTATGGAGGTTCAGACAGTGAAGAGATCGAGGACCACATCGTTCCGGGGGGGGCGGGGGGGAAATCATCCTCTCCGCATTCAAAGGAACTAGTTTCCACAGGCAGGAGCCCTGGACGACGTAGCCTACTCTCCTGCTTGCCTGAGATGGCAGTGCAGTTTCCTTGTGAGAGTGAGCAGGAGCCTGGGCAAGCAGCTTGCTGCTGCACTTTCGGTGCCATGCCCAGTATCGGTTGTCCGTGCACATCTGTGAGTAGTGCACCGATGATCTGACATGCTGATGTCAGGCCTGCTCAGGGACCAGGACTGCCATTGAGCACTATGGTCACCCTTGACGCCATCGAGGTGCCAGGGTGACCTTGATGCCATTGAGGTGCGTGACCATACGAGTCTTCTGTGCCGTAGGCGTCTGTGGGCAACTTAGAGTCCCGATGCACCAGAGACATCGAGCGCTTTGGCCTCGATATGGTGGAGTAGTGGCACCGACCTCTAGTTTTTTTTTTGTTTTGAATGTCTACGTTAAAAAAAAACAAACAACTTAAAACATGGTTTTTCAACCAAGCTTTTTCGGACACCTAACATACCTTTACTTTCAGTCGGACCTTTACTATACCCTCTGTCCACTACTCAGATTTGTATTTAAAGTTTTGATAATCCCCTTGCCTCAATCATTCCCCTCCCCGCCCACCATATCTCTCTTGCAGTCTAGCAGTTCGGTTCTCCCCCGGTTTATTCAGTTCTCAACAGAGTTAGTTCTAGTTTATATTTGCTGTTAAAATGTATAGATGGATGTCCCCCTTGCCTCTGTTATTTTGATTCCCCTGGTTCATTGTATCGCTCCCGAGCGAATGTTGCATTGTAAACCGATGTGATTTGTATTTTTTACAGGAACGTCAGTATAGAAAAGTTAAAAATAAATAAATAGTGTCGGGGACCAGGACTGCCATTAAGCACCATCGTCCCCCTCGACTCCATTGGAGCCGCCCTCTATGCTTTCAATGCCATCAAGATGTGTGTGTGGCCACCCTCAATTCCATTGAGATGCATGCGTGACCACCATGAAGGCCATTGAGCATTTTCACCAGCGATGTCATTCGTTGCCACTCTCGACTATGTCGAGCACAATCAATGAGGCACTGGGATTGCCATTGTGTGCCCTGGTTGCCCTCGAGGCAATTGACTGCTGAGGCTTCTGAGAGCCCTTGAGTGCCATTGAAGCCCTTGGGCGATGGGTTTTGACCTTGGATGAACTTGGTGCTGTCTAGCGCTGGGGTTGCTATCTACCCAAGACACCCTGGAGCGCTGAGGCATCCAGGCGCAGTGGTCCAGTGCCCTCAAGGCTCATTTGCGGTGTCCAGATGGGGTACTGAAGGGCATCATGCTGTCCCATCACTGGCCTATGGCTATCTGGCACCATGAATGCGGATGAACTCCAGGGCTCTGAGCCGCTGGAATTGGGGGGCATTGGAGGCCCTGCCTGGCTTCGTGCACCATCGGTACTAATGAGCGCTAGGGTTGCTGTCAAGGCTATCGTCAACCATAGCTGCTGGAAAGGGATGCCATTGAGTGACACCCTCTGATGGTTCCCCTCAGCTCACCTGAGGGGAACCATCAATGGTGCTGGTAGTCATCATGTCCTTTGGGCACTGATGAGGCATGTCGGGGCCGTGTTGGAGCTGCAGAGCCTCTGTCAGTCCATCAATGCCTTCGGGCACCGGGGTCTCTATCGGTGCCACTGGGCTGTCAGTGTCTGCCAGGGATGGTGCTATATACCGTCGAACTGGTCAAGACATGGTCAAGTATCATCAAAGCCCTGGGTGCAGCATTGTTTGGTGCCATTGATGCGATCCATCATTGGTGAGCACGATGGTGCACGATGGGTCCTACAGGCAACATCACCACTATGGGCACCAGTGGATGCTGTTGGATGCTATAGGACACTACTGCAAAGTATCATGGGCACCATTGGTCATCATGGACTTCGCTGCTGCCATTCCCTGAGGGAAAAGGCGGTGAGCCATTCCCTTTGCAACAACCTCTTGGAGTGTTATCAGGTACTGAGGGTATCATGGAGTGGTGCCATAGAACGCCATATGTCACCATGCCATAATCAGAGCCCCGATGGTAATGGGGAGATGTCATCACTCCACTGGGAGTTAGTGCGACAGCAGAGCGCAGCATGAGGGGTTGTATATGGAAGGGGTCATCTATTCCAAGCGCCTTTGGGCACTAGCAGGCGGCATTCTCTTTGTCTGTGCAGTACACAACCATACCAGGGTTCTGCCATCATCGCATCAAGGTATCAGCTTCCTTGTCTATACTGTAACTGGCGAGGAAGGTGCCATCACACACTCTGTGATTGCTTTTTGGCAGCGCACTTCCAAATTCTAACAGGTGGTGCTCAATCCTTGCTGTACCGTGGGATTCTACCCTCAAGCACAGCGAGTGGGTTCATAGGTGTGCCACCATCCGTAGGATGGGATACCATTGTATGAGTACTAGTCGGCATGCTTTTACAGCGGAAGGCACTATTCTTCCAGTTGTCCTCTACTGTATGGGTGTGTGTGGGTGTTTCCCTCGTAGCGAGCACAACAGGTTGTGCGCCACAGCCACATGACTGACTTAAGACTGCGCTCCTGGTCGAACCCCTGTGTGAGTGGATACCAGAAGGGTAGTGTCAGGAGTCTTCTCCTTCCTCAGAAGAGGACTATGTCTTTCGACTCCCCTCCCCTGTTAGAAATCCCCTTTGTGGGGAACCCTTGGGGCTCCGTCCCTTGCAGATTTATCGCCGAATTGGGGGCCTTGATTCTTTTGAAGTTGTGAATCTCCTTGTAGGCCAGGATTGGGGGGACAGCAGCGGTGGTCACTGGACCGTTTTTGCTGGGGTCCCTCCGTTCATTACCATGGTGGCCTATCCCATCTGAGGGTGGATGCAAGTGGCAGATTTGGTCGCTTCTGAACCTCAGCGATCAGTGATTGCAACCCAACTCTCACCTGGAGAGTTACGTTTTTCAGGATCGGGGGGGCTCCGATTCTGTTGTTTTCTGTCCCTTGAGGAAGAGGAGTTACAACTGGGTTTCCAGGGCGACCCTTATGGGCCCCCCCCAATGCCTGATTGTCTACTCCTACACTGGGTATTCCTTGTTCTGTTTCCTGAAGAAGGGATGACACTGCTTCTGACTGGCAGTCACTTTTCTCTTCGTGGGATCCAAGAGCTGGTCGGGCTGTAGTGCTCTCCTAAGGCCATCCTAAGGCACAACAGGTCTATTTCATGAGGAAGCCATTCCAGATTTGGTCTCCCTGTCATACTAGGAGTCTCCTTCATGAGATAGCTCCCCAGTGAAGATTACGAGTTTCTCCCATCCAGGAGTCACCTTTGATACCTGCTGAGCTCAATGGGTGTTTTTTGTGGAGGATCACTATTGCCAGCCATTCTTTCCTGCAGAAACCTACCTCCAGTGAGGAGGGTTCTAGTTCATCTAACTGGAAAATACGCATTTCAGCCTATCGCCAAATCCATGGCTGAGGGAGTTGGGGGACGTGGGACCCCACAACAGAGGTGCTACTCTTTGGTTGCAGTGGCTTGCAAGCTATACTTCCCCCATTGTAGGGATAACCCTGTCTGCAGACAGGGGAGTCCTGGTTCATGCAACGGTTGTTCCATTTACTGGACCACGTACTTCCTTAGGGGAAAGTATATGTAATCATGGCTCAGGTGTTAATACCTAAGCCAGGTTGGTGGGCAGTCTGTTCCGAGATCATGCTGACCCTACCCTGGAACCCTTTGGTTTTCCAGGTCGGTGAAGAAATCCTGTTCGACAGGGGTTTGCACTTGCATCTCCCCGGCTTCCTGTCTGTTAGTGGAGTGTTTCTGATTTCTTCCTTGGGGGATTCGCTCTGTTTCAGCTGTTCCAAGTAGGCTGAGGGCTCTATCTTGGTGGGTAACTCCCTACTGGAATCAGCAGTGAGTTATTTGCTTGGGCTTGAGATGCACAACCTAGCGACTTGTTCTTACCCCTGCAGTCCCGTGGCATGTCTCCTTGTGTTCTTGCTCCCTCCGACTTCCAGTTGAAATATCGAGGGGAGGGGAAGAAAAGCTAAGGCATTCGTGGTATATCTTAGTGTATATCTGCAGGGAAAGATACACAACTTTTTCCCTATATTTTCGCCAGGCTCTGGCCAATACTGCCTTTAGCTTTTCTCTCTTCACTAGGTTGCCCAAAGTGCCTTCCTATTCACCTGAATGATTCTGTAGACAGGGTGCAGTGAAGGTGAGCTTCAGGCCTAACTTATCTCCCTGCTCGGAGGTTTGGGCTAGCAGTTTCATTCAGGGATTGCCTTTCATCCCCTAAAACTTTTGATGCTGTCCTACATGGTCAGTTATATCTGGTACGTAGGGTCTATCACAGATCCTGCTATTGTTTCTGATTATTCTTCCAAATGTTGCTTGGGTTATACTGCCCATTGTGCCTAAAAGCCAAGCATGAGCAACTTCTGCAGATGCATTCTGTCCTTTAGATGCCAGTGGGACTGCATTTTCTTTCTGGGGATGCTCTCTAGCCTCAGTTGGGTTTTCGGTTGTTTGTAACACTGAAGGAAACTATGCGGTCTTGGTCCAAGAGTCCTTCTCTTGTTTACATCTCTAGACTTTTTCTGTATCCAGGAAGTTCTAGACCTACTGTCTACAATGACCTACTGTCATTGTCTGGGTTTATTGATCTAAAACCCTGCTTGTAAGGTTTTCCGTGATGCGGGGGTATGTTTCTTGTTGGCATTTGCATCACTCCTCTGCCTTAGGCTCCTCTGCTGCGCATTGGGGTTTTGTGTCTGTTTTTTTTATAGTTTTATCTTGTAGCACCCAACTCTCTTCCCACCTATGCCAATTTTTATATACAATCTTCCTAAGCCTAGGTTCCTGTGGAGAATATTGGAGTATGCATGTGATCATCATATCCACTAAAATGTTCTTCTACATGTGCTTCTAAGTTTGTAGTTTACATAATGCAATGCCCGTGTAAAAAGCTCTACAAAGGAAAGATTACACAACCAATACGAATTTGCATTGCAGAACATCATAGCTGTTTAAAATAGAAGAGAACAGTAGCTCCTCTAGTCTTACATTGTTTGACATTTGGGCATTCCTTCGATCAATTAATTTTCACAGTTTTGGATTTTATACTTAAAGATCCCAGAGGGGGTGATATAGATAAAGAATTGTGTCGAACAGAGCAGCAATGGATTTTTAAGCTAGACACACTCAAGCTGAAGGGTCTTAATTCAGAAAATGAATGCTATCATTTTTTGTGAATGTATGATGTCACACACACGTTTAGATATAATTGCCAGGTTCTTGTGGCCTGGTTTGGCCTCTGTTGGAAACAGGATGCTGGGCTTGATGGACCCTTGGTCTGACCCAGTATGGCAGGTTCTTATGTTCTAGACACTTTTTTATAGGTCAGCTGCCTCGCAAGCAAAAGGGAGAGAGGTGGTGCTTTCAGCATTGTGCAGCTTCCTGCTTTGTCCTGCTTGGGCAACCTATAGGTTGGGAATCACCCATGTGTGAGGACTACCATCCTGTTTGTTCTCAGAGAAAAAGTTGCTTACCTGAAATAGGTGTTTTCCAAGGACAGCAGGATGTTCGTCTACACAAAATCCACTTGCCTCCCCTGGGAGTTGGTTGTAATGGATTGAGGGACTCTGCCTAGGGGGCAGGGTGATAACTACCACTGCACATGCTCAGTAGGGCATGTTTGAAAGTTCTGGAATCTTTGAGATCGAAGTTCCGGACCAGGTTCCATCGATGATGTCACCCATGTTTGAGGACTAACATCCTGCTGTCCTCGGAGAACAGCTGTTACAGGTAAGCAACTCTGCTTTATTGGAATGGAGCTCTTGCTATAGGAGATGAGTGCACAGAGCAGGCTCTTACACTCACTGCGCTGCTAGCAAAATACATTTGGATAATTCAATTTCATTGAAAACAAACTGAAATCACGAAGATCCTGTTTTAGTTCTGCTTTATATTTCATTTCAACGAAGGGTTTGACCATTTGAAAGCTGCGCCCATGTAGCCATTCCAACAGTTGTTAATCTTGGTGAGTCATGGAGCTGCTGTGTTGAATCGCGGTGTTGCATTCTGAGCAGGATATATCGTATGTAACTGCAGGGTGGGACTCTGAGAAGCAGACAATTTTAAAAAGGGGAATGTCACCCCAATATTAAAAGAACTTCACTGGCTGCCGGTCAAATACAGGGCCCAACATAAAATCTTATCACGAATACACAAAACCCTCTACAATGAAAAAAATTGAATGGCTAACCTCTTCACTTGGGAGGAGGAATAGCCTAGTGGTTAGAGCAGTGGACTATGAACCAGGAGACCAAGGTTCAAGTCCCGCTGTCACTCCTTGTGACCTTGGGCAAGTCACTTTACCCTACATTGCCTCAGGTACAAAAACTTAGATTGTAAGCCCTCTGGGGATAGAGAAATACCTACAGTACCTGAATGTAAACCGGTGTGATATCTCAATTGAGATGAATGTCGGTATATAAAAATAATAAATAAATAAATAAATAAAAATAAAATAAATTCACTTCACTTCCACACCCCCTCAAGAATCACCAGATCAACCGGAACAGGGATGCTGCCAATTCCTTCCCCCAGAATTGCCTACCTAAATAATGTAAGAGAAAGATCTCTCTCTATTGCTGGACCCCTTCTATGGAACTCTATCCCGCAGGAATTACGACTAGAAGCTGACATCAAATTATTTAAAAAGGGGATTAAAACCCGGCTTTTTAAACAAGCCTACCAAGAGCTATTAGCATAATTATCTCACTCTTCTGATTTTATACCAAGGTAATGCATATTTTTATTTTTATTATACTATCTTTACCCTAACTATACTACCTCTCTGTGTTTAAATTTTGATTATTTGGCCTACTATTTAGTTTACTATGTTAATTATTTATATTATGAAACAATGTATTTACTTCCTTTCTTCTTTGGAAATGCAAATAATCTTAAATGATTAATTGCTAACTACGGTATATAAAAATGATTAAATAAAATAAATAATCAAAGGTGCACACTTTTCAGGGTGTTGCGCTGTGGCAGTGGATCAGACCCCGTGTGGAGTCCTCCTTCCCTCTGTTGGGGGCTG
Source organism: Rhinatrema bivittatum (assembly GCF_901001135.1). Lineage (NCBI taxonomy): Eukaryota > Metazoa > Chordata > Amphibia > Gymnophiona > Rhinatrematidae > Rhinatrema > Rhinatrema bivittatum. The sequence continues at coordinate 24,048,632 of NC_042619.1, forward strand.
GTTGGCTTCGTCACGCTGTGGAAGGAGGATTCGGGCCTGCCTTCCACACTCTGCTCTGACTGCAGTAGATATGGAGGAATAAATCAGCCCACCCCATTGCCTGTTTTTCTTGAGGAATCCAGCTTAGCTAAAGAGATTCGTCTTTGAGAGGATTGTATGAGCACTTTTCCAGCTGCATCCCCTATGATTGATCAGAGGTACAGAAGAACAAAAAAAAAAACCACCCCATTATCTAGGATTTCAACTTAGTTAAAGAGATTTGTCTTTAAGAGGATTGCATGAGCCCTTTTCCAGCTGTGTATGTCCTTATTCAGAATCTCTTTTATGTTCTTCTGTAAATGTAAGCATACAGTTTCTTTTTTTTGTGACTCCTTTAGAAATGATCATTCTAGATATTGCAAGGCCTGATCTGTCACTTCTCACTGTATGTGTAGCTGTAGTCATAGCTGGAGATTTTGTATGTATACCTGGAAGAGAGGAGGCGTGGGGTGATATGATAGAGACCTTCAGATACCTAAAAAGTTTTAATGATGTGCAAACGTCAAACCTTTTCCGTTGGAAAGAAATCCGTAGAACCTAGGGGTCATGAAACGAAACACCAAGGAGGACGACTCGGAACCTCGGAAAATGTTTCTTCATGGAGAGGGTGATGAATACCTGGAATGCGCTTCCGGAGGAGGTTGTTGAAAACCAAAACATTGAAAGAATTCAAAGGGGCATGGGATAAACACTGTGGAACCCTAAGGGCTAAAGGATGGAAATGAAGAAAAGAGTGCATGAGGGTAACTTGATGGTGCGGTGGTTACTGCCCTTACCCAATAAGCCTTGGGAAATTGGATTCGTTCAGCAACCAAGGGCTCTGACTTTTATGGTCTGGGGAAACAAGTATGGGGGTAACTTGCTGATGCGGCTATTAATACCCTTAACCAATAAGCCTGATACTTTGATGCAACTCCATCATTGCATTCTGCTTCAGTAGCAAGGCACAACGGGGAATTGGATTCAGACAGCAACCAACAAGGGCGCTGACTTTTATGGTCTAGGAAACACATAAGCATGGGGGTAACCTACACGACACAGCACAAACTACCACAAGCTTGCTGGGCAGACTGGATGGACCATTTGGTCCTTTTCTGCCGTCATTTCTGTGTTTCTGTTACCCTAGGAGGTGTGGGCAGCAGCAAGTTAGCTGGGGATGTTCAGCTTAACCAGGTAAGTCTCCGGCTAACTTTGACTCCTTTCTGGTCTGACCAGACTTACTTGGCTAAGTTTTTAGCTGGGTAGCGCTAAATATTGACCAATTGTTTGAGGATTTATTTTTTGACTGACACTCGAGATAGAAATGGTGGGGGTGGGGCGGGAATTTACAATAGAGACATTCACCTACCTCAAAGGTATAAATATTGCACAAACTGCAGACCAGTTTCAGTGGAAAGGAAGGTCTAGAGCAAGTGGTCACAGTCTGAGGCTTCAATGGAGCAGACTCGGGAGAAGATGCTTCCTCACAGGAAGGGTGGTAGAGGCATGAAGCTGCCTCGCAGTGGATTTGGTGGAGCCCAAAACAGTGACAAAATAGGGAAATGGCATATATATGTACCACAGCTAGCCAAGAAAACACGCCAAGGTTTCAGTCATCTAAAATATCTGGAAGGCCAGAAGGAGCAGTGCCAAATGAAGAGCATAAGGGGTGCCGTAGTTTTATTTATTTATTTAGTCATTTTACATGCTGTCGTGCCATGTAAAGATCTCAACGGTTTACAAAAATAACATTCATAGCTAAAATCAGTAAATGACGGGTTACAGAGGGTAGTATTCATAAACAGGCATTAACATCTATCAAATGAACTAAAGATCTAGGACCTAAGGTGTGAAATACAGGAAATTAAAAACAAACCAAATTTCACATTTTAGTCAGTACGTTGTATTGAGCTTCCTACAATCTCTCGTTAAATTTGTTCCTCGTGCATCAGTTAGAATCTCTCATCCTTCTTGTTAATGTGGCTCTCTGTATTCTGATGCTTTAAAGTTAGGTTGTATGCCTTTTTGAATAGCCGTGTTTTTACTCGCATTTAAATGCCTTTCTCTCTGGTATCAGTCGTAACATGTCGGGTAGGGAATCCCAAAGTTTTGGACCCGCTATGGAGAGCACATGCGACCGGTGTCTGTCCGTATTGTGGGGACAGTCAGTAGTCCTTTATTTTGAGATCTTAGCGGTCGCTGCGGTGCGTATGGTTGTAATGTCCAAGCCTATCATACCAGTGTTACTCGAATGATTTTGAATATTAGTGTTCATACTTAAAAATAGATTTGGGATTGTACTGGCAGCCAGTGCAGTGAAATCAGCGAGGGTGTAATGTCATCAAATTTCCTAGTTCCTGACAAAAGTCTTGCTGAGGCATTTTGTAGTACTTGTAATGGTTTTAAGAGACATTTGGGAAGACCGAGAAATAAGGAGTTACAGTAGTCTAGGTTTGAGAAAATTAGAGTTTGCAATACAGTTGTGAAATCTTCAAAGGTTAATAAAGATTTCAACCAGTGTAATTATACGCAACTTGGCGTAACCTGTATTAATTAACGTAAGGTTCCCGTCTAGCTGGATACCTAAATCCCGTGCTTGATTAGAGGGAGTAATTTCAAAATTACCAGATCTAGAGCCGGTGGTTTAGCTATCGAAGAGTTTCTAATGGTTTTGGTCTTTTTAGGGTTTAATGTTGCTTTAAGTTACAGTAGTTCCTGCTGTATTGCTTTGATATAGGTTTGAAAGTGTTGATACTGTATGTTCAAATGACTTGGAGAATGGAATGTAAAACTGTATATCGGCAGCATACAGGAAGAATGTAATTCCTAAATCCGCCAGTAATTTGCAGAGTGGGACCATACAAATATTGAATAGTGATGCAGAGTGCGCTGAGCCTTGAGGGACACCTGTATCAGATATGTGATTGCCCAGTTTGACTTGGAATGTTTACTCCTGGGGGAATTCTGCACAATAAATTGAAAATTCTGCACCAATAAATTGAAAATTCTGCAAAACTCAGCAATATTTATATTGGTTAAAATAGCACAATATACATGACAATCTTTAAGTAATTCATTTAAAATATAATATAGAAAACATTTATTAGTTAAAGATTATAGAGTTTTAAATATTTTTAGCAGAATTTCCCTAGAAGTACATTGTAAGAGTGTCCCTTCCTCCCTCTCTCCCTGCTCCTTTCACTTTGCTTTCTCAGGCCCCCAAACTCCTTCACCCTCCACTGGCTCAACCCCTTCCACTCTATATCCACTCCCAGAGTTTGACCCCTCTCTCAGTACTGCCTCTCACACAGGCTCCCTCTGTCCCTCTCTCTCACACTCACATTTTCCCTCTCTCTCATGCATATACACACCCTCTCATACAGGCTTCCTCTTTCTCTCTCTTGCACATTCCCCCTTCACAAAGGCTCCCTTTCTCTCTCTTGCATACACCCTCACACAAGCTACCTATCTCTCTCTCATACACACACCTCTGCACATTGGCTCCCGCTCTCTCTCTCTTACACACACACCCTCACAAGGCTCCCTTTCTCTCTCATGTATACACCCTCACACAGGCTACCTATCTCTTTCCCTCTCTCACACACACGCACACTCACACCTTCACACAGGCTCCTTCTCTCACAAACAAGCAACCTCACTCCCTCACAAACACACACTCCCTTTTTTACGCACACCAGCTCCCAATCTCTCTCACACACACACATTCTTTCACAATCTCCTCACAAAGACTCCCTCTCTCTGACACACACACACACACCCCCTTATTCATGCTCTCCCATACTCACACACCAGCTTGCAGTCTTAAACACATACCTCTACACACAGCCTCTCAGTCTCTCACACAACCACTACACACAGACTCATCGGGGCCTGCTTCGCTCGCGGCATGCTGGGACTTGCACCTCCGTCTTCACCGTGACATGGCACGCCGGGGCCTCCTTCCTCTTCACCGTACCACAGCACACTGAGTCCTCCTGCCTCTTTACCGTGACGCAGCACACTGGGGACTCCTTCCTCTTTGCTGTCACATGGCACGCCAGGACCTCCTTGCTCTTCGCCGCAAGCATGGATGGGGTCCGCTTGTGGCACAGTGAGGTCTGCTCCAAATTCTGCGCAGAAACGGGGAATTCTGCGCAAATTCTGCGCTCTGCAGTAGCGCAGAATTCCCCCAGGACTGAATGTTCTATTAGATAGAAAGGAAGAGAACCATTTGAGAACGCTACCTTCCATCCCAATGTTGCTCAACTGATGGCACAACAGGGTGTGGTCCACAGTGGGTTTGTTAAGTCGATTAGCACGAAGACAGTAAGATTCATCCGCATCGAGCCCTCGTAAAACAGAGTCCGTTAATGAGGCGCAGTGTCTCACTTGAATGATGTTTCCCGAATCCGAATTGATTTGGGAAGAGAATAACTTGGTCTTCCAAATGATTTACAAGCTGGGATAATGCTGCTTTTTCAAGTGCTTTTGATAGAAAAGACAAATTGGAAGCTCCAAGGTTATGTTATGTATTATGGGGCGGATTTTCAGAGCCCTGCTCGCGTAAATCCGCCCAAAACCGGGCGGATTTACGCGAGCAGGGCCCTGCGCGCCGGGAAGCCTATTTTACATAGGCCTCCCGGCGCGCGCAGAGCCCCGGGACTCGCGTAAGTCCCGGGGTTCTCCGAGGGGGGCGTGTCGGGGGGGCGGGCCCGGTCGTCGCGGCGTTTCGGGGGCGTGTCGGCAGCGTTTTGGGGGCGGGTACGGGGCGTGGCTACGGCCCGGGGCGGTCCGGTGGCGTGGCCGCGCCCTCCGTACCCGCCCGGCGCGCAGGAGGCCCGCTGGCGCGCGGGGATTTACGCCTCCCTCTGGGAGGCGTAAATCCCCCGACAAAGGTAAGGGGGGGGTTTAGACAGGGCCAGGCGGGTGGGTTAGGTAGGGGAAGGTGAGGGGAGGGCAAAGGAAAGTTCCCTCCGAGGCCGCTCCGATTTCGGAGCGGCCTTGGAGGGAATGGGGGTAGGCTGCGCGGCTCGGCACGCGCCGGCTATACAAAATCCATAGCCTTGCGCGCGCCGATCCAGGTTTTTAGCAGATACGCGCGGCTCCGCGCGTATCTACTAAAATCCAGCGTACTTTTGTTTGCGCCTGGAGCGCAAACAAAAGTAGGCTATTCGCGCGCCTTTTAAAATCCGCCCCTATATATTTGGAAAAGAGAAAAAATGATGGGGGGAGGGGCTTCTTTTGCCATTCCTTTATCCTTTTAAGCATGGGGGCTGAGGAAAGCAAGTAGTGTGGCCGTAAACCTGTTGTACGATGAGTTGTGTTGCTTATGGTGTACAGTGCGAAAGTACAATTTTATATGTTGATTAAGAAAGCTACTAATGCCACTTCTGGGGGGTTTTTTTTTTTGTTTTTTTTAATTTTTTATGTGAATTTTTACGAAAGCATGGGATAAGCACAGAGGATCTTTGGTGGCTAAGATGTGACGAAGGGCAGGCCAGTGCAAAAGGAAGCAAACTGGGCAGATTAGATGGGCTTCTAGGGTCCTGATCGGCCGGCTGCTGTATTCTGTGTTTCTCTTTTGAATCCGTAACTGGGAATCGGTACTCGCCCTCTGGAAATGTGCCTAGCTTGAATTTATCTGTGTTTCTGGGTCAAGGCCATCTGGAGATCTTGCAGTGGAGATCTGATGTATTCCCCTCCCCCCCCCAGATCTGAATTTGCCGTTACTGGTTTCTTCCGAGTTCACAGAAATGTGCTACCCTGTTAAAGTGGCGCGTGCGTTCTGTATTTTGCAGATATTGTAGTTTTTTTGGACTGTTTGGTGATCTTCTCTATTGCATGGCTGGAAGGAATGAACCCAGCCCTCTCCTGTGCTGGGAATTTCTAGCTATTAATAGAAAGCTGTGTGAGCTGCACAGCGCCTAGAGGGAGTCTCATGGAGTCTTATTAGTTTGTGGTTAATGCCCGTAAACCAGGGAGCACAGGCGGCTTCCCGAAGAATAGGCCTGCCTCCTGCAAAGCTTTGGAAGGCGTGCACGGTGCTTTCTGTAAATGACCATACATCTTTGTCTGAGGTTAGGTCTCAAGAGTGTGTGCAATTCAGTTGGAAAAAAAAAAGAGAGAGAGAGAGAGAGGAGGAGAAAACCTCTTCAGAATTGCTGAACGTGACAGCTAAGTGCCCTGATCCTGAGGGGCAGGGTTATCTGTTGCGGTTCTCTGGAATAATATGAATTTGAAAACATTCCTGCTTCCTTAAGGGGTATCAATAACGTCAACCGTAGTGAAGTACAATTTCCGTTTATTAAAAATGGAGCCTGAAGCAGCCTGGGAGTTAGAATCAGTTTTGAGATAAAAGGGTTTGGATACTTGTTCTGCGCTGATGACGATGGCTCCTGAGGCATTTAGGTCTTGATATCGCTCCTGTTATCGAAATTTCCAAGACCTCTGAAACAGATGGGGGGGGGTGGGGGGTGTTTCTCTTTCGAGATACATACATAGTTCTCCTCGTGTATTGCTCTGCCTTCTGGCGCCTTTCCACCAGCTCACCGGAAAGCCCGCTCTATCCATCCCCTTGTGTCCGGCCATGAACCAGCTTACGTGTCAGGATAATGGGCCACAGTCCTGCGTTATCTTCAGCTTCACAGGCCGGAGCATGCAAGCCTTCCTTTCCTCCTTGCGCCTTCTCTGCGGGGTTTGCTGGAGTTTCCTCAAGGTCACGTAGCGTTCCCAGCCCCGGGGCTGGCTGAGATTTCCAGCACCAGAGCAGAGCGTAGTTCCTAGCAGCTCCTGAGGAGTGGAAGGTAGATGCAGGGACTCCGAAAACCGCAGGATTATTGAGGAATGTGGATAAGCGCCAAATTGGAACTCGTTGCCCAATTTTGAGCTGACCGACAAATTCCCTGCCGCAGAGGGCTTTCAATCTAAATCCTTACCCGCGGGAACGGTGGGGTGATGTGACTTTCCCCGGGGTTCACAAGGAGAAGTGGGATTTGAACCCTGGCTTCCCTGGTACTCAACCCCTGCTCTAAGTGCGAGGCTGTCCCTCTACTTACAATTCTCGCCCTCATATCAGTGTCTCGGAAATATTGCTTATGTACAAAGAAAGGCGAGACTCAGAACACTCTGAAATCATTTCTTTACCAGAATACGTCGTTTACTAACTAGGTCATTGGTTTTGCTTTAGAATGCATCCAAATAACACAGATGTCCTGTAAGACCATACACCCCTTCTTGCTGTTTTACTTATTTATGCAGGACTACTGTCAACGAGTAGGTTAATTAAAAGGAAATAAACCATGAATTGTAACTTTAATCAAGCGGGTATATGGAACTGTGCTTGCAGCTAGGGATGGCTTTCTTGCCTCAAATGACAGCTTGGATGGGTTTTGCTCTGGCTCTGGTTGCAGTCTGTATCAAGTCTGATATTAACTTAGTTCATATGAAAATCAGATTTGGTTTTTTTTTTTAAACGGATTCTAATTTTGCCTGACTCATGTCCCTTGTCTTGGGGTGGTGCATACATTGCTCCTCAGTAACATTTTGTGCATTTTAGCAATCCATGTGACAGTGATCAAACGTCACACAGACATAGAGCACTGAGCCACTCGTTGCTCGGCTGGGAACGGGAGACCGGTTTAGTTCAGCCGGGAATCTGCTAACTGCGTAAGGCAGGCTTAGATTTGACCTGAGCTGCGTTCAGAAAATCCACACTGCAGCAAGGCCTCCTAGGCATGGAGGTGGACAATTAAATCAACAGTGCTTGCTTGTTTTCATTTAAATCTGCATCTATCCTATTATCAAGTGAGGGTCGATTGCATTGCTGCTCAATTCCTTAGGGCTCCTTGTTACTGCTTGTCGACGCTTTTTTTTGCTTTATTAAAGTAATGAGGTTTCGGAAAAGAGTGAAGATGTGGCTATCTGAGCAAGACTTAGTGGAAAGAGGACTTTGGTTTGAATGTCGAAGATAGTGATCCGCCTGTTTTGAGGTCTTCATGGTTGTCTCGTTCTAGGGTTGGGAATGTGTTGTGGAAGGTGGTATAGTATATTAGGAATTTGGGAAGAGGATGCGGGATTATTTTTAATGCAATGTAATGGGGTTGCATTGTGAATGGTGAATGTGGGGTGGGTGGAGATTGATATGCTCTGTGCTACTGTTGCAAAGAGCTCGGATTTATTGATCTGTTGGTTTTTAGAATGTTGGATTTGGAGTTTTGTTGTAAATCACGGGTAATCAAATTTTTGTTGTAAAAAGCGGGTAATTAAATTAAGTACATCAGTAATGCCTCACTCAGTTTTTATGGGGATCCAGAGCAGTAACACAGGGGAGTGCAGTAGATGTGGCCTACCTGCATTTCAGTAAGGCCTGTGCCGTTAGCCGGTCCGGGAGCTGAAAGAAAAATGCTAAACTGGGTGAGAAGTAGGTTGAGCAACCGAGCTTAGAGAGTGGTAGTCAGTGGCGTCCACGCTGGTGAAGGGAATCTGACCAGAGAGATACAGATTGGGCTAGCAGTGAGCCTGTCTTCATAAGTGACATTCTAGAAGGATGAGAAGGGAAAGTGTGACCGTATGTGGATGAAACGAAAATCTGAAACAGGTTAGATGTGCCAGAGGGGATAGATGAGATGATAAACGAATTTCAGAAATTGAAAGAATGGTTAAGGGTTTGTCAATGGGGCTTTACTAGAAGAAAATGCAAAGTAATACATTTGGTGGTTACAGAAATCCAAGACTCAAATATCTTTTAGGAGGAGAATAATTAGTGTGGCATGATATAGTACCGGACTCTCAACCCATAGGACAGGAACACATAAAGCCACATCGGGCCAGACTCAAGAGAAGAAAACTTAGGGTAGGGCTTCAACACAAGACATCAGCAGGGCCTAAGGAAATGAGGCGGTATCTAGGTCACGAGCAGGCTGGGGGTGGAGGCCCTGGGTGCCTATGCAATACACCGGAGACAACAGGCAAGGAAGTAGAGCTCAACCAGTCCCAAGATGAAACGCCTCCAGCAGCAGGCCGAACTCGCTATGGAGGAGAACCCAGCACCACCACAGGATTACACGGAGGAAGACTGTGAGATGGACACTGCCTAAGGTCAATCTATGTATAAATTCAGCTGGCAGAGAGCCAGAACAGTTCAGGCCAAGTTATTAGGTAACTCCAAGCGTTTTGCATTCAGCTAAGCTGGGGTTGTGGAAAAGCTATGGTACAGCCCCTGGCTGGTAGGAGCAAGTCGTGGGGGAGGGAGTTGTGTTGGGCCCTTGGCCGGTGCTGATGTTTGGGAATTTGAAGTGGCTCTATAGGAAGCCCTGTGCTTTTTTTTTATTTTTCTACTGCATGGTTATTTTGGGCTTTGACCTATTCCTCTGGGGGACAGAAGACAAACTGGTTCCCTCTTAGTACATGTTGCCATTTGAAAGTATGACTGCACTAAAACAGAGTTCAGTTTTTTGGTTTTTTTTCTTTTTGAGAGCGTGGCTAGACGCCTTCATGCACTGCACAAGCGATTACTGCCCCTCCAGACTCTACCTGGTTGAGACAAAACCAAAGTGTTATTGGACCCGGAAATCGGCCATCTGCTGACGGACCAGCCTCACAACCCGGGGATACTTCTGACACTAGCCATCACCGAACGGGAAAGATCTTGGAATTATCATCTTTGCTGACCTCAAGGTAGTCACTCAGTGTGACAAAACAGTTGGGAAAACTAATAATATAGTTGGGTGTATAAAAAGAGGCACCGGAGAAAGAGAGACTTATTATTTACCCCGCTACAGATCTCTGGTGAGATCCTACCCTGATTACCGTGTTCACTTCTAGAGACCACGTGTTCTAAAGGACGTTGACGAATGTTGCACGGTCTACACTAAAACACATACATAGAGAGGCTGAAGGAGCTAAAGATGGGACAAGAGAAATCTGCTGGATCGGGATAGGCGACTGCAGCCCTCAGGTGCTCTGGTTTTGAGGATATCCACAATGAATAGGCATGAGAGAGATTTCCGTGCACTGCCTCCATTGTATGCAGATCTATCTCTTGCGGATCCATTGCGGATATCCTGAAAACCAGGCCTGTTTGTGGCATTTGAGGACCAGAGTTACCTACTCCCATGCTAGATATTTAGATATTTCTGTCCTGCTTCAATAAGATACCAGAAGGTATTATTTTCCATGGAATGTAAAGCTTGAGGAGAAAGGGGGTCGTCATCAAAGCTGAAGGAAGAGAATGGAAGAAAATACTTTGACAGAGAACGGTGATGGTCACCTGGGACAGAAGAGGACAAAGAGGACCTTAGTGGCAAGAGAAGGGAGGGTGAAGGCCCCATAAGTAGGATTTGTGGCAGTGCAGCAGGCGAGCACAAATGGGCAGACAGGGTGCACCAACGTGGTCGTCCTCATCTGCTGCCATTCTCTGGGTTTCTGTCCTGAAGTGTTTTTTATTCCGGATTTTCTTATAGATTAAGCTACATGTGTAACAGAAATAAGCATTATTGGAGACACCACCACTGTACCTGTATTAAAGTGCCTAAGTGTACTTGTGCAGCTATCGATATTTATTATGGGATACGTATGCAAATGCCAACCTTTGAATATTTTGGGCCTTTTAGCTGGATAATGTAGGGGTGTTCTGGGGCAGAGCTATTGTTAGCCAGGTAAGTTTTCCGGCTAACTCTGGTGGTGCCATAGAGTAGTACTAAAGTTAGCCAGGTATTATGAACAGGGCTTCTGCTGTTAGGTGTTTATTGCAAACGTAGGTGTTAAATGGTCTGCGTTCTCAGTGGAGTGCCTCAGGTGCTTTTTAATATATTTATAAATGATCTGGAAAGGGGAGCAGTGAGTGAACATCCATCCTGCCCAGCCACGTAGTTCCATGCCTTGCATCCAGTGCTGAGAAGACCTGGACAGCCCTGTCCTTTGGTAGGTTTCATAAGGAAGCTTTGCTGTGTCTGACTGACTGCACGCCCGCCCGCCACATCGCTGTACCCAATTTTTGCTACGTGGCCAGCATGTGGTTCCCACAGCGGAAATTATCCTCGCCTCTGGCAATTGCCTGTCACGTTTGAAGATCCAAAATACGTGCTTTTGGCTGGCGATGCTTGTGAGTCTGTAGGGAAACGTAATTTGCCTTTCTCTTATCTTTTTTAATCTGCTGGCGGATGTTTTATTGCACTTGGCAGTTGCTTTACCCAGAGCATCCCTAACTGCTTGCTTAACAGGAAGGTTCATGAATAGTAACGCTGGGGGAGAGAATGATCACGCTCTGCTTTGGTGTTCTGATAGCCAAGAGAGCATGAAGTGGTGGTGGTGGGGGTTTTGTTAAATTTTCTAGCATTTCCTAGCGTATAGCAGGTGGACTCAGGACCAATGGGTATAGTGTGCTCCTGCCAGCAGTTGGAGACGGATCAGATTTCAATCTGACGTCAGCCCCTAGTACATATACCCCTGCAGGAAGTGCAGCTCTCCATAGCAGTTAGGGACTATCTGCACGCTCTTGCAGCGTTTGAGTAATTTAGCAAAGAAAACCAAATTAAGAAGAAATTTTACCTCTACAGACGAGCCTCGCTCTCCTGCAGTGACACCCGTTGGGTAACTCCCCCAGTTGAGATTTCCCAAGGTGATTTCCGCGATCCCTTGGAGGTAAGCCTCGGTCCGGCGGCCGACCCTCAGCAGGGACCTAGCCCCCGACATCGGGTGATGCTGAGAGGCAGCAGGTGCAACTTCGAGCGCAGCGGTGATGGGATTTTCCCTCTCCCCCCCCGCAGCCAGAGACCACCCGGAACAAAACCGGGAAGCGCCGAGACAAGGTAAGGTAGAAATCTGTTTAAAAGTCTCCGGTCTCCGAAGCTCGAGGAGATGCACAGGTTGCCAGCCGGGATCAGTGCCACCGGGTTGATCCGCCCTAGCAGGGCTAGACCCCGGTCAGATCCGAGGATCCTCCCACGTGGAGACCCTCCGAGGTGGTCGCCATATTGTCCGTGTGGTCGCTGTCACCATTTTGGCTGTTAGCCACCCTATTCGCCGTTTCGATCCATGCGCACAGAGGCGAGCCGTGCGCACAACGTAGCACGCACAAGTACCGGGCGCACAAGCGAAGCGTATAGCCACGCGCTTACTGTGCCGGGCACATAATTTCGACCTGTGCGCACATCTCCCTGTACGTGCGCACCAAACCCACGCGCGCATCTTCGACGCACATCGGAGCACACAACTGTATTGTACGCGCACAAGCCATGGCACCACCTGAAAATAAACTCCAAGCTCAGGGCCTTTGCCCAGCATGCCACAAAAGAGCTGCACCAGAGGCTCGGTTCAGAAGAGTGCTCGGGCCCTGTGACTGAGGATGAGCAGCGCTGTGTGTAGCCGTGATAGGGCAATATCTCGCAGAAGCCCCGAGGCCTTGAGCTAGAGGGGCAAGTGGCTAGTGAGTGCAGCCTCTGAGGTTTCTAAAAACGTCCTGGGAGCCAACAGGAAGGAAGCTGGCTTGCTACGAGCAGAAGTCCATTGGCCACCGTTGCTGTGCAGGATGAGGGGCGTTGGGATGGCTGAGAGCGGAAGGACGTGGAAGAGAAATTGATTCATTTCATGATGCAGCTTTTGCTGGAGGAGGAGGTGCTGCCTGTGGTGGATGGGTGAAGCAATTTCATATCCTTGGCACAGGCTCTTTTGCGTGTTCCAGGCGGGGATGTGATTTGTTTTTTTTTTTTATTGCCACCAAGATCCCGGGTGGCTTGTGCCGAGAGTTAGCGCTGATAATCTTCCCCGCCTTTCACTGTAATTTTTGGTGGTGCCATCGGCTCTTGTGATTGATTTGCTTGACACGCTTCACATATTTTGCTGTGTGCCTTTAGCTTGCAGCAAGGTGTATAAATGCGTTTTGGTGAGATGCTCTGGGATTCCTTTTTATTCCGCTAAAATGGGACGTTGGCGTGTTTCTGCAAGTGCTGGGCTGGTTTTATGCTCAGATCAACATAGTTGACCGCCTGTATTACAGGCCTCTGTAAAATGTTAATGTTAAATAATTGCTAGTAACTAATACTTTATAATTAATCGGCATGGTGCCATGTCTGAAGGCACACATCCTCTAATACCTAAATGGCACGAGACAGCTTACCTTAAAGATTTGTGCTACTGCAGGGAGAAATAGGTTTTCTCTCTCCCACTTTGCCTCATGGGCCTGACTGTGTTTAATGAGGCATCTGTTACATGTTTTTATATTTTATATTTGGGGTGATTAAAAAATATTGGTTTTGGGGGGAGGGTCATTGGTGGGGAGCTAGCAGAGGCCCTGGTCCTCTGTTGGAGTGGTGGCTCACTAACCAGAATCTATGGCACTAGACACATTGGTGCATTACAGAGGCTCAGCTGTGTCAGCGGTACATTTTAGTATTATCTAGATTGTTCATACTCTTGCTATGAGGATTATCTATATTGTTTATAGGATTTACATTGTCTCTGTGTATTGCTTGTGCCACGTATATGTGTAATAAGTTAGAATTACAAAAAAAAAAAAAAAAAATTGGTTATTTTTCAACCAAAGTTTTTTGAGACTTTTATTTAGTCTTGAAGTATTGTTTGCATTTGTTTTTCTGCAGTTGTTAAAATGCCCCATGAGGTGGAGGCAGGCCTTGTTCTTGCTTTCATTGACTGCCTTTGCGCAGCTTGAGTGAAGGCGTCCAGAAGGCGTCCTGTAGGTTTGCCGCCGAGGAAGGCGGGAGTGATGGGGGGGGGGGGTCAGATGCCATGGTGAGGGGGAGCTACGGGTTACAGAGGAAAATCAACTCCACGGCGGTTCAGGCCTACACCGCCTCTCTCTCTCCTCCTCTTTGGTCATAAGCCATGAATGTGGGATTGAGGAGGTAACGGGCGCCAGTTAGATGGAAGCTCCTAGGTAAGAGAGCGACATCAAATGGAATTCAGCCGCTCGTCCTTTCAGACGTTCCCGGCTGGGTGCAGTGGAACAGGGGCTGAAATAGCCTTGCTCTCTGCAGCAAGAGCTCCTGGCTGGCTGAGGTCCTGCCCTTGGGCTTCTCTGTCATGAGGAAAGAAGAGACTGAACGCGGGGCCAGAGGGATCCCGCCCTGCAGGGAGAGAGAAGTCGGCACGGCTCCAGGGATTCTCTTTTCTTTCACTCACTTTTCCCTGTGGAGCCGGAGAGCAGAGAACTCTCTGCTGGCCCAAGTTTCCCTTCAGTTTTTTGTTTTTTTTTGTAGTTTCTGCTCGCTAGTTTGTGTGTGTAAAATTTTCTCCCTCACTCCTAAGCTGATCACTAAAACCAGCAGCAATTCATAAATTCAAGCTACTGTTTTAGAATGGTTCCGTAGTTTTCTGTCTGACCGTTCTTGTTAGGTCAACATTGGACCTCATTCATCGTTCTCATATCCAATGCCGACAGGGGTTCCCCAAGGTTCATCACTTTCCCCAATTTTGTTCAATTTTTACTTATTACCTTTATGCAATATACTTTCAGCATTAAATGTCCATTTCAAGATATACACGGACGATATACAACTTTTTGTCCCCTACAAGTCTTCCTGGTCGGAAACACTTTCCTTGGTGCAAATTTACATGAAAAGTGGATGTCACACAGTCGGCTAAAACTTAACGCAAAAAACCCCCCAGAAGTAGTACTTTTAAGCTTTGTTGAGAATCCAATTAATAATCCACCTACGTACATTGTGATAGATAGTGAACATATCCCAGTCACTAAGCAGGCACGTGGTTTGGGAGTTACGTTGGATTCGAATCTCTTTGGCTTGTCATATTTCTAAAACTGTTAAAAATGCTTTCTACAAGTTACATTTACTTAAACATCTAAAACCACTATTGTATGCTCAGGATTTTCGTCTGGTTCTTCAGCCATTAATATTTTCAGGTCTCGATTACTGTAACGGTCTGTACTTAGGTTTACTGGATTCATCAATCAAACCGCTACCGTTAATAACAAAACAATGCAGCGCGCTTTCTTACAGGGACTCCTTTAAAGGAACATATTTCTCCAATTTTATCCAAAGTGCATTGGTTGCCAATTAAATATCAGATTTTGTACAAAATATTGACCATAATACATCCTCTGTTAAATAGCTCTAATTCATCCTAGCTATGTTCAGTTTTGAGAATATACAAACCTTCTAGAGAGCTTCGATCCTGGAATATGAACCTTTTGGTCGTGCCTTCAGTCAGAATAGCAAGATTAAATGTTACCCATCATAGAGCTTTTTCTGTAGCTGGACCTATACGTTGGAATGCTCTACCAAATACCCTATGCCAAATTTCAAATACTAAGGAATTAAAAAAATCATTAACATACTTCTTTAAAGAAGCATTTAGAATGACTGAATAAAAGATTAAGTAGATCCATTTTTCTTTTATTATGTTGTGTTGTTATGATATTTTAATTTTCCATCTTTGTTTTGTTAAATTTAAAGTTAATTTAATTTAATTTTAATATCTTTATCCTAAAAGATATTTAATAATATTGATAGTGATAAGTTACTATGTAATTTTTATTCATTCTTTTTATTTTATTTTTATTTTTTACTTTCACTTTATGAAAGAATAGTATTTATTATTTTGCTCATTATTGTAAACCATTTTTGTTCAAATCTAATTTGCTAAAGACGGTATATAAAAAGTCTTAAATTAATAAATATTGAGTGATCGAAGCACATTTATGAGAGGTTTTAAGGGATTTTAAGTTCCATGGGACAAATCCAAAAACCCTTTGACCAATTCATGGTTAGTGTCACCCACAAGAAACTAGTGGCTCCCAGAAAAAAAAGGGGCAAAAGTGATCCTTGGCCTAACCAATTAAAGTATTCAGCATGGGGGTATAATGCAATAACACCTTCTTATATCCTAATTCTTCCTGGCTTGTATCTGTATTGTGCCGACCACTTCCCCTAATCCTTTGCTGGCACTGGCAGGGAGCAGCTCTGAAAGCCTGGGATCAGAGTACGACCCGGATTGGGGAAGGGGAATAAAAGCTGCTGGTGCGGGCAATGCCTGATTGTAAAGCTGTCTTCTCCTGCAGAAGTCTATGATTTTGGTGTTTTACTGCAGTACTGGCTGCGAAGGATGCCCAGGCTCGGGTGGCGCTGTGCTCTTCATGCTCCGGACAGGGCATAAGAACATAAGAAATTGCCATGCTGAGTCAGACCAAGGGTCCATCAAGCCCAGCATCCTGTTTCCAACAGTGGCCAATCCAGGCCATAAGAACCTGGCAATTACCCAAACACTAAGAAGATCCCATGCTAGTGATGCAATTAATAGCAGTGGCTATTCCCTAACTAAACTTGATTAATAGCCGTTAATGGACTTCTCCTCCAAGAACTTATCCAAACCTTTTTTGAACCCAGCTACACTAACTGCACTAACCACATCCTCTGGCAACAAATTCCAGAGCTTTATTGTGCGTTGAGTGAAAAAGAATTTTCTCCGATTAGTCTTAAATGTGCTACTTGCTAACTTCATGGAGTGCCCCCAAGTCCTTCTATTATTCAAAAGTGTAAATAACCAATTCACATCTACTCGTTCAAGACCTCTCATGATCTTAAAGACCTCTATCATATCCCCCCTCAGCCGTCTCTTCTCCAAGCTGAACAGGCCTAACCCCTTCAGCCTTTCCTCATAGGGGAGCTGTTCCATCCCCTTTATCATTTTGGTAGCCCTTCTCTGTACCTTCTCCATCGCAACTATATCTTTTTTGAGATGCAGTGACCAGAATTGTTGCTCTTGTGCTGCGCCCCAGCGCTGGAGATCAGAAACCTTCCTGAAATTCCCTTGCATGTTTGAGCAGCATCGTGGGAACAACGCCATCCACCCACCGAGGCGCACCACAGCTTTTACCATTACTTTTCGCCAGTCTTGAGGTTGCTGTGTCTTTCCCCTCCCCTTCCTTTTAATTTGCATCCTGGAGCTGCCTGGAATGTGCCACGTGCAGGAGTGCCGGGGGGAGGCCTGGAAGAATGGAGGCCACGGCAGGTGTGCGCCGGTGGAACGAGCATCTCCCAACTTTGTAGCCTTGCTTTAAAGAGAGACACAGGACATTCCCAGCAAATCTCCCCCCCCCCCCAATGAGAGGCCCTAACTCAATCTCTTCCTGCTGAATCCTTGTGCTGCTTGCCAGCTCTTCCAGCCAGGGCGCTGATTGCATGTTTTGTGTGCGAGATGGGGATCAGAAGCCATTTAGTTTATTCTGCACGTGGCTGTGAGAGGATCATTACCGTCGCTTGTTACCATTTTGGCGCAAATTTAATACTGTGGCCACGACTCAGTATAAAATACAGCAGTTTATGTAGCATCTGTTGTTTTTCCTGGGCCATGTGGCTTAGAAATGGCCACAATAAATTCACCGGCCAGATGCGTGACGGCGACTTCAGTATTCTTAAAATACACAGATCCTGTAACCTGCAAGTTGCGCAATCGCCTGTGTTTTCCTGGAAGCAGAGGGCTTCCTCCTGTTAGCTTTACCAGACTCTGCGTTGACAGGGCTAATAAAGTGCATTACTTCAGTCCTGCTTACTGTGCAAGGGACCCAGCGGGAAACGCTGCTCGGCTATTCTTGTAGCTAGGATCTGTCTCTGCGTTCCCCAGGCACCTGCCAGGGAATTCTGTCCCTCCGGGAGGCTTGTGTCACTCAAATACCCATCCCCTGGCATACCAGATCCGTTGCTTCCTGCTCGAATTGTTCAGCTCCTCATTCCTCAGAAGCTGCAGCGTTACCTTTCCCTGAGATTTTCAGCATCCTGCAGTTGGCTGCCTTCCAAGGACAGCCCGGCCGTGCCCTGTGCCTGTCCAGTAAATCAAATACCTTTCATAATAATAATAACGCAAAGGGCATTTTTTTCTTTTGGCTCGCTTCACCGATGCAGCATGCCTCTACTCATTTTTATGTACTGACTAGTGCTTTAATAGAAAAAAAAAATGTAAACAGGGATGCTGTAGCAGTGAAACGAGCCAAAAAAAATGACTAAAATAAATCTTCACAAACGCGACATATCACAGAGAAGAAGAGCAGAGCGACACCTCGGTGGGTGAATGTTTGTTTCTCAGGGGAAGATCCCCCATCCTCGGTGCTTACGGGGAGGTTTAGAAGTAGGCGTGAATGCAGGAATCTGCAAAAGTTGATCTTTCGTTACCTCTATCAACGCTCTCCCCCCTTCATCCCTTCACTGAGCCCGCAGTGCCACATGCCCCGAGAGCCTCGTGCCTGGGCGACCCCGCTCTCTTTAAACCCCAGTGTAAGGAAGCTCTCCCCGTGGATGAATGGCGTTGGCCCAGTAAAGATGCATTAAACGCTGCCATCGTCCATACTGCCACGGCAACTTCTTCCTTCTAGAGCAGCCATTGCCAAGAGCGGCTGTGAAGCAAAGGTTGAGGTTCGCAGTGAGACCCCCATCCCCTTGTGCTGTTAGAATAGGAAAGCACCCATGTATCTCTCCAGCCGCATGGGTATATGAACCTTGACTATATACAGAAAAAACACTCCTTACGGAGTGGAGTAAAGGCACAATAATTGTATTCCAAATTACTCTTTTATTAGTTTTTATGAAAAAATATCCAAAACAACAGTTCTCAGTGCTTTAGACAGTCATAAAATTTACAATAGACCTTTACATTTGTTTCACCAGTTCACATCACTATTACCTCACTTACATTAAAATCAATACTCATTCATACACATGCATACTCAAACATACCCAATCATATCCACAATGTTTTTCTTTTCAAATCAACCCAATCATAAATAATTATTTTTGCAAAACGAATCATGCATATTTTTTATATGAAACAATCACTACAAAACACATTTTAGGACACAGATCTCTTTGTGTTTACATTAATCTCTCCAAACAGAAATCACAAGGTGTTCGTTTTAGATTGCTTAAATACCACCATTCATATGATCATTCTTTAAACTCATAATTTTGGTTAATCCCAACCGGGCCCTCGTTTCACCTTACGGCTTCATCAGGGGAATTTGAAATGATTGAACCATGAATCACATCAACCACATGGATCCTTGCCAATCTAATAGAGAACACCACTGGTCTTCCTTGGCTCTCCGACTGTTTGTAGTGCACAACCAATTACTGCATCTGTATATTCGTCTGTAGACCGCTCTCTTAACTGCTCCCATTAAACGTCACTCAAACCGTAGCTTGTATTCCTTGTCTTTGATTCAACACAGCCACGCTGAAAAAGTCGTCAGCCGACTCAATCACAGTAGTCATCAGCTTTTCGTCCTTCATAGATTTGACTGCTTCAGGCTTCCATTACGTCCGTGACCTCAAATATCAAGTCTCCACATGGTTATTCGGGAGATCCCCTTTTCCTCTCCTTTCAGCTTTACAAACATGGTATATACCTACCGCTTGATGCAGGATCTGTGCTGTCCTTGGCCATTTTGTTTCCTCTTGTGTCCACGCCATTCTCACAGGCCTGCCCCGTTCGCATTTTAGACCTGTCGAGGCGTCCCGTTTTACTTTCTTTCATTCTGACTGGGATTCCTCGGTTAGTTCAGGAATGATTTCTTTTTTTTTGTAAGCCGGCCTTGATTGGTATTGATCCAGATGTGAATCGCCACTTCTGATTTCTAAAAGAAGCTCTGGCATTTCAATTTACCGTACAGATCGGAAGGGGAGGAAAAGCATTCCTGCTACATCTCTAAATAAAGTAGAAGACTGTTACTGAGGAATTTGAGCATGAGATAAATAAATGACGATACTGTTCCCTTATTCTGTAAAGCAGACCTTGCATTTCATTCCTTGGTTCTAGAAATAACGCTGCCCCCTTCTCCCTTTTTAAATTAAGAGGTACAGTTATTGGCTTAAACTCACAGGATGCTTTGAAGTGCCTGGTTATACTATTTTGGCAGTTGGAAGCTGTTGTATAAGTTATTACTGTGCAGCTAGCTGCTGCCAAAGTAACTGGTAAAATAAAATTGCCTTTTGGTTTTTTTTTTATAATGGTTGGTGCTTGGCAGCAGGTTCTGTTGCTGCTTTTGTTTCTCTTCGTTTTTAATGGAACGCACCGCATGAGGATGCAAGGAAGTTGGTATAGGTGGCATCAAGCTGGGGCAGGATGGCTGCAGCTAAATCGGCTGAGGGCCCTGCAGATCCAGCTGCTCTGCTCCAGACTTCAGAAGAAAAAGAATGTTCGGCACATTTTGTAAGTTGTTATTGCCCGGCACTTTTCTGCACAGTAATAATGTAAGATTAGTTGAAAAGAGCACTTTTACATGAAATGAATTGTTCAAGGGGAAGGAATTGTTAAGTGGTTAGAGAAATGGGTTGTGAGCCAGGGTTCAAATCATGCTTCTCCCGTTAACATTTCTTGTGAGCAACGTTCCCACTAAGGATTGGGTTGCTGTGTGCAAAACGTTTGCCACTTGGACGCATTTTTTGTTACATTACCATGTGAGCATTACTTTTCTTTGATGCAAAAAGCCTATCAATTTTATACTCGCAGCAACCCAGTCCTTAAAGGGATCATTGGCTAAGTCCATTCCTTAAAATAAATCGCCTACTGACAGAAGTTACAACAGTAAATATGTCAATGAAAAAATATTTTCTGCAAGAACATTCAAAATCATTTTCTGCATGCAAGTGAAATTGATAAAAAGCAAAATTCTGTTGAAGATAGAAATGAGGAAGAGATGCCCATAATGCTGTAAAAGCCAGGGATAAGTACCGTCATTTTCACAGAAAGAATTAGTTAACAAAGAGCTGGACCTTTAAAACACAGACCCTAACCAAATGCACAATTGGAAGACCACAAAGTGTAAGTGTAATGGGCTGACAAAAACTGTACCGGAAACCACAAGCCTGACTGTTTTATGCAGAGAAACAATGGAAAAAATAAAATAGAAACAGAATCATCATCATTCCTCACAAAACAAGCAATAAAATCAAGAGAGAGAAAACATTCATAATATTAAAACCAGGGAAGGTAACTTTCAAACCGGCGCACGGTGCACATTAATGCATCGGCCCGCGCCCAGGATTCAGGTGTTTTCTAACTTGCCCGTGTATACGCGCACATGTAATAAAATAGCCCGGCACACGTGCACATTTTTAAGATGTGTGTGTGCCACAGCATTTGCAATCGTACCCGAGTGCTTTTAAAAATATGGTCAGTGCGCGTGAGCCTGACTTATTCATGCATCCTCTGATCGATGCGCGCACCGCACTTTTAAAATTTCACCTTGTACTGATAAAAAGAATAAATGTGTCAAAACAGCCGTCGAACATCCAGTAATTTAAAAAACTTGCATACGTTTGTTCTAATATTTCTCAAACACCAATTAAATATTTCAAAACATCCGCTGAATAAAACATCCAATAATTAAAACATCTTCTAATATTTGCCAAAAAAAAATATTTCAAAACAGAAACATCAAATTACACCAAATAATTAAAACTAATAAGGATTTAAAAATCTCTTGCTTTCCATACTGGGAATCCTTTTTGATTTCTAGTCACCCTGAGATTATCGTGGATTGGGGGAAGTAGGGCCACACAAACTTTTTCTTTCTCTCTCCCTCTCTTTTGTATGTGCTCATGCTCTCACACTCCCTCTCTCAAACATACACAGGTTCTCTTTCTCTCATACACATATTATGTGTATGTGAGAGCCTATGTGTGAAATGCAGACTCTCACAGAGATGTATGCACACAAGCTTTCACACAGACATGCACACAGAAGTTCTCTCTCTCTCTCTCTCTCACACACACACACACACACACACACACACACACACACACACACACACACACACACACACACACACACAGATATACACACATGCACACAAGCATTGCACACAGGATCTCACACATAGCCTGCACACAGTCTCTCACACAGATACCCACACATGCATGGTCTCCATATCGTTTTGGGCCGCAGTGGGATGAGCTCTGCCGCAATCTCGCTGGTCTTCCTGCACTGGTGGAGAAAAGCTGTGCACAGCCGTGCACATGTACAGCAGAGGGAACATTGCTTGTGAGCTTAGATGAGTCACTTTACCTTCTGTTACCTCAGATACCCATTTAAGGGATGATGTAATAAGGTGCGCTTGATGAGTTCACTTTAACCTGCAGTTTGTGCACATAAATCATATTTTGGAGTTAATTTTCAAAGAGGTTTCACCTGTAAAAATAGCATATATGTGCATAAGTAGGATGCTATTGTATAAATTTCAAGTGTATGTCTGTATTTTCGGTTTTGCAGTTAACATTGTACCTGGGAGTAAACAGGGCGGTCTTGGGCATTCCAGGGGCAAGGTTCAGAGGTACGCGCACTAGTTGCTATTTTGTAAGAGATATTTACGTATATATTAACCGCACTTGTTCGTACATGTGTTAATGACTTTCGGAAGACTTGTCTGTTGTATGCAGTTTTTGGGTGGGAAGTCTGGGTGAACTGGTGGAGGTTCAGGGTGAAGTGCTAGAGAGTCTAGGTGTACTGGAAGAAGGACTGTTGTGAACTGGTGGAGGTATCTGCGAACTGGTATATTTGTAATGTGCGCAAGTATTTTCAGAAGCAGAGTATAGGTGTATGCTTTAAAAAAAAGACCTGTCTCCGCATCTGATTTTGGGTTATTATATTTAAATTAATGCAATTATGACACTTGTAAACTATAAGTGCATATGTTGTTTTTTTTTTAAATGGTTAGGGAACGCATGCATGTTCCTGCTTTATGAATGTACATGCATACTTTTAGGACAGAAATGCACGGTATTTTATAAATTGTGCAGCTCCTAGCACATAGTTGATAAAGCACTAGCATAAATTTCCGCATCCCGACTTAGGCGTACAAATGGTGTACCTTAGGCAGTTTTAAAATTTGGGGTGACAGTGCATAATGCTTCTTTACTGAGAGAGGGTGTTAGATGCCTGGGAATTACCTAGTTTAAGCATGCTTGGGACAGAGAGAGAGAGAACAGTAGTAAGACCAGGCCTGAGAGAATACAGTATTACAAACAATGCACTCTTCACTCCCTCGAGAGAAGAAACAAGGGGGAACAGGTGATGAGGAAAAAACAAGGGACAGACGAAGGAAGTCAGACCTAATGTCACCACCAGGCCATGGAGTAGCTGGGTTGGAACCATCAGGCTACAACCATCCAAAGACCCAACGGAGTTGGTGGTGGCTGAGATCTGTCCAACAAACATGAAAACACAGGGGGCAGATGAAGGAAGCACAACCTAATGACCCGCAGGCAGGAAGAAAAGAGGAGGCTTCTGATTGGCCCATGCTGGCAGGAAGGAGGCTTCTGATTGGCCTATGGGGGCAGGAAGAAGGAGTCCCATCCGTCCACGGTAGAAGCACAATTTATTTCTTTAATTTCTTTTCTGCTGATCCACCAATCACAGCGGATTACAATTTAACATACACAGTAAAGCATAACAAAACCTTACGCCAGGGGGCGGCGATCTCCGGTCCTCAAGGGCCACAAACAGGCCAGGTTTTCAGGATAACCACAATGAATATGCATGAGATAGTTTTGCATACATTGGAGGCAGAGCATGCAGATCTATCTCGTGTATATTCATTGTGGATATCCTGGAAACCTGGCCTGTTTGTGGCCCTCAAGGACCGGAGTTTGCCACCTGTGCATTACGCAATACAAAACAGAGACATGCCAAACATCTAAAAAGCAACATTGCTATACATCTCTTGACAAAAAAAACCCAAAGAAACCCGAAGCTTAACAAGATCGAGCAGAATCTAGTATGGCTGGAAGGAGGAGACCTCCCATTGGCCATGGGGACCCTAAGGAGGAGGTTGCAACTGCTGGTGGGTTCAGGACAGGGAGAGAGTGAGTGTTGAGGGAGAAGAGTGTATGTGGGGGGGGGGGGGGGGGGGGGGGAACGGGACATGTGTGTGAAAATGAGCATGTATGCGTGTGTGAGGGCATGCGAGCGTGTTAGAGTGTACATGGATGAAAGAGGAGAAGGCTTGTGTGCATACCACCCAACCTACCCCCACCCCCCCTGCTTTGAAAATCCCAAGGTGACTGTAAGTCGAACGTTCCCAGGCATCACCATGCAAGCCCCTCCTACTCGGCCAGGGACCCCGCCCACACCATCTACTATACTGTTTCCACTTACTGATGGATCAATAGAAACAAATATATATATATATATATTGAAACCCAACCCAAGAAGACGCTCGACGGAGTGAGCGGTCAATAAATCATTTCTAAATATAAATGAATAAGACTGAAATGCACCTGCTTTGTGTCAGGCTGGCAGAGTACCTTGCCTTGCATCTGGCCCCAAGCAGCTTGCGGGGATCGTAGGCTCGTCACTCAAACCTGAGACTTGCTGAAATGGAGATTTAAAACTTGCTTTAGGAACAAACCTCTCTTTGTAGCAGTATCTGACCTGCGTTCTGTGCTCACGACTATAGCACTAAACCTTCCCCCCATCTCCTGAAGTCACCAGGGCCAAGGTAACTGGATTTCTGCTACAGCTAAACAATTCTGGAATTAAAATTCCAGTTAGCAGAGAGCAGAAAGCCCCGCCATTCAGCCCTGTCAGGAGGAGGAGGACATTGCTGGCATTCCTTGGGTGGTGCCTGAAACACGTGCGTTACCAGAGAGACAGATGTACCTGCCACATAAGGGAAGTCTTTGTTCTGCTAAGCATGCCTTCGCATTGCTCTGTAAATGACTGCAGCGTCTCCAGATGATCAGTTACCTGGGATTCCAGTACGAGAACCATAACAGAAGGAATATGCCGAGAAATAAAAGCAGCAAGGGCTTTTTCATCATGCGTACTGCGTTCCCCCCATCTCTGTGGTTTTGTAGACAAAGCAAATCATGATTAAATGGGGATTCCCCCCCTCCTCCTCATGGAAAGCAATGGGGATTAAAAAAATTTTTTTTTTAAATCTTGACCCTAGGTTTCTCGCTTTCAGATTCAGCTGAGATGTTCACGTTTTCTGCCTGCACGCCAAATTTGGTGAATTTTCATCTCAGTTTTGGAGAGTTATCTTGGCTAGAGACACGGATACCTTGTAGAAAATTCTGTCCAAAATAAACAAAGGGGAGGTTGGCAGATACTTGTAGCTAAAATGGAAGCAGAATGTCCCTCACTCTTTTCTGCCACCCGTAGTCGTCGGTGCTTTCCTAGAATCTCTCCACCTGGTGTGTTTGGGACCATGAAGACAGAATAATAGAAACCTGCCTGCAGATAAAAGCCATCAAGCTCTTCCTAGCCACTCATTTTCTCTGCCATGGACCTAATTTTAATCTCCCCCTTTACCTGCCCTTTCACAGGGCTCCAGATCTCCTGCGACCGTCTCCTACTCTTTCAAAAACTTTTATCCCCCCCCACCCCCTTCCCTCCTCCCAACGCCGCTCGGAGGCTGCTTTGTTACCTCCATCATCCTCATTTTTGGGTGAAAAAAAAATGCTTCTTTACATTAATTTTGAGTCTACCTCCCCCAGCCTCATACCCTGAAATTAGTTTTGATGGGGAACTTGTTGGAATGCTGACCAAAAGGCCCCCCCCTCTCCATACACACATCCAACTTACACACAACACCCGCCCCACCCACAAACACCCACTCACTCACATCTGCTACCTACAAGCATACAGCCCATACCCCCAAACTCCCATTCCCATCCAACTTCCTTCACAACCAAAGCCGCACACATCCCACAAATCCAACCCTCTGGATACACTCCCCCCCCCCCCCCAACACACACACTGCAGGTATGCACAGAACACACAAACCACCTCTACAAGTCTATGACGGAAAGTATTCTCAAAGCTATGCCTCTGCATGCGTCCCTTACTTCTTAAAGTTAATTGTGAGGCTCTCGTGCACCTTCAGTCTTTGGCTCTAAGCGCTAAACCGTTTGTGTTTAAGCCTCCATCTCTGCCCTTGCGTCACAGGTTAGTGTTATACAAAGCGCCCCCAGGACTCCTGTTCACGTTGAATTCACAAGCTTCAGCCCTTCATGGAAGGACGGGTTGAATTGCTATAACAAATCTCTTAAAACCTAATTCTGTTACAGAAAGATCAAGCTTTTCTCTCTCCCCCCCCCCCCCAAGTCTGTTTTTTGGGAGTTAAAGGTTTTTGGTGTCTTAGCAACATAGTTATTGTCAAAAGACACGTGATAACTGGAACACGTAGGATGGACCAAACTAGTCTATAACAGGACGAGTACTCGGGACTTTTGTTCTTCAATCGCACGGAGGGTGCAGAATGTCTATGGAAGGTATAGATTGGCAACACAAGTTAGCAGTGAGGCGCCGTACCTAGAAATTGAACGTTGGTTACAGGTTCAGTGGGTCAGATGGATTCCCTGCTTTGAAGAGCGTCCTGGTCCTCTACAATAGCAGCAGATCAGAAAAGAATCGTAAAGCAGTGCAGAATCTGCACTGAAAATCTTCTAAGGTGAAACTTAAGGATGTAAGTAAGGTACAGGGGAGAGGGAGAGATATGTTGGAGGTAAATAATGTACAGGAGGCAAGCATTTTTCAGTGGGGGAAGGGGGAAGAGTTTTGGGACAAAAGAGCTCATGATCTAAGACTGAAAGTAACATTAGGAGGTCTTCCTTCATGGAAAGGGTCATGGGTGAATGGAGCAGCCTCCTAGAGAAGGTGATGGAGGCAGAAAGAGATTTGATTTCATTAATTTAATACCCTCTTAAGGCTTCTCTTTTTCCAGCTGAATCAGCTTCCAAGTTCATGGTCCATGTTTTTATGTAACTTTTTGCTTCTCTGCTTTTGCCTCCTCTAATTATAAAAAGTTGTTCCTTATGTTATGTTATGTTATATTGATCTACCCCCTGTTCGATGTAAACCAACCTGATATGGTATTCAACCTTGAAGGTCGGTATAGAAAAATGTTAAATAAATAAATAAATAAATAAATACATTTGAGATGCCGCCCTTAATCTAAGATACCAGGGATGGTTAACGGTGATTGAAGATGAGAAAGCCTGGGCTAAGCACAGTGAATCCTTGGCTGCGAGAAAGCAAGGGCAAGGCCAGACATCAAGTTGGGTTTATGGGATTGTAACAAGAAATAAATTGGGTTTTATGGTTTGTATATGCTGCTGCTATTCTATATTACAAGTTGTTACTTATATTGTCTTCATGCTGTGTATATGCCTTACACTGGGGAAAACAAGTGAGTCGAGAGGAACAGATGCACCTATTTGGGAAGCTTCAATGCGTGTGATATGCTGCAGGCTAAACAGGTCAATAGTGTCTTTTGGTTGTTGAAGGCAATTGAACAGACAGACCATAAACAAGTCTGTTTGTCCCGTCACGGTTCTTTTTATTTTCATCCTCCCTGTAAAGTGGAACAGTGAATGATGCATTTACCTTGCTGGAGTGACATCCTTTTACTAAAGGATCTGTCGATCACATGCAACAATTTTTACATCTGGTAGGTATAGGAAAAGGACTGACACTAATGAGTTTCCGATCGGTATCCAGTACTTAAGTTATCATAACTTACCTCTTTTATGAAGTTAGGTTCGCATAAAGTTAGCTCCCGAGTTAGTTGCATTTTTGTGCACCCTTCTGTCTGCACCATTTTAGATTGTGAATCTCAGTGGTAATAACGTAGTAAATGGGGACAGGTCAAGACCACGCGGCCCATCCAATGTTTTCAGTTATTTCTTTCCATGCTGATAAGATGTCAGGGACACGTTTGGCTGCTAGTGAATGGTAGGTTAGGAAGAGGCAAATCTGAAAGTTGAGCCAAGTCCAGTAAAACCAGGCCTAGCTTGGGAGGTATCTTGGCATGCAGCTGCAACCCTGGAGCAGGACTACAGAGCTGGATGCAGAGCCAGGAGCAAAGCTAGATGAGCAGACATTTCAGAAGAAATGTCCCAGGAGTCTGTTCTACTTGTAGAGGTGTCTCTCTTGTTCTCCATATATACGCTCACCAACTGGGGCATACCCTGTGTTAAACCAATGGGAACTTCCAAAGGCACATCTGAGTGGCAACTGGAGGAAAAACAACCCCATGACTTTCTCTGGCTCGATCATTTGTTACTTGATAAAGGGAAGGGAATGCTTGCGGCTAAGGAATTGTAGAGAGCTGGTGTTTTCATCTACAACACTCGAGTATGCACAATTTTTATTCCTGTGTCCGTCCTTGAGAGAATTTTGAAACCACGAGCATAATCCATTTAGAATGCACAAGAAGCAAACATTTTCAGGTTGTAAGTCGTACAACAAAGTAAGTTGTACAACAAGAGGCAACAAGGAGATAGAAGATTTTTGTTTTGCTCAGAAAGGGCATAGGACGGCCTCCCAGTAGCAATGGTGGTGATGAATGTAAATGAAGAAAGCCTGAGGGTGGTAAGCAGAGAGGATCCCTAGTTGTGAAGAAGTGAGGAGAAAGCCAGAGGTCAGCTGGGGTCAGTGGCACTGCAAAAGGAAACACATTGGGCAGACTGGATATGCCTAATGGTTCTTAACCGTTGCCGTAGGCTCTGTTTCTAGAATGTAAAATATTCTTTCTTGATACTATGGATCTTTGTATTGTTTTTAATACCTATTTATTATTTTCATTCTGGCCTACATATTATAGTGTATTTGAGTTGAATGCTGGGCACTAGGGGTGATCCGGGAAACTATAGACCAGTGAACCTGACTTCAGTGCCGGGAAACTGTTATAAAGAATAAAATCACAAAACATTTGTATAGACCTGGTTTGATGGGACACAGCCAGCATGGATTTACCCAAGGGAAGTCTTGCCTCACAAATCTGCTTCATTTTTTTGAAGGGGTTAATAAACATGTGGATAAAGGTGAACCGGTAGATGTGGTGTATTTGGATTTTCAGAAGGTGTTTGACAAAGTCCCTCATGAGAGGCTTCTTCGAAAACTAAAAAGTCATGGGATAGGAGGCGATGTCCTTTCGTGGATTACAAACTGGTTAAAAAACAGGAAACAGAGAGTAGGATTAAATGGTCAATTTTCTCAGTGGAAAAGGGTAAACAGTGGAGTGCCTCAGGGATCTGTACTTGGACCGGTGCTTTTCAACATATATATAAATGATCTGGAAAGGAATACGATGAGTGAGGTTATCAAATTTGCAGATGACACAAAATTATGCAGAGTAGTTAAATCTCAAGCGGATTGTGATAAATTGCAGGAGGACCTTGTGAGACTGGAAGATTGGGCTTCCAAATGGCAGATGAAATTTAACGTGGACAAGTGCAAGGTAGTGCATATAGGGAAACATAACCCATGCTATACTTAAATGATGTCTAGTTCTATCTTAGGAGTTACAACCCAGGAAAGATATTTAGACGTCATAGTGGATAATACATTGAAATCGTCGGCTCAGTGTGTTGTGGCGATCAAAAAAGCAAACAGATTGTTAGAAATTATTAAGAAGAGAATGCCAAATAAAAGGATGGATGTCATAATGCCTCTGTATTGCTCCATGGTGAGCCTGCATCTTGAATACTGTGTGCACTTCTGGTTGCCACATATCAAAAAAGATATAGTTGCACTGGAGAAGATACAGAGAAGGGCAACCAAAATGATAAAGGGGATGGAACAGCTTCCCTATGACGAAAGGCTAAGGAAGTTAGGGCTGTTCAGTTTGGAGAAGAGATGACTGAGAGAGGATATGATAGAGGTCTTCAAAATCATGAAAGGACTTGAACAAGTTAATGTAAATCAGTTATTTACTCTCTCAGATAACAGAAGGACTAGGGGGCACTCTATTTTTTTATGTTCTTTTATTTATGGTTCATCTCCAGCTAGTTGTATTTTATGTGTAACGGGACGGTGCTGGTAGAGTCATATGGTGATTATGAAGAACAGTAACACATACTCCGCAATTTCCTGCGATTAAAATATGGGAATGATAAGCAAAATGGAGTTGAAAATAAATCAAACTCTTGATTTGATCTCAGGTGGTGAAAAACAAACAAACCTGAAGTGAAATGGTACTGCTCGCTGTTTGTCTTGACTTCCAAAAGAATTTTTTTTTAACTTTTTTACCTCGTTATATTTGCGAGCGAGACCGTATGAACGAACACTAGAATTCATATTGCTGGCCTGCAAATGTTTGAAGACAAGTAATCGCCGTCAAAACACACATCTTGGGTGAACGAAAGAGACGCTCTCGAGGCTTCTGGTTTATCGCAGAGATTTGGCAGCAGGTTTGCATATAGATCTGCAATATCTAATATGCATAAAGCCAAAATTTGTCTTGCCGGTTTTACAGTTGTTTTCCTTGTACACTTTTTTTTCCCCCCCTCTGCTTGCTGGCGCGCTTGGTTACAGAAGGGCGCCCCACGTCTTGATCTGGGGATGCAGAGCTGAGCTGGGGGGGGGTGAGGGCTGGTTTTAGTGGCCGCAGGAAAAGCACTTGGGCCCAGTGAAGCAGGATCAAGCGCTGGCTTAGAAGTAGAGCAGGAGGGTGGACCGGCGTGTGCGTCCTTTCTTTTGAGTCTGCAGCAGGAATCAGATTTGTGTGGCCATGGACTCGCAGGGAAACTGGGGATCTTGAAAAATACCTAGGCTTTTTTCCTTGGAGGCATTGATTGGTGCATCGATATAGTAACTTTCTATAATTTTCGATGTTAACCCCCGTGATCCCTGGCTCAACTTCTTTTGCGTTGAAATGTGAAGTATCAGTTTAAAAAAAAAAAAAAAATATAAAAGTAATGTTGCTACAATCTTAAGAAAAGTAACTGGGCTGAGCTGCTGGAAAGTCAGAGAGGGTTGACCTGCTTTCCTATAATGGAGAGCAGTAGGGTGCATAACCCTATATATGCTGTTGTTTTTTTTCTTGTTTCTGCGCTGTAGGCAGGGAATCTGACTTAATTTACAGTTATTAAATTGAACGGCAAGATAATATGACATTTTGTTTATGGTTTTTCAGGAAACCTGTATTTACGGTAATTACCTCTGCCGTCATAATTGGTGGTGACACCCTGAGGCAGAAGGTATAAGCCGCAGGTTTAATTCAGCAGCCTTGTCCTGCACGTGCGGAGTGAGCTGCTGTGGCACGTGCAGGCAGAGACGGCAGGTACCTTGTGCTGCCAGCCTGAATGCATTGGGCTGCCATCTGGCGACTGGGGCCAGCGTCGACACGTTAGGCAGGATTCGTCAGGCGAATAGAGACGTATCATTGTCCAAAATAATACAAGCGAACCAGCGCGCAGGAATCCAGTCCCGGGCACGCTTCTTCAGGGGCCCCTTGAAATGCTTCAGAATGAAGACGGGGCTCGGTGGACCGAGGCGGATCTCTGTACATAGTAAGCCTTGCTTGTTTTAAACAGGTAGGGAGAGCTTGCAGCATGGTGTGACCCGGTGAAGATGTGTGGGCGCACATTGGATGAGTTTCTCGATCCTGTGCCTGCAGCGCTGAGGACGGGTGTGTGTGTATATCTTTACAACTGCATAAAACATTTTTCCCAGGCTCACCAGTCTGTAAGTTACTTGGGTCACCCCTGGAGCCGTTTTTGAAAATCGGTGTTATTTTTGCTCCCCTCGGGTACAGAGGCAGATTTTAGCGATAGGTTACAAGATTACCAGCATCAGGGCTGAAATTTCATATATAAGAGTTACTTTAGAGCAATGGGGTGAATGCCATCAAGTTCTGGTGATTTGACTGTTTGATAAATGTTTCAATTCCATTGAAAGTTTGCATATTTTTTATATATATATATATATATATATATATATATATATATATATATATTTATTTTTTTTTTCCTCTCTCTCTCTCTTTAAGGGCACCGCAAGGCCTGATGGATTTCTGATGAGCGGATGGTACTGAAGAGCTGGTGAGAGTATGGTAAAACACCAACCGCTACAGTACTACGAGCCCCAGTTATGTTTGTCATGCCTGACGGGGATCTATGGCTGCCGCTGGAAACGGTACCAGCGGTCACATGACGACACGACAAAGGTTGGTCATTTCTTCGGAGCGATGGCAGGGGTTGCATGGTGTCTGCTTCCGGTGAGCGTTTGGTGGAAACCAAAGGGTTCTGCCAAATTTCATTTTTTGTGTTCACTTTGTTTTCTTTCTGAGCGAAAAGATTTTGTTTAGGGGGGAGGGTGGGCGAGAAATGCCTTCTTTTTAGAAGCCGGTTCTTTGGATCGGCCATTTTTTTCAGAATTTGTGTGATTTCTGCCCTGCTTAATTGAAGACTCATAGGTAAGAAGCAGCATATCGAGGTCTTTTCCTGGGTAAGAAAATGGATAAATTAATTTTCAGCCTCTAATAGTTCACATCCAAATTACAGCGGGAAAAAAATTACCTTTCAGATGAGCACGGTATGGACCAAGCAATCAAATGGCTTGCATGAGAGTAAGACGGAAATATTATACCATGGATTGTCCGTGGTATGATCCACTCATCATGGTCATGGCTTGAGCGATCGGAGCATGCTCCGAACAATCAGTGGAGGAAAGTGTGTGGAGCAGACCTGCCTGTCTAAGCTTTGAAAGGTCCGTGAAACCATGGCAGAAAGTTGTATTAGATCAAATCGCCAAAGTGTTGATCATGTGAGCCCTTCCGGCTCCTTAGCTGGGCATTGCTAGCTCCTAGGGAGAGCCTTGAGATTTTCTGCTCCATTGAGTGACTACTGTTGGCTTTATCCTGGAGTCTGTGGCACATGAGACACTTTGAGTTACTGCAGGAGGGGAAACAGATGATGAAGAAGTGGTTGCGTAATTGTACAGATGATTTGATCAATTGGCTTAGATGAATTATTTACGTTTCACTTCATTTCATGTGCTCTGTTTATAAGCATTGGTTGCAATAATGAAAAGCGGAGTCTGGACCTTATTGCAGAGCACGGTGCCCTTATTGCATGAAGCACATCGCACGCACTGAGGCTTAGTGAGACTCGGCACAGTAATAACACCCGAAGCCTCTGCAAATAAATATTTTTTGGAACTAGCCCAGTAGAAGTCACGGTAGCTGTAAATGAAAGAGGACCTGGACTGAGAGAGAGAGGGGAGAGCTGGTTACACTGTGATCCGTTTGTTTTGTCCCCAGGGTCTTTCAGTGACTGAAATCTCTCTCTGCATATCTCCTCTCCATTCTCAAAAGGAGAGCACACTGTGAAAATGCACTGTTTGTCCTCTTTTGGGCTCCTGGTACCATGCGGCCTTAGATATTTGTTTGCTCAGTACTGTAACTTGGGTAACCTTGAAGTAAACGGCATGGGCATAAGACAGGGGTGTTGTTGTGATGGAGGGGTCTTTTTTTTTTTGGTTTATTTGGTGGCAATACAGAGTTTACTTCGTTCAGGCAAACAGCGATATTGTTAACTTTACTGCACATCACTTGTGCAGTTGTTTTTCTGTTTTATCTGTACTGGTAAAGTAACAGTGGACGCTGTCAGATTGGCATGAGAGCTCGCAAGACATCCAGTGTTGGTGAAATTCCTCCTTTTACTGCTTCATCCATACTGGTAGTGGGCGTAGGACTTCAGATGCGAGAGGATCCACTCTTAGGGCGTTTGGCCTGGAATGGCCCAGTGTCCTCCACAGAAGAGAGAACCCTGAAAGGGATGATTTTATTAATAGCAAATAATTTATTTAGTTAGGTACAATTCTTATATACCGTTTGTTTCCATAATTAGCAGTTTACAAAAGACATTCATAAAAAAAAAATAAAAATGGACATAGTCAACAGATTAACATAAAATAAATTTAAAATCATAAACAGTATGTCAGGATTATGCAATTGATTTAAAAGCTTCAACAAAATATATTCTTTATCTTTTTTTAAAATCTTTTGTATATCCTTTTCCGCACATATCTCAGATGGTAGGGCAATGTATGAAAAATCCCTTTTACGTGCAATTTGCAGTTTATAATCACTTAGAGAGAGAATGAGCAGCAGATTTTCATCCACAGATCTTAACGTCCGCCCAGGACGTAGTATCTGAATTCAGAATTTTAAATATGACAACTCGAGATTTCAAACCGCATTCGCTAATTAACTGGAAGCCAGGGAAGCTTATACAATAGTGGAGGAATGTGATCTGTGCGTTTGGATCCAGATATAATCCTTGTGGCCCCATACTGCAATAACTGGAAGCACACCCTATTACGGGACTGATCTAAAAAGATCCTCAGTTAGTAAGTGATGCAAGGGCATTAACATCTTAAGCTTATAAAATCCCATTTTAACCAACTGTCTAATGTGCGGTCGAAGAGACAATTCAGAATCTCATTTAACTGCTAAGTTAAGATTGTTCACTAACTCGTTGAATGAACTGAAGGTGTTAAGTCCTAGGGAAAGATACCTCCTCCAGATTTATGAGATGGAGGATTCAGAGAAGGGAAGCAAAATCTCATCCATTATTAGTAGCATCAAGCTCTGCTACTCTTGAGAAGGTTCAGAGCCGCGCGCCGCCGGATGTCGTTGCATCCAAGACAGCAGGGCTAATTCACTCTGCTAACCCTGGAAAACACTGTTTAACGGTAAGCAAACTTGCTTTTACCTGTCCTTATTTCTGTGGCCCAGACTGCTCCGGTTTAGGCACAGTCTGACTCTGTCTGCTTGTTTTCCTGTTAATAAAGTTTGGAGTTGAAGAAGCGGCCACCTCTGTCTGCTAGCGAAACGATCTGATTTAAGTTGTGCAGCGGAGACAGAATATCACGGCCCTGGTAGGGGATGGTTTTGATTGAACTGAAAGCCCTAAGGAGCAGGAGCAAACCCAAACAGAACAGTACACTTAACCCTAACCAAGGAATGACCCGAGTGTCGTCAAGAAGTGGAGGATGGGTATGCGGAGAGTGGCAGGCATTAAATAGATCGCGGAAACAAAGAGCGGATCTCATCCCTCTGCACTCTAAGGCCCTCATTAGGACTTCTCAAACCTGTCCTCGGAATCCTGCGGCTGATCAGGGTTCTCAGGATATCCAAACCGAATATTCATGAAATAAATTTGCATGCACTGGAGATCCAGTATGTACAATTAGGAGATCAGCTTAGGGGATACTCGCAAAAGAGGAAAGCCCAATGCTAGAGAGAGTTCAGAAGAGGGCGTTAGAACTAATAAAGGGCGAGCGCAGGGGCGAGGCTTGACCGTAGGAGGGTGTGGGGCTCAGGGCAGTCACCTCTGTTCACCCCTCTTTAGGGACAGTGCTGCCCAGGGATCTTGTGTATACCGGACGATTGTCCAACCTGCAGTGGTGTTTCTTAGAACAAAGATGAAGGGGGGTAGGTTTTCTCGTGGCCTTGTGTAAGTAATCCATGAATGATAGTTACCGGAACCACATGTGAGTCACCGGGGGATAGATTTCTTCTTCTTCAAAGGGGGGGAGGGTCGTCTCTTTTAGGTAGGGAGTCAAGTTCCAGAATACGTGGTCTCAGCAGAGCCCATCATGGCCACGGCACAAAATAAATTCAAGAGCCAACTGGACAAAGATGTAGGAAGAGGTTTGGGCGTTATGAGGTAGGCAGGGCTATAAAGGAAAAAGTGCTGGGGCAGAGGCCTAACCTGGTTGTCACACTTGTGGCTGTGTACCAGCTTTGCATTCCCATTGACTAAATAAACATAATGGGGTCAAGAACAAATGTTCTGTTTTGCCTGCTTCTTTCTGGCTGCAGCTTAAGCTGTTAAGCGGTTTGAAGGAAGATTGACCTTGGTGAGCCTGTAATCTAACTACGCTGTGAGTTATTTGGGGGCCGGGTGGGAGGGGAGAGAATTAGACCTTTCCGCAGCACTGGCCTGGTTGTGGCACCATTTCTATGTCATTACGATACCAATAGCAGTGCGAGAGGCTGGTAAATGCAGCAAAGATCCAGTTACGAGCTGGCGTTATTTATTTTTTTCCCCAATTCTGATGGTTTGCTGCTGCTGCTGTTTGTCAAAATATCTCACCAAATGAATGGGGGGGGGGGGGGTTTGTGTTCATGAAAGCACAAACTTAAATCTTCCAGTATTGTAGGCTGAGTCATTTCAGGCCTTTATTTAAAAGCAAAAGGACAAAGAATGTAAATGCTTTTCTTTCGGGGGGGGGGGGGGGGCTTTTCTTGACTCCCCCTCCCCCCTTCCTCTGGGCTTCTAGGTTGATCGGAATCCGGGTGGGATCTGCTGCCACGAGCCTCTATTTGCAACGACTCCGGGATTTTTTTGGGGGTTTTTTACCCTCTATTGGATATCCCCTACCAACTTACTGTAGTCCAGTCATTCCAGTGCCAGCCGTCGACCAGGGGGCCGGGCACCAGGACTCCTCCAGGCTCGTGGGGTCCTGAAGCCAACCACTAAGAGGTCCACATTCGGCCGCTGGCTGGCAAACCTGTCTCCCTAAGTTGAGGACTGCTCTTCGGCCGCCCTAGAGCTATCCGGCCACGTTAGCAGGATAATTCCTCTCCGCTCTGGAATGCCCCTGGCCCGTTCCTGACCTAGCTGGATAATGTTTTTCCCCAGCCGCTTTAAAAACTTATCCAGCTATTGTCAGGGGAGGACAGACAAGCAAGGTTTTCAAATCCTGGCACTCGTCCAGCTAAATACCAAACTTTAGCTGGACAAATGCGATGAATCTGGGCCTCTAGGGGTTAATGTTGCCCGATGACTTTGATCCCCCCCCCCCCAACTCCCCCCAATTCCTTTTCCAAGAGGTCGTGATCGCAGCCTGTGCAGCATCCCAAAGAGGGCAGAAGGACCAAACTGGGAATGGAACCCAGCTCCGTCCACATGGCAGAGCTCAGCACTGCCACCGAGGCCCCAGGCCGGCCCTTCGCTTGAAGTGATGACTGCCTGGGGAGAATCTCCCATAGAGGAAGCGGTGAACCTTTCTGGCATTAAGTTTGAGCTGTTAACGAAAGACTTAGTGGAGAGGAACTCAAGGAAGCAGAGCTCCTTGGTGATTCCACTTTGATTCTAGAAGGCTGTAAAGGATAGAACCAAAGATTGTAGCAATTGGCACGCCAGGATGAATCCGATCGCCTCGTTCCTGAGGGGCGAGAGGAAAGCTTTTATTCACGAATGCTCAACTCTTATTTTACCCACTGCCTCCAGGGTTGGGGGTGCATGTGAACATGCATAAAAACAGAACCATTACAATGCAAAAACCCAACACTTGAGCGATACAAAAATCACATACAAGCTGTGAGGATACCTGGGCAGTGTTCGCCTCCCGCCAGCAGGGGCCCTTAGCGGGCCGAGTTCCCTGCTGCTCGATCCTGCAAGCTCTATGGCTTGGAGTTCCTGCTGGCGGCCATGTTCTCAGCGCTGCCTCTGGATAGAAACCCGTCCCCCTCCGTTAGTATTGTGGCTCAGCATGGGGTTCTCTGCATTCTGACTCACGGTCCTTGTTCTGAGTCCAGGCCCAAGCTCATTTTGCTGACCCGCGGTGTTATTTACAGCAAGATTTTAGCCCTCTAGGTTAACGGTACTGGGCCTGAAGTGGCGTCAAGGTGAACTCTTAATGTGAGCTGATGTAAAAGCCTCTTTGAAAAGGAAAGTGTTCAGTTCTACCTCGAACGCCTTACAGTCTTCTGTACTGCGAAGGGCTAGAGGTAGGGGGGGGTTCCAGAGGACTGTACCGGAGATGGCAAATGAGCTTTTGCTTGTGTCTGTTAATCGGACAACATGGGGAGACGGAATTTCTAAAAGCTGTTGGTTAGACGAACGAAAAGCCCAGGCAGGAGTACAGAGATTAAGTGTAGCTGCAATCCAAGGGGAGGTTACGCATAATTACTGCCAGCTTGTGTTGTATCCACCAATATATAGGAAGCCAGTGGAGTGATTTCAAAACGGGGGTGATGTGATATCACGGGTACTGGAGTCAGCGAGCATAAGAGCGGCAGTATTTTGAATGATTTGTAGGGGACCTATTGTATTCTGTGGCAAACCAAATTACAGTAAGCAAGACCAGTCAGGATTAACGATTGAAGGACTGTTCTAAAACCAGTGGCTTCTAAGAGTGGTTTAATAGGGCATGGGAGGTAATCTGAGGGTCTTTATGGATATCTTCAACAGATAGGCATAAAGTAAAATACTATGTTTTTCTTCTTGGTGAGCTCTACATGTTCTCAGTGCTCCTTAGTACCATAGTTATGTCCACAAATTCAGACACCGAATGGTTATTTTTATGTTGGTAAATATTGCGCTTTATACTTTTAGAGGTCTATGAGTGCTCCTCATGCAGAAGAGGCTTTGTCAAGCTAAGCTTTTGGAGTTACACACGCAGATGCCAAGATTTGGATATCTCCTGCCACCGACAGCTTTAAATTTTGTGCGCAAATATATCCGTCTAGAATGGGGTAGTGACGGAGGCGTTCTAAGAACGGGGATAAGCTTTAGCCAGCACACGCACGTACCGAGCGTGCTCCAGCTAAGGTCACGCACACGGGTCTGGCCGGGAAAAAAAGATCCATGCACCTAACTTTATCCTGGTATATCCGGCGGCAGACTTGCGTGCTTACTCTGTCCCGCAGATTATCCAGGAAAAGTTACACACATAGCTGTCTCTCAGCCATCAACAAATTACTAAATGACATGCAACTAGCGCTAAACCCCAGCAAGACTGAACTTTTAATTATATCTAACAGGCCACCGCTCCCAGACATCCCACCTGCATACTCTTCCACAACTTTCCCATCACACGTTCGCAACCTTGGTGTTTTCATTGATAACCATCTTACATTCAAACCTTTCATTAAATCTATCATTAAGGAATGCTTCTTTAAGCTCCAAACCATAAAAAAACTCAAACCACTGCTACACTTTTCTGATTTCCGCACTGTACTACAGTCTATCATTTTATCTAAGGTAGACTATTGTAATGCACTTTTTCTAGGCATCCCCGCTACCCATATCAAACCCCTACAACTACTACAAAACGCTGCCGCCAGGATACTATCAAACACGAAAAAAAGAGATCACATCACCCCCACACTCATCGAACTTCATTGGCTCCCTATACACTCTCGAATTCTCTATAAAGCCTGTTCCATCATCCACAAAAGTCTGTTGAACTCTAACCTGAATTGGATCAACCCCCCACTCCTCCCCCGCACCTCGAACAGACCCACACGTACTGCCCTCCAAGGAACCCTACGTGCACAACCTATCAAATCTTTCAAATTATCGTCCACTATAAACAGAGCTTTCTCCCTAGCCGGCCCCTCTATATGGAACTCCCTGCCTCCTGATATACGCCTGGAATCATACACACCCACTTTAAAAAAAAAACTGAAAACATGGCTCTTCCAGCAAGCTTACCACACATCACCTCCCATTACATAAATCCTTACTGATTAAATAAGTGATTCTCCTAGAATCTGATACGCGACTTATGATTTATTTCTCGGATTACGTTGTATGCCTATCGATTTTGTACTTTGACTCGGCTATTTATGTACTTATCTTTTGTATATAGTTTTGGTGATATGTATATAGTGATTTTGCTGTTCTCAATTTTATGTAAGGGCCCTGCCCAAAAGTTAACCTGTTTGCAATGTTATATGTAAGGGTTCTGCCCAATGGTTCCTGTTTAACTGTAAACCGATACGATGTGTGAACGGTTATCGGTATAAAAAAGACATTAAATAAATAAATAAAATAAATAAATAGCTTTGCCAGCTGTCTGAGAATTGACCTCTCTTTGTTTTAACGTACCTGGGCTGGAGGGAATGACTTGGGGGGGGGGAGGGAAGCCATCTGCCTGTTGCTTTTGGCTTCCATCCTGACTTCGGTGTCTCCCTGGTGGTTTGGCATAGGGTTGGGTGATCACGGCCACACCAGCGTGACAGTGGGCTGGTTTGCCGTGACCTCCTGCAGCCCGCAGCACCCGGTCGTCTTGCCTGGTGGTGGCTCATCCGGGCGCAGATTCCAAGATCTGATGAATTTGGGCGCTCTCAGGGCAATGTTGCTTGAGTTGGGGGTTGGGTAGGGGAAAGAAGACACAGACCGTCTAGAAATGAGACCATCAGCGCGATTGTCTTCTCTGTGACTTGAAGCTCACAAGTAGTTAAAATTGCTTTGCCTGCATGCTGAAAACAGACCGTGCGGCTCCGGGTGTGTTCTTGTGAGGTCCTGCTTTTACAGAGCGACTCGTGTCGTCGGAAGGAACGGGGTTGACGTTGTGAGCTGTCTGCCCGTTCTGGGTTTCTTGCTTGGGTGGCTGATCACGCCGATGTCTGTCTGTGTGTCTGCGCAGTTTTAGGCACTCTCTCTCCCCTTGTATTAATTATCCAGTGTTTAGCTTTTCCACTTTCAAGAGTCTATATTTGTCATAAAGTGTAATTTAACTTGGTTTTTTCTCCCCACCATCTAGAAATAAACATTAGGGGTTTTGGTGTCCGAGTGCTCTGTTTCGCCTTCCCTCAAAACATGAGAGAATGAGCAAACTAAGAAAAATACAAAAAGAGAGAAAAATAGGAAAAATGAGTGAACACAGTAAAAAAAAAATGAAACAAAACGTTGGGAAGGGTGGGATGGAGTTTTTCTCAGCTCCCTAAAATAATCTGCCCTTGC
Source organism: Rhinatrema bivittatum (assembly GCF_901001135.1). Lineage (NCBI taxonomy): Eukaryota > Metazoa > Chordata > Amphibia > Gymnophiona > Rhinatrematidae > Rhinatrema > Rhinatrema bivittatum. The sequence goes on from NC_042619.1 coordinate 24,089,104, forward strand.
CTAAAGATTGTTGAAAAGGTTTCCAGCCCTTTGACCTGTGTCTGTGTGACGTGGTCTGTCTGGGGGTGGTGCATCTGTCCGGGTGTTGGGTTTCTGTCCGTCTGTGTAAAGTGACTGTGTGTCTGTGTGGCGCTCTGTTGCTTTGGGCGTGGGGTGTCCGTATCTGTTTCTCTTTGTGTCCGTCTGTCCGTCTGTTGGGTACGGGGTGTGTCTGCCTGTCTGTGCTTGTACATAGGCGTGTTTGTTTGTGAGCTTACTCCTTTCAGCAGCTTGAAGAGAAACAAAATGGGAGTTGTTGAGCCAGTGGTTGGCAGGGTGACTACCCTACCTGTGTATATGTGTGTGTGTGTGTCTGTCTGTCTATAGTAACTCATCTCGAGGGGCCCCAACCAGTTGCATGAATGGAAAAAGGGGGGGGGGGGGGGGGGCTGCGGCCGAAAACGTGTGCTCAGCCCTGCCTTAGATGGGCCTGTGTATGTAACCGTGTGTGCGATACAGGAACGCGTGCACACGTCTAGGCCCTCCAGAATCCCTCCAGGGGTTTGCGGGGGATTACAGACACATGGAGGTGCAGGGAAGGGGAGGGGGTGGCGGGTGGAGGAGGATTGCAAACACTCGGATATGCAGAGAAAAGGGGAGCCGGGGCGTGGCTTGCCATAGAAGAGACAAGTGAAGGGCCGAGGGGATTTTAGGGCAGCGGCTGAGGGGAGATGGTTTCCAGAGATGCCCTGCCATGGAGCACTGCTTGCTTTCTCAGTGACGCTACAAGGGGTCAGCAGGCGTTAATAGGCTTTTGGTGGCATTCCTGAGGGTTGTGTGCATTTGTTTATCTGCTAGACGTGCATTAGGATGTGCACGTACGTATTTTCTGTACGCGTATGGGTGTGTGTGTGAGTGCACACATCCGCCTTCTGTGCAGTTCAGACCTAACCTGTAAATAGCATCCCCTCTGCCAGTGTTGATGTGTTCTGAGCAATTGCCTGCCCGGAGAGGGGCCCTCTCTAGTATAGTGGACGTGCGATAGGATCGCCAGCTGCTTCAAGTGACTTGGGTCTCCACCCTGCTTACGCAAATTCCTGGGCCGGGGTCAGAAGCAGAGTGATGAATGCAGAATTCTCTCCCTTTTATGTGGACCTGTTTTCTGTTGTCTTCTAAAGAGTTTTCAATAAAATACATCGTAAATATTTAAAATCCCACCCTGCCCCCACGCCTGATTACTGGGAGGCCTTTTTGGGCAGGGGTTTCTCCCATGCACAGTCCATGGCATCATTTCCTCGGCATTTGCTGTGCGGTTTACAGCCTGCAAATTGTTTGTAATCCTTCCTTCTGCACAGAGCCTGAGCCAGTCGTGCCAAGCATCCAACCTAGGATCAGTAGCCACTTCCCTTCACCCGAGTGAACCTGGCATATTAGAACATTTGGCTGGGTACCCTGCGGCTCAGAGCCAGAGAGCATGGCTTCAAGAACAGGAGGCACTAGCCCAGTCCCAGTCCTAGCCCTGCCCTGAATCAGCAAACACTCGTTACCCTCTGGAAGGATCCTTCACCCCTGTTTCCAGCAACCGGGATACGATAGGGATTGGATGACAGGTGCGCTCTTTCTGCCCGGGTTGGGTCCAGGGCATTTTCAGAACCTGTGTGTTGGTCTGTGTTGGTGCCTCCTTAAAAAGCTGGACAGAGAGAGAGAGAGAGAGACCACTAATAGATTTCCCCACCTCCCCCACCAGTTTTAGAGAGAGTAAGTAGGCAGAGAGAGAATGAGAGCTGAGGGAGAGACAGATGCGGGCTGTGAGGTAGTAAGAGCCTTGGAACAGAGGCTGTAAGAGGGAGAGAGGAGGCCGCTGTGAGAGGGTGAAATCTGTGGGATAAAGGCTGTGAGAGTGAGAGAGAGACTCTGACCCACTCACCCATCCTCAGTCTGCTGGCTTGCACATCATCGTCTTCCAAATAAATGGGGTTTGTGCATATGTGTGTGTGTGTGTGGGTGTTGCCACTTTTCCTTAAAATGTTGCTGACCCCGATCTAGCCTGAGGATGACTTGTCTTCAGGGCTACTGGACTTTTCTGTGTGATGTTTGTTCTTATAAAGTTTCCGGAGTACACAGTTCCACAGAAAGTAAACAACAAAAGGCTTTTTCAGTCCTTGCCATGAAGGTCTGAGCACAGGGAGGGAAATTCACTGGCTTGCTCGAGGTCGCACGGTGAGAATTGGGGTGGTTGGATGGAGGTCTTGGTCACGCTGGAGATTGCAGGGACCCCGGTGCATGTTGGGGACCCGAGCTTTCCCCCTTTCTTCACGCTGGCTTGGGATAGTAAAAGCTGTCTCCCAGCCCTGATCCTGTGATTGATCAGCAAGGACTTCCTCTGCCACGGCGGCCCATGGTTGTACATCGGGATGCACCGCCGTCAGCGAAAGGAGGTGAATTCATTGCCGCCGCCGGCACCTCAGTGTCCCTGCCAGGAAGTGCCTAGTGTGCCCAAATGGTGAAGGCATGCAACATCTGGCGCTCTGATTTCCGAGATTGAAAGCCTGGTCCCAGCTGAGGTCGTAACACCGGGCAGAAAGGGAAACATCAGCCAGCAGGACTCATCATTCCTGGGTAAGTCACCATCGGAAGTGGCAGTGCTGCCAGAAACTGTAGATTTTATACCAAAGCATCAACATGCTCGCCTACGTTACTTAAAACATCAGATTTGGTGTTGCATAGAAATTAGCGTGTCCTTTGGTTTTGTTTCGAACAGACAGTCAATGTGCTTTTCGGTGGATTTAGAAGAAGCATACTAGATTCCCCCACCCCCCTTGCCTGGCAGTTTATTCCTTGCCCTTGAGATCTTCAGCTCAGTTGAACTGGCTTCCACTGGGATATGGTCCCATGAGCTTTAACGTGCAACTACCTGGGAGTTATTCCCCCCACTCACTATTCCCAATCACCGCAGTGAGAGACCTCAGCAGGAGGCCGCACACCAAGGCTCCCCCATCTCCCCACTGGATCTCTGCAATCACGGGGCGCTAAATTTAGGTACTAGATGCCACTGTTGTATGAGTGAGACTCCCTGCCCCTCCCCCCACCCCCAGGACCTGTCAGCCTTGTCTCGAGAGCATTTGTTGGCCTGAGGAGCAGAAGACTTGACCTGAGTCGTCTGCATGCTACTGAGCCACCAGGCTGGCTCAACATGCAAATCTTTCTAACTGTGCCTACTTGTTTATGCTGAAAGATGACTGAACTATTTTTAAACAGAAGCTAAAATGAGCACTTCTGCTGAGGGCAGACATGCCTCCCACCTATTATGACGTGCTCCTCTGCTAGGGCAGTAAATAGGATCCAAGCAGAAGCCTCTGAACCAGAGCTATTCTATAATCTGATCCCCGAGGCCCTGACTCTGCTGTTTCAGCTGCCAGAAATACTCGTTTCTCTGGATGTATCTTGCAGAAGAAACCCGAGAGGTCCAGTTACTCACCTAAGCTTGCGCCCCCTTCTTAGCAGAAAAAAAGCAATTAAAACAAACAAAATTCCCTCTTCTATCTGGAACTCCCTGATGAGAATTTTGCTGCAATCCAATCAACAGAAGCTGGCCTAGCTGAGAAAAGATCAAAACGCAGGAGGAGGGGGCCTTTATTTTTTTTATTTTAGGGTCTTGTTGCTCTTTGCCGCATGGGGAAACACAATAAAAACATAAGTGCTGGGTCAGAACAATGCTCCAAGGCCATCAAGCCTATCTTTGTCGGCAACCAATCTGGGTCACTTGGAAGTACCTGGAAGATCACTTCCCTGTTGCTCGTTTATGGATGTAGGAGGTTGTGATCCCTGTGTCTGCCTAAATCGGTGTATCTCAACCTTTTCAAGTCCAAGGCCTACATTAATAAAAACGTTGTATGGTACCCCAAACTCCACGGGGCAGACAATGTGGACATGGAAATGATTCGTGATCAAAAGAAGAGCAAGAGAAATACTGAAAGCCCCACTATGTCTCAGTTCATTGGGAATTATAGTGCAGACTGTACCATTTTGATAGCCCTCCTCTGCACTGCCTCTACTCTGTCCAAATTCTTAGGGAGATGTGGCTCCCATGACATATGCCTTCTAGCCAATGAGAGCCAGACTTAAGTTCTTATATTAAAAGGGAGGGACTGAGTTCCATTCTTTAGCAAGGATGATCTGTCAGCAGACTCAGCCTTTCGGTAGGTCTCAGTCTTTTTGTCCCCGACAGCCCAAGAGAGGAGCGGACTTGGGAGTGGACCTTCCCGAGCTTGACAATGAAAGTTTGCCGACTCACCTTTCAGAGCAGCAAATAGGGGGACGTGTATCTCTCTCTTTTATCGAAGGTGGGTCGAGATCACGTCAAACTGATGGGTCCTGGAGGTGATATGAGAAGGGTATGCCCTGGAATTTCACAGTATTTCTCGGGATGTGTTTATGGTGTCCCCTTGCCACTCCCCGCCGAAGAAGCAGGCAGTGGAGTTCATGCTTCAAAGGCTCATCAGACTGAGTGCTGTGGTTCCGGTGCCCATGTCTCAAGAAAGTATGGGGCGATAATCCATTAATTTTGTTGAGCCCAAGGAGGAAGGCTCCTTTCATCCCATCCTGGATCTCAAGAGGGTCAACCGTCATGAGAAGGTGACTCATTTTCGAATGGAACCCTTATGCTTTGTGATAATGGCAGTGCAGTCAGGGGAATTTCTGAGCTTCTTGATCTGTCAGAGGCTTACCTTCATATTACCATCTGATTGGAACACCTATGCTTTCTACGCTTTGCGGTGTTGGGGTGCCATTATCAGTTTTGGGCGCTGCCTTTTTGGTCTAGCCACTGCTCCCAGGACATTTTCAAAGATTATGGTGGTGGTAGCGGTGGCCTAGTGAAAAGAAGGAATCCTGGTGCACCCGTATTTGGACAACTGGCTGATTCTGGCCAAGTCTCATGAAGAGAGCCGTCTGGTGACACACAAGGTGATCTCCTGATTGCAGGAGCTTGGTTGGGTGGTGAACCTGTCCAAAAGCAGTCTTCAACCAGCCCAGTTGTTGGAGTATCTGGGGGTCCGGTTCAACATGGGACAGGACAGAGGTTTCTTACCAGAAGTTCAGATCCAGAGATTGATATCTCAAGTGCTTCAGTTGATGAACAACTTTATGCTCGATGGTGTGGTCTACCTACAGGTACTTGGCTTGATGGCGACTACCCTGGAATTGGTGCCATGGGCAAGGGTGCATAGGCATCCTCTTCAGCATTCTCTTCTATCTCGTTGGAACCTGCAGTCTCTGGATTATGCGGTTCGGCTCCACTTGCTAATGGAAATTATCTCCTACCTCCAGTGGTGGTTGCAGGAGCATCATCTGAGAGAGGGAGTTCCCTTGTCCTCTCCGGCCTGGTTGGTACTTGCAACAGATGCGAGTCTCCATGGTTGGGGGGCTCACTGTCTGAAGTTAACAAACCAGGGGCGCTGGACTGCCAAAGAATCCGATCGCCTGGCAGCCTGGGCAGTGCGGCTGGTATGCTTGCAGTTCAGCCATAGGCTGCAGAATCAAGTGGTTTGTGTGATGTCGGACAATGCGATGATGGTGGCCTAAATCAATCGCCAGGGAGGAACCAAGAACCAGCAAGTATCTCAGGAAATAGACCAGCTGATAGACTGGGTGGAAGGTCATCTGCAGATGATCTTGGCCTCTCACATTGCAGTAAAAGACAACGAAAGAGTAGATTTTCTCAGCAGGGAGAATCTGGACCCAGGAAAGAGTGGGTTTTGCCAGCCGAGATATTTCAGCTGATTGTGGATTGCTGGGGGCCTTCTGTTCCTAGACCTGCTGGCAACTTCTCATAATGTCCCAAGAGAGATCTGTGGTCCCTGGGAATAGACACTTTCATACAGGTTGGGCTGGAAAACAGATTGCTTTATGCCTTTCCTCCATGGCCTTTGCTGGGCAGGATAATTCGCAATATCGAAGGCCACTTGGGGCTAGTACTCCTGGTGGAGCTGACCTAGCCCAGGCATCCGTGGTATGCAGATTTGAGACAACTTCTAGTGGAGTCCCCATGGATCTGCTATAGCAGGGACCTGTTCTTTCATGAGGATCCGACTCAGTTCTGTCTTATGGTTTGGCCCTTGAGAGGGTTCGACTGTTATTGTTATTACATGGTTATTCCTCTGTGGTGATTGCCACTTTACTCCGTGCTTGCAAGTTCTCCACGTCCTTGGATTATGTGCGGGTTTGGAGAGTTTTTGAGGCCTGGTGTGAGAGTGGGGTGTTCTTTCTCGTTCATTTAAGATCCCTCTCATTCTGGATTTTTTGCAGGATGGATTGAATAAAGGCTTGGTCCTTAAATCCTTGAAGGTGCAGGTTGTGGCTCTTGCCTGTTTCAGAGGCCTAGTGAATGGTGTTTCTTTGTCATCTCATCTTGATGTCGCCAGGTTTTTGAGGGGAGTGATGCATCTTAGGCCTCCCTTGAGGTTACCAATTCCTTTGTGATGTCTTAATTTGGTGCTGGACTTTATGGCGGTCCCTACATTCTGACCACTGTGTAGCCTTTCCTTACAGCTGTTGACCTTGAAGTCTGTGTTCTACAGGCTTTGTCTTTCTGGAAGCCGTTCCTTCGGGTGACTCCGGGGGTGTTACAGCTGCGTGTTCTTCCATCCTTCTTGCCCAAAGTAGTCTCAGACTTTCATTTGAATCAGTCCATCTCCTTGCTGTCCCTGATTAAGGTCAGGGATGCGTAGGAGTTTTGCCTTTGGTGTTCCTTGGATGTTAAGTGTCTTGTCTTCGGTATCTAAGAACATAAAAACATAAGAAATTGCCATGCTGGGTCAGACCAAGGGTCCCTCAAGCCCAGCATCCTGTTTCCAACAGAGGCCAAACCAGGCCACAAGAACCTGGCAATTACCTGGCAGTTACCCAAACACTAAGAGAGACTGAAAGTCTCTGAGTCTTTTCAAAAGATGGATCGCCTGTTTGTTCTCCATGGCAGGAGTAGGCAGGGCGCTTTGGCTTCACGGGCTACCATAGCTCAGTGGATTAAGGAGTTGGTCACGGCCGCATATGTGGATGCTGGAAAGCCATTATCTACTCAGGTTAGAGCCCATTCCACTAGGACTCAGGCAGTGTCATGGATGGAAGTTTGTCTGTCTCCTGTCTATATCTGCTGAGCTGCAACGTGGTCCTCCTTAAATACTTTTTCCATGTTTTATTGTCTGGATGTGGAGGCCCAGGAGGACGCAGCCTATGCACGTGCGGTGTTGACTGGACCGCGGGCAGCCTCCCACCCTGTTGGGGAGTAGCTTTGGTACATCCCACTGGTCCTGTGTTCATCAGTCTACACGCTAGGAAATGGAGAAATTACCTGATAATTTCATTTTCCTTAGTGTAGATGGACTCGGCATCCAGCCCCTGGCTGCCACATGAGTGTATCGATGGTCCTCCTGTGGGGCTCTGGGTCCCAAGGGATTACTGGTAAGTGTTCATCCAGTCCCTAGCTTGGGGTACCTAGAACCTTATATGAGTTCAGTATTTATGGTTGGTTGAATACAGTTCGGGTTACCTGTCTTTAATGAAGTTTTCTGCTAGTCTGTCCACAGTTCCTTTTGAAGTAAATACTGGCAGGCTGGCGTCACTGTAGGGCTATATGTACTGTGACGTCAGCTTTCTCCATCTCCATCTGCTGGCAGGGGAGCACAAACCCCACTGCTCCTGGGTCCTTCTGTCTACTCTAAGGAAAACAAAATTGTCAGATAAGTAATTTCTCCAATATAAGTACAATCAAATTAATAAAAAGTGGACTATAAACAGAACAGAGTAAGAAACCAATCTAATTAAAATAATTGTAAAAATCAGAGAAACAGGCTTTATTGTCCACAATTCCCTTTAATGTGTTGGTGCGTATTTTCATGACTCGTATACATTTTTACACTTACCCCAGGAATACAAAATCTATCAAACTCTTGCCACAGCTTGGAATAGAGATTTAGCGATCGTAATAGATGAAGAGATTTTAAGTGAATGTGTATTTATTTATTTATTTATTTAGAACTTTTTTATACCGACATTCATGTGCAAAAGAACATATCAGATCGGTTTACAATGAAACAAAACGAGCATAAACAAATGCATTACATAGAACAGGGATAAATTAACTGGGAAACTGATTTTAATTAAATTATTATACATTCGTCTCAGGGAAACACAACACAATACAATACATAGAAAGATAATTTCACCAAGCAGAGCCTTTCAGATAAAGACTGTGAACTTCTTAAAGTATCTCAAATGCAACCTGACTCAAGCGCCGTTGTATCACTGTTTATAGATTTGTCCCAAGATCCCTTACTTTTGGGAAGGGCTAGCACACGTGGTTTTTCTGATGACGAAAAAGCAGTTTTGTTTATCGGCAGCCTTTTGAAGGGATAAGTCTCCCAGGGTCAATCGATGAGTAAAAATCACAGGAAGTTTTCGATAAAAGTATGCCGTCTGGCCAAGCGATGGATTATGCTTAAAGGTGAATTTTTAAAGCCTGACGCGTGCCAAAACCAGGGATACGCAAATATGTTGGGCCGGCATGTGCCGAGGGAATTTTAAAAGGTGTAAGCGCACATCTCTTGTGCGCACAATTTTTTTTTCCAAAAAGGGGCAGGACATGGGCGTTTCTGGATTTCACATTGAAACCAGCGCGTAAAGTCTTGTGTGCCCAAGCTCATGCCAGGGCACCCTGCCGTGTAACTTTACTTCCGCTGTGGATGGCGGCGTGTAAGTCATAAAACCAAAAAAAAGTACACAGATCAGTGGCATTTTAAGGGTCAGGGCTAACGGGGGAAGGAGGGCTATTAAACGAGGGGGGGGTTTGGAAGCCTTATCCCTTGCCTGGGCGAACTGGGAAAACAGGCAATTGTGTTGGCGCGCGTGTGTATTAAAATCCCCCCACTTACGCCGTAGACATGTCATTTGCGTGCACCCACTAAAATGTGCGCGCACATGTGCACGTGTTCAGCCTGTTTTATAACATGAGCGCATATACGCACATAGGCTATAAAATGGCTGTGTCCCTGGGCGCGAGCCGGGAAACGAGCGTGCCTGTTTAAAAGTTACCGTCTCTAGTGGTTAGCAAATGAACCACCTTCTACAGATATGAGGTCATTTCACATGATAGATGTTTAATGATGGGATACAGGTTGAAGGTACAACAAAGTACAGCGAAGTCCATGGTTTTTTGGAATATCTGGACTTCTTTTTATTGATTCCTTTCTTTGGACAGTCCTGAGCGATATACCACATTCTGCTATATGAGTTTGTCCAGTCATGTCAAGTCAGTTCAACTGGGACTGGACATAAATCTTCCTTACATAGCTATTTATTTATTTATTTATTTATTGATTGATTGATTTATTTAACACTTTTCTATACTGACCTTCATGAAAAAATTTCATATCAGATCGGTTTACATGTAACAAAGGGTATAACTTAAACAAGAACAATTAACTAGAAGCGGAAGTTACATATAACAAGGGTAGATAACTTGGGGGCTAGGCTAGTCAGAGGTAAAGGACAGTGTAACTAAAGAGAACTGGAAAAGGCAATGAAACAAAAGAAACAGCGGCTTAATTATAATGTCTAAACAAGGCGGGGCGTTAGCCGGTAAAGCAGAGTCCTGTCCGGTTGACAATTAATGGCTTAGAAAGTTAGGGGAAGGCCTGGAGGAAGAGCCAGGTCTTAAGTTTTTTTCGGAAAGTTCGAGGGCATATTGTTCCAGATAGTTGGACCTGCTGTAGAGAATGCTCGTTCTTTGGTGGAAGATAGTCACGTGGATTTCGTTGGGGGAACTTGCAGGGTACCTTTGTACGCTTCTCTTATAGGTCTTGAGGATGAATATAATTTGAGAGGAATCTGGAGGTCTAGTTGTTGCTGATTGTATATGGTTTTATGAATTGTGGTGAGGGCCTTGTGCAGCATTCTATATTTTATTGGCAGCCAGTGAAGGTTCCATAGTATGGGAGTGATGTGTGAACTTCTGTTGGTGTTGGTTAGGATTCTGGCTGCCGCATTCTGGAGCATTCTGGAGCATCTGGAACATTCTGGAGCATCTGGAGCATAGATTTGAATAGGGGGTGGCTTGTGGGGTTTTGGGAATCAAAATGTTCTATACAAAATGTAATGCTTGTTGTAAGAGGTTATCCTGTATGTCACGCTTGACTTGTAGTAATAATAGTTTTCAAAAAAAATAATCAAAGAAATTAAAATAACTAAGTACAGCAAACATTGGAAAACAGCCAAGCCTTCAGTAGTTTCCTACATTTCAAATAATCCCTTTCAAGTCATCAATCTAAAGGTAACGAATTCCAAAGTTGAGGGAGCAAGAAAAGAAAAGCTGGTGCCAGCTGTTTGCTCAAAAATAATCTCTTTAGAAGAGGGTAATCTAAGACGTTCTTGCCGAGAAGAGCGAAGGTTTCGGACTGGCTGACGAGTTACTGCCTGCCGTAAACTTCATTTATTTATTTAAAACATCTTCTGTTCCACTTTATCCAAATTATTCAATGCAGATTACAAATTAACTTACATAATTCATAGCACAAACTATAAAGCAATAAAATAAACAGTAAAAACACAAACTCATTGCACTTCCCGAGCCATCTGCAACTTTAAAATTCTCCCCCACCATAAACGTTTCTGAACAATTCAGCCTTCAGCAGCTTCCTAAATTTGAAATAATTGGGTAGCGTATTCCACATTGTTGGAGCTGTAGTCAAGGATGCCCTTGACCTTATTCTGCTAAGACGATAATCTTGTCGGGATGGAATAAACAACAAATCCTGGGAATATACGGTAACCATTTTATCAGCTAACCCATGCGACTGCATATGAAGTGCTTTGAGGTATAACTGGCTAACTTTAGACAATCCTATAGCTCGATCAGTTAGCCGCAGAAGATAACCAGAATTAACCGGTTAACTTAAGTGGCTAACTCTGTTCCTCCCTAGAATGCCTCTTGCCTACCCTGTCTTATCTGGCTAGATAGAGGCTGAATATAGCCAGATAAGCCATTTAATTGGAGAGCTACTATGTTATCCATCTAAATCGCTTTTCAATATGGACCTCTTTGTATTTTATTGTATACATCTTATGTTGAACTCGATAAGTTAAATGAGGAGTTTGAATAGCATAACACTTTACAAGTCAGACAATTTAATTCACATTCGAGCCGATACAGTAAAGTCCGCGGGAGAGCGGGCGTGCAGGAGAGTGGCCTGCGCGCGCGATTCAGTATTCAAATTAGGGCCGGCGGTAAAGAGGCGCTACGGACACTAGCGCGTCCCTAGCGTCTCTTTTTGGACAGGAATGGCGGCTGTCAGCAGGTTTGACAGCCGGCACTCAATTTTGCCGGCATTGGTTCTCAAACCCGCTGACAGCCACGGGTTCGGAAACCGGACGCCGGCAAAATTGAGCGTACGGTTTTCAACCTGCGAGCCGCGGGCCGACTTAAATTTTTTTTTTTTTAAACTTTTTGTAACTTTCAGGACCTCCGACTTAATATCGCCATGATATTAAGTCGGAGGGTGCATAGAAAAGCAGTTTTTACTGCTTTTCTGTGCACTTTCCCGGTGCCCAGAGAAATTAGCGCCTACCTTTGGGTAGGCGCTAATTTCTTAAAGTAAAATGTGCGGCTTGGCTGCACATTTTCCTTTCTGAATCACGCGGGAATACCTAATAGCGCCCGCAACATGCATTTGCATGTTGCGGGCGCTATTAGGTTTGGGGGGATTGGATGCGCGTTTTCGACCCCCTTACTGAATAAGGGATAACCCTAGCGCGTCAAACGCGCGTCCAATCGCGGTTTAACAGTGCGCTCTGCCGGAGCGCACTGTACTGTATCGGCCTGATTGAGAAGTTATCAGGAGCCAATAATGGGAGCAGCATTAGTAGTGAAAGTCAGCATGGGGGCCTGTGAGTCAGTGCGAGCTCACAGGCTCCCAGCTGAAAGTTTTGTGACTCCCATTTAAGGTCCCGACTCACAGTTTTGGGAAGCCCTGGTGTACATATTTAGGTCCTCATCTCATATTTCTTTTGATGTAGACGTCGCTCCATGTTGTTTGACTTTTTCTGGAGCACTTCTATTTCTCTCCTTTTTGAGATATAACCTCCAGAACTGAACATATTTCTCCAGCTGAGGCCTCCCCATTGTCCTGTATGGGGGACATTATCACCTCCTTTTACCTGCCGGTTATGCCTCTCTCTATGCAGCCAGGCATCCCTCTGGCCCCAGTCACCAGCTTGTCGCACTGCTTTGCCACTTTTAGCTGATCAGACACAATCACCCTGCGACCTCTCTTCTGATCTGTGCACATCGGCCTCTCGCCCCTCATCACATAGAGCTCATTTCTATTTCTGCTTCCAAAATGCATGACTGCACGTCTTTGGCATTGAATCTTAGCCGACAAATATACCACCACTCCTCAAGCTTTCTTGGATCATGTCTCATTCTGACTGATCCTTCAGGAATGTCCGCTCTGTTGTAGTCTCATCTGCAAAAAAGACAAACTTTTCCTTCTTACCCCTCCGTAATATTGCTTGCAAAGATATTTAACAAAAGTGGCCCCAGAGCCAGTCCCTGAGGAACTCCACTAAACCCCGTCCTCTCCTCAGGTTGGATTCCATTTAGCACTGTCCTCTGCCATTTATCAGTCCATTTCCAATCCAGTCTCCCACTGCCTGGAGCCAACTCCTAGTCTGCTCCTTTAATTCAAAAGCCTCTTATTCAGGATAGAATCAAAAGCTTTTCTGAAAACCTAAGTAAACCACATCGAGTGCAGGCCCTTGATCTAATTCTCTAGTTGCCCAATCCAAAAAAAAAATGGATTGGATTCATTTTGGCACAGTCGTGCTCTGTAAAACCCAGGGGCAGATTGGCCTTTCAGGGAATCGGGCATCCCCCGGTGGGCCGGTCGCGCTAGTCATGTGGTCTGCCGAGCGCGGCCGTGACCGAGCCGCACTCGGCAGACCACGTGGTATCTCCTGGGCGGCGAATCCCCCGGGCCGGTCTTCATTGAGAATCTGCCGCTGGTAAAACCATGCTGCCTTGGATTGAAGGTAGTTCACTGTTCTTTCCTTCAGCAGAGTCTCCATGAACTTTCCCACCAGCCAAGGTGAGGCTAAACAGCCTGCGCTTTCCAACCTTGTCTGAGGAGGGACCAGAGCTGCTCGTCCCCCCAAACTTGTGGCAAGCATGCCTGTCTCCAAGGACCTATTGGACGGATCCTTCAGCAGACCCACCAGAACGTTTCCGAGCTCCCACGGTATCCTAGGATGTATCTCAACTTTGCTTTGCAAGCTCCAGGCAAACGCTTTCTTCCGCAAACCACGTGGCATCTAACTCACTCCCCCATATGTACCCCTGCCAACCACCAGCGGACTTTTCCCAAGGTCGTCTTCAGCGAACACGGAGCAGATGTATTTGTCTGGCGTTGAGGCGTTTTCCTCGCCTCTCTCCACACCTTGCTCCCCGTGACCTTTCAGCAGTGAGAGTAAAACCTGTGAACAAGTGACGCCGGTGTAGGAGGACCAGCGATGTGTATTTGCGCCCATGTCTGTTTCGCGGCCGTCTGAAACGCGCGCAGCTCCTAGGCAGAGTTGCCGCCGTTTGTGAGCGGAAATGCTTTCCGGGCATTCCTACAGAGTCAATTTGATTAGATCTGCCGACTAATTATAGAAGCGATCACAAACTCAGAAGAATAAAAATCGGAACTTAGATTTGTTTCCTTTCCAAAAAAAAGAAAAAAAGTTAATGGGTCAGAGGAAGGAATGCAGCGCTGCGTGAACTGTTATGATATCGCTTAGTTTACGGAATAATTAAAACGTCAGAAAATGAGCGGGGTGCAGTAAAACAGATATATCGCTTCATTTAAGCTTTAATAAAACGTTTCAGTTGCGACGGGAGGAAAGGCAGCAGGGATTTATACAGGGACCCGCTCTCAGGAGAAGAGCTGGGGAAGGATGACATTCTGTTTCGCAGAATTCCTCCTAGGGGGAACGAAATACCAATAATGGCATTTCATGTCCTCCTGTCTCCAGTGTAGCACAGTCAATAGAATGAGGTTTCAAACTCTCCCTCTCCCCCGCGCACACACAAAAAAATTAAATAAAATCCCTTAATTACTACAGCTCAGCACCAAGCCCAGCTTTTTCCTTCTGCAACTCATCTTCCTAGGCCCGTTCGCATCCAGAACTGAGAACCGCGAGCCCTTTTTTAAAATCGCGTTTATAGCGCTACCGGACGCACGCAGTGCTGCACGAAGTATTCGAGTATAGTAAGTCCATGCCCCCTCGAGAGCTCACAGTCTATAAATAAGTGGGCACCTGAGATAAAAGTGACTTGGCCAAGATCCCAAGGAGCAGTCAGCAGGAGAAGCGGGATTTGCACATTGCTTTAACCAGGAGGGACCGTTTTGCCTCTTCCAGCGTGCACCAACTGGTTGCACTGTTCGTGTTCATTGAATCCGTCTATTTTTTCACCCTGATTTGGGAACAGTTTGTGCTTACAAGAAATACGGTGGCCGTAGGTGAACACTGCAATTAAATGGTTGCGCTTTACAGGGGGCTAGTTGGTGTACACATTTTGGGGGGGGGGGTGACCCGGTTCAGGCTAAATCAGACCCCCAGGAAGACACTAGAGTTTCTCTCTCCTGTCCCCCAGGATGAGCAGGGGATGGGCACGCCCCAGAGGCCTTTAGGGTAGGTGAAGGCAGTCTGCCACTACTGCACTGAGCTGTGCCAGCCAGCAGAATGCCACCAGAGGTGGCTCTCGGAGGTGGGCTTCCTCTCCGGCTCTCAGGTCTGCCCAGGGCCTTGGCGTCCCTCAGCTTATGCTGTTTGACTTCAAATTATTTTATTGAAAATTAAACAGAAATACAGCAGAAGTACAAAAACAGGAAAACAAACCCCCACCAGAACATGCCACGCACATGAGACAAAAAAAAATTACAGGTGTTAGGAAGAAACAAATCTCAAGACAGGCACCCATATTTATTTATTTATTTTTTTTTCAAACCGTGTTCCACCAGATGTTAACGTTCAGCTCCGTATGATTTTGCCAGGGTCAGTGCTGGTTTTACTGCTACTGATAGGAGAGAGTCCTCCTCAAGCTCCCCTTCCCCTGAATGCAATCTGGCACGCAAAGCAAGTGATTTCCAGATGTTCCCTCCATATACCACAGGTTAGCATGAAAGGCTAGAAGCAGGCAGGTTCTGGCCCAGATCTTAGCCCAAACGTTTTGTGAGTTAGGACAGAAGTAAAGCGGGCCAGACCGCCACGTCCAGAGCCGGAATTACAGGACCAGCATTTGGCGTCTGATCAAGTAGATCATTTTGCAACTTTAACGGGAGACCAGGGCGCACGATGAGAGGTTGAGTGGATGCTATCACGGGGGGGGGGGGGGGGGGGGGTAAATGCTCATCACAACCCTTCTCCCCCCCCTTTTGTTATGCATGGAAGGCGTGTGTAGGGATCACGTGATTTTATTTAAAAGAAACCATTCTTCCATCTGCCTCTCCTGTCTGTAGCTTTTCTGTACTGCTTTCCTGACTAATGGGTGAGAAAATGTTGGTACCGAAAACTCGGCTAAACCCAGTAGTATCGCGAGGTCAGATACGGGGGTGGGGGGTCCTGGCAGGCTAAATCCCTGTCTGTTACCCTTTCAGGGCTTGATCCATAATATCCTCTGCTATGGAGGAGGGGGAGTGCTGGAGGTGAAACGGGCAGCTTCTCTGGAACACTTTAAATGTGTTTAAAAGAGCATTCATTGTGCCAGACTGACTGGCACAATTAATGGAGAAGAAATAAAAAATTGCCTGCAAGATAATTAAAACGTGGCTGGCACCTGAGAGACAGAAAAGTCAGATCGTTGCTCCATCCCTAGGGTTCCTGAGCGTGGGGGAGGGAACATTTTAGATAACGTTTTTTTTTTTTAATTTTTATTGTTTATGGGATGCTTAGGAATTTGGCAAAGACTCTTTTGCTGGAAGCTGGAATCATTCTGCGAGACACCGTCCCATGAGCGCTCTCTGTCCCTCTCTCCTTCCTTTGCCCCCATGCAGCTGGGCACTGTTTGCATTTTGCTTGCCTGCATGGCGCTGCCGAATGCGTGCGGTCCCAGGTTGGATTAATCGGTGGCCTGCCGTTCCTGCTCCTTAATTCACTTAGAACTGAAGCATATCGTGTTCCCGATTTGAGCCTGACTAACGAGTCCAGGCTGGCTCCTCCTCGCTCCTCAAGCAATCTTAAAGTCAGCATTGGAGGAGGGATGTCGAGAGATACTAGAACCATAAAATAAAACGATCCCTCTCTCCCCAGTATCCGGTTTCAAATTCTTTAAATATGTTATTGTCCAGCAGTTTCCTGCTGCTCATTTGGTCTTCCGGTTCAATCGAAACCTGCCTGTATTAGGCTATGAGGCCATGAGCCTTCATTCGCAGCTACCCTGATTATGATCTCCTAATGTTATGTCCCCACTCCCAACTCAGCCCAGTGGTCATAGTGACCATCCTCAGCTAGGGGCCACAAATAATGGCTCCCTCAAACTCAGCTAACATCCATTGAGCAATAGCTGAGACTCCCTCCCCCCCCCCCAGGGGCTGTGAACGCTACTTCTGCAGCAGCCCTGGATGACCTGGGGAATGGAAGACCTGGAACTAAATTTGCAAGGCAGTACCCAGCACTTGCTACCGAGTCACTAAGCCAGCCCATTGCAGGGAGTAAGTCAGGAGCACCAAACTCCTTGCGCTTCTCTGTACCAAGAAGCGCCCAGGTCTGTAGAGGGGAGAATGGGTTTGTATGGCAATTTACCAGCGCCTCACGAGACCAAAGACTACCCCATTCTCCTTCCCCTTCCACAGTCCCCCAAAAAGAGAAATCTAATACTTTTTATATCCGTGCCAAAACACCTTTTCTTTCATTCCCTTTACCTCTCTTGCTCATATTTGTGTGTTACATATTTAACTTAGTAGTTCACTGTTAGGTGCAGTCACCAGATGGCAATTAAGTGTAGTTTTCTAGTTATTTCTTTGTATTTGCATGCTGCGGGAAATGCTGTGGTCTGTGTGATCAACATGTGCAGGCCTTAAATTTTCCAGTGAACCTGTGTTCATTTTGTCTCTTCGTGCCACCAGTTGGGTGAGAACACAATAGGAGACTGCCCGTATGCAGCCATTACGACTAATTCTGCAGTGATATCCTGCTTTGGTGGAACCTAGTCCAGCTTTTTTTTTTTTAGTGCTTTGTGGCCTTTTGTTACAGATTCTCTTTTCCCACAAGGATCTTCAGTAGTTTGTCTTTGGTCTTGATTAGTTGCTGAAGAGTCTCAGCTTCACATTGTAGCAAAAGTACAAATTAATCGTACCAGACCTTAGGGTTGTCCTGGAGTCTCCAGGAGTTAAAGGTCATCTTCAAGGTCCCAGGTCTTCAATGCAGTCCTCTGCCTAGCCACTCAGGTTTTCGGGATGTTTACAGTGACTATACTCTATTGGCCAAATATAGGACAGTAACTCCCATTTTTATTTTGGCCAGTATGGTGCAAGCAATATCAGTGGAGAACAGGAGCAAGAAGACCGCCTGTCCTGGCAACCTGCCGTTTCCACTTCCTTTTCTGGATCTGGTACTTCCTGCTTGGACGACACCATGTTGTGCAACTGCTGAGGGATTGCCGCGGCCATCTCCCCTGTCAGGCCTGGCAGGATGCTCTTCCCCGGTTGGATTAGGTCACAAATATAAGACGAGGAAGGTTTCACGTGGAAACGTGTTCAGTCAAACCCCCATCTTATTTTCTGCTCAACATTTAATTTAATTTATTTTTTAGACATACATTTTTATATATCAGTCATTTTGGGGTTGATAATTAAAGGTTTTGTCTGGTTAATTTTGGGAGTTACGGTAGCTGGACAAACCTTGCTGTTTGAAATTTTCTCTCCGTAAATGGTGGCACCCACAAAATTTAGCTGGACGAAAGAAAGTAGCATGGGGCAGGGGATGTTCCTGGGGTGCAGATAAACATTGTCTAGTTAGTGCTGATATTCAGTGCTTGTTGACCAAATGGAAGGCCTGAAGTTAACCGAACAACTTTGTCCGCGTAACTTTAGATCAGATATTCAGTCCAAAGCTACTTGTGCCGAATATCTGTCTAAAGATGGTTTATCCACATGTGGCCAACTGTATATCGGCCTCTTATTATTTTTTTGCAAGTTGTCATACATTATATAAGGTCAACAATGGAGGAGGTAATTTTCAAAAGATTTTACGCGTGTAAATGGACTTCTGAAAATTGCTACTTTTATGTGTTTAACTCCTTTGAAAATTACGTCGATAGATTGTGGTGCATGAGCTTTCGAGCCAGCACAGGTCTTTATTTATTTATTTATTTGGTTTTATATTCCAGTGTTCTGGGTCAATCACATTGGTTGACAGCATAAAATAGATGAGAATACACCTTTGACAAATAAATAAATAACCTCTTTAAACATAAAATCAAAGCATATCAAATCAAATAAAATCTAAAACATAAAATAATAATAAAAGGTTCAATAAAGTCCAGTGATAACCATTACAGTCCAGTTAAAAATATTCTCATTCTGTTCTCTGTTTGCCAACAAAGTTATATATTACTCTCTTTCGTATCTTCAAATGCTTGCCTAAACAGCCTTGTTTTGAGATTCTTTTTAAAATATGAAAAACTGGTTTCTAATCTTAATTCCATTGGCATAGAGTTCCAAAATTTTGGTCCGGCTATTGGTAAAGATCTCTCTCGTACTTTCCTTCAGATGTGTAAATGTTTTCTAAGAACTGATTAGATTGCGCTCATACTTTTTAGATCCCTATGTACAAAACATTAGAAACGTGCATTACAAAGTAAAGTTAATCCCTCACCCTTTTAAAGTGAGATCTACAGCATTACCAATGATTTTTCAGCATTTTTTCAGTTTAAGAAAATTTTTTTTTTCAGTTGGTGCACAGTTAAGCTGTGGAATTTATTGCCCAAGGATGATGTCAAGGCAATAGCATAGATTAGTTTAAAGTAGGGTTAGACACGTCCAGTTATTAGTGCGTGAAGGAGTCTAGCGTAGTGGTTAGAGCAGCGGGGCTGAAAGCCGAGGAAACCAGGGTGCAAATCTGCTGATACTCCTTGTGACCTGCGGCAAGTCACTTCAGGTAGAAACTTGTATTATAAACCCTCGACGGGGGCAGAGAAGTACTGACTGTACCCACTTGGGATTCACATTGACCTCCCAATGAAAAAGTCTGAGGTAAATCTAAATGAACAAATGGCCAGGTAGATTTGGGGATTGCTCCCTCTTAGTTCTGGGAGGAGCAGCAGGAACGGTTCTCCCCTTTAGGATCTGTCGGGTGCTTGCAGTTGATCCGGAATGGCCACTGTAGGAGATGGGATGTTGGACGGGATGGCAAGTCTTACTTTTTTATTGTTTTGTTTATGTAATAACTTTGATTTCTCATGTGCACATAAAAGGCCTTCAAACGTGTACACACATGCACACAAGCGCACACATACACTTATATACACACATGCACACACACAGACACTTATAAATACGCATATTGACCCGTACGCGTACATACACACACGCACAGTGGTGCTTAATGTCTGCTGGGAGCGGATTGCTTTCTTTTTATAATGAGTCCCAGCCAGCCTTGTTCTGAAAGCCATAACGTCCTGGGATGCATCCAAAGCCAGTAACCCCATCGATCTTGGAAGCTTTTACATTTACACGCCCGTCGTCTTCACATAACTGCTGAGGAGGAGGATGTTGTTTTAATTGTTAAAGTAAGCCCAGTTTTGTCACTGCCTGCTAAATGGGAACGTGCGAGTTTTATTTTGGGGAGGGAGGTACTTTGCAAACTGTTTGGTATAGCGGAGTCTTGAAGAGGAAGTCTGGAAGCGACTGCTTTTCCATGTTCCCAGACTTCGGTGCTTTTCTTTTCCATGGGGAATGAAGACCTCTCCGCCTCTAATGCAGGCGCCTAAGCCCCTTTAAAGGTCGGCTTGGGTGTGACTAAGCAGCTTGAAATGTTTGCGTTCCTAATCGCCATGCATCCTCGCAGTTTAACTCGAGAGTCATAAAGTCAGTATTATTTTGGGGAGAAGCCCTGGCTCCCGACTGAACGCCTCTTCCAAGCAGAAATCCCTGTGTGGAGCTCTGGCGGCCGCTCCTTCCGGAAGCTGCCAGGGAGGGAACCCGCGCTGGCCCTTGGCTCGTTCGGCGTGAAGGAGAGCTAGGAGAAAACCACGGAGGTGGCGTTGTTCCCAGAGCTGGAGAGCATGCGGGGACTCGTAGCACGTGCTCCTGGAGATGGGCCCGTTTCCCTGTGAAGATGAGCTGAAAGCGCCCGAGTGCTCTGCACCTGCTCGCTGGCTGGGTGTCTGGGGGAGGCGGGCATGCTTTCGGAAACCTCACGCACGCGTGCTCTTTTACTCCCTAGCCCTAAGCAATTCCCCCGCTCCCACCGGAGGGCCTCGTTTTAACCTGACCGAGAGCATGCGTGCTCTGCAAGTCCACGTGTACTTTTAGTCTTGACAGTTTTCTGAATGAGCCAATGTATCTGGATAAACTGCTCTGCAAATTGCCATCCTAACGTTTTTACGGGATCCCGGGAGTGGGGTGCAGGAGTTTTCTAAGAGTCTCTCTGCAGGTCTTCTTGCATTGGGCTCTTACAAGGGAGCCATCCTGCTTTGCTCCAAGTAATTTTAGCGTCTTCCCCACCACCTCTGTTACGATCCCGGTCACTAGCCTAGTGACCGGGCTCTTACCTTCCTCCGTGGCGCCGCGAACCGCCGGGTTTCTGGCCTCCAGGGCCGCATGGCAGCGGCGTCTCCTCGTGGAGACGTCGTCAGAAACTCCTCCCCCCAGCCCTGGTACGCGCGCGCGAAGAGCCGGGTTTTAAGGCGTCTGCACCCGGATGTGCAGACACGCCTCTTTTGACGTCAGCTGATTGAGCAGGGGATTTAAGCCGGGACTTTTGAAGTTGCAATTCGCCTTGCAACGAGGTTTCTCTTCGGAGTGCTAGTTGCCATCGTTCATCTGCCTGCCTGGTTCCTGACTTCTGCCTGCCTGACTCTGGTATCGTTTATCTGCCTGCCTGGTTCCTGACTTCTGCTTGCCTGACTCTGGTATCGTTTATCTGCCTGCCTGGTTCCTGACTTCTGCCTGCCTGACTCTGGTATCGTTTATCTGCCTGCCTGGTTCCTGACTTCTGCCTGCCTGACTCCGGTATCGTTTGCCAGCCTGGTTCCTGATCTCTGCCTGCCTGACTCCGCTCTCTGCCTGCTTGTACCCCGGTTCGTATCGCTTCCTTGGATTCTTCTGTTATCACCTAAGACCCAGCGGTCCGGGTCCCTACAGGCTCCTCCTGGGGGGATCTCGGGCTTCCAGGGCGAAGACTCCTAAGCCCTAGTGACCCGGGCCTCTACAGCTCCTCTGGAGGGGTCACGGGTTCCCAGGTGAAGATTCATCGTTTCATCTAGTCTGCCTCCCGTCCGTCTCCCTCCGGCGGTCGGCCCAAGGATCCACTTCCGGATTGGTCAATCACAACAGTTTGCAAGGCCATGGATCCAGCAGATCTCGCTGGGCTTCAGGCCATTCCTGGGTTGGCACAACGCCTGGTGCAGCAGCAACAGGTGTTGGATTCGTTAGTAGCCACGGTTGAGCGCATGGCTACTCGAATGGACAATGAACCTCCTGGACAGGCTCCGCCTCCGGTTCCGGCTCCAGTAGTCACATTCCAGACTCAGACCCAGCTGCCTGCTCCTTCTCGTTATGCTGGGGATGCCAAAGCTTGTCGTGGTTTTCTCAATCAGTGCTATGTGCGGTTCGCTCTACTTCCCAATCAGTTTCCTACTGATGCAGTCAAGGTGGCGTACATTTTCTCCCTGCTGGATGACAAGGCGCTGAATTGGGCATCTCCTATGTGGGAGAAGAATGATGCCGCTCTCTCGAGTCTGGACCTCTTTGTGGCTGAGTTCAGAGCCGCGTTCGATGAGCCTGCTCGCCAAACTTCAGCGACTTCGGAGCTCTTGCAAATTCGCCAAGGACCACGTACACTGGCAGAGTACGCTCTGGAGTTCCGCACCCTGGCGCTTGAGGTGGGGTGGCGAGATGATGCCCTTCGGGGGATTTTTCTTGAAGGTCTAGCAGGCCGGATTAAAGACATTCTTGCTGCCAGAGAGCTCCCTGAAGATCTCAATGCTCTCATAGAGCTTGCTGGACGCATTGATCAGCGGTTGCAACAGCGGGCTAGAGAGGTACGCCCACTAAGGCGCATGTCGCCACTAGCGCCGGTCTCGTCTAGACCTCTTGCCTCTGTTCCCCGGTCTACGGGGGCTACCGCAACACCATCTTCTGATGAGCCAATGCAGCTGGGAAGAACTACCCTGACTGAGGAGGAGAAGCGCCGCCGCAGGACACAAGGTCTGTGTTTGTATTGCGGCGGGAAAGGACATTTCCTGTCTAATTGCAAAGAACGGCCGGGAAACGCTCACGCCTAGGAGTAAGGGAGGAGTGTCCCCTGGGCTGTTTGAACGCTGCTCCTCAATGTACGGTACCGGTAACTTTAAAATTTCCCGAGGAGTCTTTTGAAACTCAGGCTCTGATCGACTCAGGGGCTGGAGGGAACTTCATTGCTCAGTCTCTGGTTGAGCGCCTGCAAATAACTACTCAACCTCGGGAGCCCTCCTTGCGAGTCACCTCCATTCAAGGGACTCCATTGGCCGGGAGTATCTCCTTGGTTACAGCTCCGATTTCTCTCCAGACCGGCCTATTCCACAGCGAGGTGATCTCTTTCCTGGTCTTGGAAAAGTCGGTACATCCTATAGTTCTTGGCCTACCGTGGTTACAGCAACACTCTCCCATAATTCACTGGGACAATTTACAGATTGCTCAATGGAGTCCACAGTGCTTCCAGTCCTGCATTACTACTACTGGGAGTTCTCCCATCACTCTGGCACATGCGGGGCCAATTCTTCCGGCGGTGTACAGTGAGTTCTCCGATGTATTTTCTAAGGAAAAGGCGGAGTTGCTGCCACAACACCGTCCCTTCGACTGTGCCATCGAGCTTCTTCCCGGTACTACACCACCCCGGGGTAGGGTGTATCCGTTATCCCAACCAGAGACTAAAGCCATGTCCGATTATATTAAGGAGAACCTCGCTAAGGGGTTTATACGTCAGTCTAAGTCTTCTGCAGGGGCAGGATTCTTTTTTGTAGCCAAAAAGGACGGATCTTTACGTCCTTGCATCGACTATCGTGGTTTAAATAGGATTACTAAAAAGAACCGCTACCCGTTACCCTTGATCCCAGAACTTTTGGACAGACTCCAGGGGGCTCGAGTTTTTACCAAACTGGACCTAAGAGGAGCCTACAATCTAGTGCGCATCCGTCCCGGGGATGAGTGGAAGACTGCTTTCAACACCCGGGACGGGCACTACGAATATCTGGTTATGCCATTCGGCTTGTGCAATGCTCCTGCCGTATTCCAGCATCTCATGAATGAGATTCTTAGGGAACTGCTAAACACTTGTGTCATTGTCTACCTGGATGATGTTCTCATATTTTCGCAAGACTTGGATTCTCATCGCCGACAGGTCCGGCAAGTTCTTCAAATTCTCCGAGACCAGCACCTTTACGCCAAACTGGAAAAATGTCTCTTTGAGCAGGACTCTTTGCCTTTCTTAGGGTATATCGTGTCTGCCACAGGATTTCGCATGAACCCAGAGAAGGTTTCGGCCATCAAGAAGTGGCCTCAGCCTACAGGATTAAAGGCGTTGCAACGCTTTCTGGGCTTCGCCAACTTTTACAGACACTTTATTCCAGGATACTCCCGGCTGGTGGCACCTTTGACAGCCTTAACAAGGAAAGGAGCGGATGTTCGCCACTGGTCTGCAGAGGCTTGTAAAGCGTTTCAAGATTTAAAGGACGCGTTTCTGTTGGATACTTGCCTACGACACCCTGATCCGTCACGTCCCTTCATAGTGGAGGTAGATGCGTCCAGTGTGGCGGTAGGTGCAGTACTTTCTCAGCACTCTAGTGCAGGAACTTTACTCCCATGCTCGTATTTCTCGAAGAGATTCACTCCTGCCGAAAACAATTACGGTATCGGCGATAAAGAACTTCTCGCCATCAAGTTGGCGTTTGAGGCATGGAGGCAGTGGCTAGAAGGAGCTCAGCACCAAATCACGGTGTACACTGACCATAAGAACCTGGAGTTTCTTTCCCAAGCCCAACGCCTCAATCCCAGGCAGGCGAGATGGTCATTGTTCTTTAGTCGGTTCGATTTTATCCTCAAGTACCGACCCGCCGCTAAGAACATCCGAGCCGATGCTCTGTCCCGTAACACCATCCTTGAGGAAAGGAGTGACTCTCCACAGTATATCATTGACCCAGCCAGGATTTCTCTTGACTGCACTAGTGTATCTCAGCAAGGACGAGTAGTAGTACCTCGACGAGATCGAAGGAAGGTTCTGGAGTGGGCTCACGACTCTCTTACAGGAGGTCATGCCGGCCGAGTAAGAACTCTCACTCTCTTGAATCGATTCTACTGGTGGCCTCGGGTACGTCAGGACGTTCAGGAATACGTGGCATCTTGCCCAGTATGTGCCAGGCAAAAGCCACTTTCGGGTCGACCTTGGGGTCTGCTACAACCGTTACCCATTGCCACAGAACCATGGACACATATTGCCACAGACTTTGTGGTAGATCTCCCTCCTTCAGAGGGTAAGACTGTAATTTGGGTTATTGTGGACCGTTTTTCTAAAATGGTACATCTCGTACCACTGGACAAACTGCCTTCTGCACCTGAGTTAGCACAGCTGTTCGTACAACACATCTTTCGAGTCCATGGTCTTCCACAAAGTATAGTCTCTGACCGTGGACCTCAGTTTACAGCTCGCTATTGGCGAGCCCTTTGCAAACAGTTCGGGGTTCAGTTAAATTTCTCCACCGCTTTTCACCCCCAAAGTAATGGACAGACGGAAAGAATGAATCGGTCTCTCAAGTCTTTTCTCCGCAGTTTCATTTCTGAGAAAAGAGATAATTGGGTGGCGTTGTTGCCTTGGGCAGAATTTGCATATAATAACCATGAACACTCTGTCACGGGCCAATCACCTTTTCAAACGGTTTTTGGTCGTCATCTCAAACCTCCTGTCCCAGTTCCAGTGGAGGTGGCATCTCCTGCGGCTCAGTCAGCAGCGACTCAATTTCGTCACCTATGGCAATCACTTCAGCATCGTCTTTCGTCTGCAGCACGGAAAGCACAGACAACAGCGAATCGTCATAGACGGGCTGCTCCGACACTACTACCTGGTACTAAAGTATGGTTAAGTACCAAAAATTTGCACCTTTCAGGCTACTCTCGCAAGTTGGCTCCTAAATTCTGTGGTCCATTTCCAGTGGCAGAACGTATTGGATTGGTATCCTACAGACTTCGACTGCCATCATCATTGCGCATTCACAATGTATTTCATGTGTCCCTGTTAAAACCTGTGGTCCACTCCCGTTATCATCACCTCACTCCGGATGATGTCTCAGCATCATCTCCTGGGGATCCGGTCTATCAAGTACACGAGGTACGGGACGTACGATTTCACAATCGTCGGTGGGAATATTTGCTAGCCTGGGAAGGCTGTGGTCCTGAGGAGGATTCCTGGGAACCTGCGCGGAATATCCTGGATAAGACTCTGCTGTCCCAATTTCACTTGGACAACCCTGGAAGGCCCGGTCCTTCAAAGAGGGGGCGTAAAGTGGGGGGTACTGTTACGATCCCGGTCACTAGCCTAGTGACCGGGCTCTTACCTTCCTCCGTGGCGCCGCGAACCGCCGGGTTTCTGGCCTCCAGGGCCGCATGGCAGCGGCGTCTCCTCGTGGAGACGTCGTCAGAAACTCCTCCCCCCAGCCCTGGTACGCGCGCGCGAAGAGCCGGGTTTTAAGGCGTCTGCACCCGGATGTGCAGACACGCCTCTTTTGACGTCAGCTGATTGAGCAGGGGATTTAAGCCGGGACTTTTGAAGTTGCAATTCGCCTTGCAACGAGGTTTCTCTTCGGAGTGCTAGTTGCCATCGTTCATCTGCCTGCCTGGTTCCTGACTTCTGCCTGCCTGACTCTGGTATCGTTTATCTGCCTGCCTGGTTCCTGACTTCTGCTTGCCTGACTCTGGTATCGTTTATCTGCCTGCCTGGTTCCTGACTTCTGCCTGCCTGACTCTGGTATCGTTTATCTGCCTGCCTGGTTCCTGACTTCTGCCTGCCTGACTCCGGTATCGTTTGCCAGCCTGGTTCCTGATCTCTGCCTGCCTGACTCCGCTCTCTGCCTGCTTGTACCCCGGTTCGTATCGCTTCCTTGGATTCTTCTGTTATCACCTAAGACCCAGCGGTCCGGGTCCCTACAGGCTCCTCCTGGGGGGATCTCGGGCTTCCAGGGCGAAGACTCCTAAGCCCTAGTGACCCGGGCCTCTACAGCTCCTCTGGAGGGGTCACGGGTTCCCAGGTGAAGATTCATCGTTTCATCTAGTCTGCCTCCCGTCCGTCTCCCTCCGGCGGTCGGCCCAAGGATCCACTTCCGGATTGGTCAATCACAACAACCTCCCACATATAATCCACAGGCACTAAGCTCTCATGGCTTTTATTCAGTTCTGACTTGAAAGGAAAGAAGTGTTTCATTTCTGTTAGGTTTGACAGATCTTAAACCAGCCTCACCAGGGACTAGGAGGAGCCAGCAAACCTATTCATAGGCACCACAGACTGCTAAGGAGTGCCAGGATCTCTTCAGCCTTCAGCCAGACCTTTCCACGAGAGAATCCATTGGGTAAGCAAAGGAAACACCCTGGACTGGGAGGAGCGCTCCCGCACAGATTCCTTGCCGGCACGATGGCACTCTTGGGAACGTCTCCTGCAATCGCTCTAAGCATGCTTGACTCTCTCTGTCTTGAATCTGAATTTCAGTTCCTCTTCCTTGCTTCCATGCGGCCCTGCGCAGTGGCACCTCGCACATGTTCCTGTCCTCGCAGCTGTTGACTCTTACCCTCTCCAGCCGCTCTTCACCTCTCCAGTCTCCTTCTGTGGATGACTTGTGCTGGCTTCATGTCTCCTGGCTGCCGCCTAACCCCGCTTCTTGCTCTGCCACATGGGATGATTCACCATATCTACCAAGCGACTTCGGTCGGTTACCTGTATCCTGACCTGTAGCTTCCAATTTTCCTGTCTTTATCGACATGTGTGGCATTTGATAAAGGTTTGGTAGAAAATAAGCCATGGAATCTTTTTTTTTTTTTTGCTAGCCCTGTTTCTTTTGACGTCTAGTCAAATTATCAGTTTCTAATATACTCGTGTAGGTCAGGTCATAAAGACATAATGTTGGTGTACACGTGCGCCACACCTGGTGTCCTGTGCACACCCTTTCCGTTCTGATGGACACTGACCCAGGATTTAGTGAATGGAACCACGTCCAAGGCTTCTTCCATCATGGCGGCCTCTGCCTGTAGGTTAAGGTTTTGTTAGACTGAACATTTGCAAGTGAAACTTTCCATCTGAATTTTTGTTCTTTCTCTCTTTTTTCTAATTTACACCTCCAGTCTACCATCACGCCTACCTTGGTTCCTTTGTTACCCTCTAACTGGCCCTTCATCATGGGCATGGGAAGCATCATGAATGGCCTATCAGTATACACCTCATGCTCTTGGTTGCTCTTCAGCTGGGCTGTTTTCTCCTGTAGCTCGCTGAAGGGGGTCTACCACCATCTGACATTTCAGATTTTAGATTGTGAGCCCTCTGGGACAGGGCAAACACTTACTGAACCTGAATGTAACTCGCCTTGACCTACAATGAAAAAGACGTGCGCTAAATCCACAAACTAAAAATAACGAAGAGTGTTCGTTAACTGGCTCTCATTGGCCAGAAGGCACACGTCAGGGGGGCCACATCTCCCAAAAGAGTAAAGGTCGTGCAGAGGAGAGGGCTATGAAAATGGTGCAGTCTGCACAAAGTTGGATAGAGTTACACTCACAGTCTTGCTATCATGGAAACTGGGACTGGGGATGTGACTTTCCCAGACTTGTACTGTCTTCGTGACAGGATGTGAAGGAGATAATGGTGGCCAGGTTCAATATTATATTCCTGGGGCAAAGATGAAGGAAAACCAATAAAGTTAGCTGGAAATTAAAAAAAAAAAAAGAAGACAGGAAGAGAAAATGAGAGTTCCTAGAAAGAGCTGGGGACTTGCTTAAAGGCCCCCGGGATACTTTAGCATTTATTGCAGCCTCTTATCAGGACGCCCTAACTTCCCTGTTTTGTTTGTATGCTTTGAAAATATTTCATTCCGAGCCAGGCGCTTCTGAACGGCTGTCTCGTTTCCCCCCATCATCTAATTTGAAAGCTGTTCTATCTCCTTTATTAAAGGTTAGTGCAGTCAGCGTGGAACCAGGCTGTTGGCACTAACCTTTAAAAAGGAGATAGATGATGAGGGGGGGAAGCTGAGAGGCGCTCAGAAGCGCATGTTTGGGAATGATGCATCTTTGAAGGGATCCTAACAGAACAGGGAAGTTAGGGCGTCCTGATAGGGAGCTTGCAATAAATGCTAAAGTATCTCAGGGGCTTTATAAGTAAAGAGCAGACAGAGCAAAATGATCCCAAATTAACCCCCGTCAACTGATAAGCAGATTGTTAATAAAAAAGGTACTTTGAAGTGTCTGTATGCAAATGTTAGAAGTCTGAAAGATAAGATGGGAGAATTAGAATATGTAGCGCTGAATGAAGAGGTAGATATAATTGGCATCTCAGAGACTTGGTGGAAGGAGGACAACCAATAAGACACTGTGATACTAGTATACAAATTATAGAGCAATGATAGGATGGTTCAAATCGGGGGAGGTGTGGTGCAATATGTTAGAGAGCATAGGGTCAAACAGGATAAAAGTTCTGCAAGAATCAAGATGTAGTGTTGGAGTCCTTATAGACTGAAATTTATTTATTTATTTATTTTATTTATTTAGAATTTTTATATACCGAAGTTCTTGTTGGGAAACAAATCAATCCGGTTTACATGGAACATCAAAATGCCTAAGGCCTAGAATCAGTGCCCATGGCTTTACAAGAAACAGATTAAACAGAACGATTCCATAGAACAGTAATATGGTAACTCTCTCTGGGTTTTGAGACAAACCCGAGGCTTTAAATAAAATGATTAAAACAAATTAATTAAAAAATTAAAAATAATAAATCCCTAATAGATACAAATTAATTAACAAAACAAATACATATTAAAATTAATTAGTTAAAAACAAATAAATACAAAATAAATATAGTTGTACATAAATTATACAGAGAAGGCAATTTGTTTAACGTTGGCATTTAGACGACGAAATCCGGAGGCATCAAGTGACCGGGCAGTAAAATAAGAAGTAGTAAGAAGTATGAAGTCGAATAATGGGTGATGATGGAGAGAAAACTGAGTGGAGTGAGTTACTTATGTGTCTGTGAAAGCTTGACTAAAGAGCCAGGTTTTTAGCTTTTTTTTGAAGACTAGATGGACTAGATGAAGACTAAATTCCATATGAGAAAGGGAATAAAATAGCAGAATGAACAGACAGACAATGAAATGCTAACAGAAGTTAGAGAAGCGAACAGAAATAGCTACACAGTAATAATGGGTGATTTCAGTTACCCTGGCATTGACTGGGTAAATGTCACATCAGGACGTGCCAAGGAAGCAAAGTGTCGGGATTCGCAGCTCGCGGGCAGGCCCTGCGAGCCATGGCCCTCACCATGTCCGCTGCCGGTCCCTGTACAGATGCCATTGGTCCCCGCATGCCGCCGCAGACACCGCTGAGAGCTGCGCATTCCCATGAGAACGCTGCTTCAAGCAGTCCGAAACACCGCCGCTCCCCCAGTCTCCCTTAGACGCATGGACACCCTACTCGCCTTACTTAAAGGACCCATGACAGGAACTCAGCTGCAATGCCCACTGATGACATCACTGGCTCCTCAATAAATAAGGAGCCTTCTGAGGAGCAGCAGATGCCTCAGCAACAGGTCTCCTGCTTTTCAGTGCATGCTGGCAGCGTTCCCGAGTTCCTGCATTTTTAGCTTGTCTCCTCCTGCCTTGCCTCATCCAGCTTTGCCTCGTCCTTGCCTTGTTCTGCCTTCGTCCATCCTTGCTGCCTTCTGCTTCCTTCGTCCAGCTTGCCTTGTCCAGCTTGTCTTGTTTCTCGTTCAGTGTCTTCAGTGTGTCTTCATCTTCCCTTGGCCTGACTCTCTGGATCTGGACCTTCTGCCTGGACCTGACCACGTTTTGCCTTCCATCTGTATCTGACTGCATCTCTTCACAGCCTGTCCTGACCTTGGCCTGTCTCGGACTCTGACCGTTGCCTGTCCTGACCCCGGTGTGCTGTTGGACTCTTACTCTGGCCTCCACCCTAGGGTCATGCCAAAGACCAGCCAGCTATTGGAACACAAGGGCTGAACTTGCGGGTGGAGCGGCTGGTATAGGTGAAGCTGTAATCTGTGCCACTACAGGGCACGTATGCCAGCTGCCAGCATAGGCCTCCTAGGCGAACCATAGTTGACGCCAACTTGCGTCAACTATGCCAACCTTTACACAAAGTTTCTAGAAGAAATAAATGATGACATTATGGAGCAGCTGTTGCAAGAAGCAACAAGAGGGAGAGCTATTTTAGATCTAATCCTTAGTGGAACACATGATTCGGTGCAAGTTGTAATAATGTTGGGGCCACTTGACAATAGTGATCATAATATGATCAAATTTGACTTGATAACTGGAGGGAAGACATTAAGGAAATCTACTGTGATAACATTTAATTTTCAAAAGGGAAATGAGAAACTGATAAAAATGGTTAGGAAACCACTGAAAGGAGCACCTGCAAATGTTAAGACTTTATATCAGGCATGAACGCTGTTCAAGAATACCATCTTGGAAGCCCACGCTTTAAAAAGGTGGAAGGAAGGCCAAATGACTGTTGGTATGGTTTAAAGGTGAGATGAGAGAGGCTATTTTAGCAAAAAGAACATCTTTTAAAAAATGGAAAAAGGATCCAAGTGAAAAAAACAGGAAATAGCATAAGCACTGGCAAGTTAAATACAAACCATTGATAAGGAAGGCTAAGACAAAATTGAAATGAAACTTGCTGAAGAAGCAGAAATTCATTATTTATTTATTTATTTATTTATTTATTTATATATATATATATATAATAAATCCTTTTTTCAGGAAAATTCAAACCAGAAAGTTTGCGAGGGAGTCAGTTGGACCAGCAGATGATCAGGGGGTAAAAGGTGCGCTAGTGGAGGACAAGGTCATAGCAGAGAGAGTAAATGATTTCTTTGCTTCCATTTTTACTGAGGAGGATGTAAGACAGATACCCATGCCAGCTGATGATTCAGAGGAAATAAAACAAATCTCAGTGAACCTGGAAGATGTAATAAGGCAAATTGACAAACTTAAGGAGTAGCAAATCACCTGGAGTATTGGGTTCTTCTGTCTGCCTACTCTCAGATGTGTTTTAACCTTTTATTTGAGTTATTTTATTTTGTTTTACTGTTTATTTTTTTCTCTTTTTTTTTTTTTTAGTCATTTTTATACATGATTGGCTTTTCTATGATTTTGATTATTTGCAGTACACTGTTCTGGTCAGTTCTTTACTGAATGAACAGTCTATAAAAATGTGGAAATAAAATACATCCCAGAATAATGAAAGAACTGAAAATTGAAATTGTAGACCTATTAATGTGTAACCTATCATTAAAATCGGCTGTGGTACCAAAAGATTGAAGGGTGACCAGTGTAGAGCCAGTTTTTAACGAGGGTTCCAGAGGTGATCCAGGAAACTACAGACTGGTGAGCCTGACGTCCGTGCCAGGAAAAATGATCAAAACTATTAGAAAGAACACACTTGCCGAACATAGTCATAGTTTTTAATTTGACAAGCCCAGCGTGGGTTTAGCCAAGGGAAGTCTTGCCTCACTAATCTGCTACATTTTTTTTTTTAAGGTATGAACAAACGTGGATAAAGATGAGCCAGCTGATATAGTGTTTCTGGACTTTCGGAAAGCATTTGACAAAATAGCTCTTGAAAGACTCTTGAGGAAATTTATATAGCAGGATAGCCATGTTAGTCTGACATGGGGCGAGTGGCACCTTATAGACTAACCGATTTTATTGAAGCATGAGCTTCCAAGGACATCTGATGAAGTGGGCTCTGTCCTCGAAATCTCATGCCTCAATCATGAGATTACTGAAATTTTGCTGAAATTTTTAAAAAGTCATGGAGTAAGGGGGCAAGCAGAGCCCTATTGTGGATTGCCAACTGGTTAAAAGATAGAAAACTGAGAGTAGGGCCAAATGGTCAATTTTCCCAGTGGCGAAAGGTGACTAGTGGAGTGCCCCAGGGATCTGTACTGGGACTGATTCTGTGTTAACTTATTTATAAATGACTTAGAGATGGGAATGATGAGGGAGATGGTCAAATTTGCTCCTGATGACAAAATTGTTCCAAGTTGTTAAATCACAAGAGAGGCTATGAGAAATTGCAAGTGGACCTTGCGAGACTGGGAAACTGGGCATCCAAATGGCAGATGGCATTTAATGTGGCCAAGTGCAAAGTGATGCACATAGGGAAGAGTGACCCAAATTATAGCTATACAACGCAAGGGTTCCACATTGGCAGTTACCACCCAAGAAAAGGATCCTAGGCAACATCGTTGAAAATGTTGACATCCTTTGCTCAGTGTGCAGCAACGGCCAAGAAAACAAAAAGAATGCTAGGGATTATTAGGAAAGGGACAGAGAATAAAACAGAGAATATCATAATGCCTCTGTATTGTTCCATGGGGCGACTGCACCTTGAATTCTGTGTACAGTTCTGATCACCTGATCTCAATAAAAGATATAGTAGAATTAGAAAAGGTACAGAGAATGGAGACCAAGATGATAAAGGGGATGGAACAATTCCCCTATGAGGAAAGACTAAAGAGGTTAGGACTCTTCAGCTTGGAGAAGAGACGACTGAGGGGGGGATACGATAGAGGTTTATATAACAATGAATGGAGTGGAATGGGTAAATGTGAATTGTTTACTCTTTCAGATAGTACAAAGACTAGGGGATATGCAATGAAATTACTACTAGGTGATACATTTAAGACAAATAGGACAAAATACTTTTTTTGCTAAATGCATAATTAAACTGTGGAATTCATTGCTGGAGGATGTGGTAAAAGATGTTAGTATGGTTGGGTTTAAAAAAAGATTTGGACAAGTTCCTGGAAGAAAAGTCCATAAACCATTTTTAAGGTGGACTTGGGGAAATCCACTGGGATAAGCAGATAGAATATTTTACATTTTGGAATCCTGCCAGGGACTTGTGACCTGGTTTGGCCACTGTTGGAAACAGGATGCTGGGCTTGATGGACCCTTGGTCTGTTCCAGTATGGTAAAACTTATGTTCTTATGTTAAGAGGGAGGGACTGAGTTCCACTCTTCAGCAAGGGCCGGTGCCCAGAAGCCCGGAAACGGTTGAACAAAAGGCAGCTAGGGGAGCGTGGACAAATAGGGAGAGACTGGAGCAGATGAGGACAGAACCCTGATGGAACTTGGCTTCTGAAAAAAACGTGTGTGGTATCCGGGATACTAGGAGAGCCCAAAGGAGTGTAGTGATCTTTGCATGTCCTGTATGGGGTCGCGCCCACCAGCCACTCACACCAAGAAGTGGAGCCGGAGGAGTGAAAGAGATTGGCAGACATAGGTGCCGTGAGAGCGGCATCTGCACAGTGTCCAGAGGTGGTCCGAAAAGGCCAAAGGAATAAGCATGGATCCACCCCGTGGTGCCCTTCAAAGGACAAGGGGTAGATAAAAAGGTGGGGGTGGGGAGGAGGGCGAGTAACCCTTTCAGGAACACATTAGCAGCCATTCAGATAAAGGGAGAGCGGGGAGAGCTGCATTGCTGTGGGTGTGAGAGGGTCGGGGAGCGATGTGATAGAGCGAGAAGGCAACAGAGAAGCAGCGCAATTCTGTACGGTCATGAATTAGAAAGATGGATGAACCATATGGAGCGTATTGTTTGGAAACATTTATGAGAGAAATAATTCTGGGGCAATAAGTTTGAAGATGGATGAGGGAATCAGCGTTACGGAATTAATTCCTTGACAATTTTACTTGCAAACTAAACTGCAACAAATGTGTGGTTTGGAGTCGTGATTATAATAAAGCGTCTCGCATGGCTGCAGTTAGAGTTCCTGTTGAGGTTCTAGCTTATTGCTGAGTGCTTTTTGTTTTTTGGCTGTGGATTCTCTCTATAAAAGCTTAATCTTAGCTCGGGGGACCCACCTTCTTTGTTAAACGAGCTGGAAAGCCCGTGTCCTGGGTTTCTTTTTTGAAGCGTCTGATCATTTCAATTCCAAATGTCTTGCGCTCTTGGATAGTTCCGGATTTCACTTTTAGGTAGCCTGATGCAGTGGTCTTGTCCCGAAAAATGTCTTTCCCCCCCTCCCCCCCCAGGGAGGTGTTGTCTGGCCCTTCTTTGTGGCGGTGTGTGGTGACCGTCTGCGGGGAAGATTGCTTGGTACATCTGGCCTAACGGGGAAATGCTCGTTACAGCAATTAACGTGTGTGGGGCCCCCGAATCCCGCGGGTTCAGAGGCCGGAAAGGACGGCCTTGCCTCCTCCGTTGTTGATTAACTTCACCTCTTCACACATACACACAGGAAGAAGTTTGTACCCGTGTGCCGTGTTTGCCGCGGTGTTGTCATTTTACGCATTGGTACCAGGGCGTGTGAATGCGTGGACTCCATTGGCCTCTTTCTCGTCTTAAAGCGAACTCACACCAAATGATCAAAGTGAAAAAAGGATTCTCTGGTTCCTGTGAGATCTCTTCTGTGGTGGATTTTTTTTTCGTCTGAATTTGTTTTCCCCTGCTTTTTGTTTTGTTTTTTTTTGCTCTCCTGCTTGTGCATGGGTTTACAAGACCCCTCTGAAGCAAGATGGGGGCGTGTGTGTAAGGTCAAGTGATGCTTTTAATCCCCCAGGGAGTGGCAGGGATTGCGGAGCTGAGCAGTGCTGCGGATACGCTGTACCGTCACTTTCTGCCGCCATGTTTCTGTGCAGTAATCTTTTATAATGGTTTATTCATTACTGTCAAAGAGAACTCTGCATTGTTGCTGTAAGACTGGAACTTGCCAATAGCGTGATAGGTCCAAAAGACGTTAGCAATGCCAAGTACAAAACTGGAAGGTGCAGTTTGAAAGAATAACAGTGCATTTAAGTAACGTGTATATTTTTTTTAATCCAAACAGGATTGCAGTTCATTTTCCTGGCACGTTCTATTTCTTTTTTCACGTACTGCAGAAACCTACATGCAACCCACCCCTGGGGCAAACGGCCCAGCAACAAACACAACTAGGATAAAATGAGAGTTTTTTTTTCCTCCTGTTTATTTTGAGGGTAATTTTAGCCTGAATTTTCAAAGTGGACTTACATGCCTGTAAGTCGCACACGCACGCCGTTACACCTGTCCCCTGCTAGGGGACAGGTGTAACGGCGTGCGTGTGCGTATTTGTGACGAGCAAAAGCGTGCACGTAGATGCGCTCCCTGCCTCAACTCCCCCTCCCTCCTCCGAACGTCTCTTTCTAGCGCACGTAAAAGTCATGGGCTCTGCATTTTATACACACGCAACCCCGCGTGCAGTTTTCCAAAAGTCCATTTACGTGTGCAGAACCAGGTTCTATGCGCAGAAATGCTGCTTGAAAATCAGGCCCTTACAGGAGAGGGTGCAGATGCATCTAACAGGCGTCCGGTACGGTTTGTGACCCTGACCTGGTGGCCTGCAGTAATTCAGTGATAGTGCGGGCCTAGCAGAGTAACACCGGGGCAGGGGTCTTGGACCCGCTGTGTTGTTCAGAACAATCTTCTTGTCGGTCCTTGTGGGCAGACCCGACCTCGTTCCCCCCCCTCACATGAGTCTAATTAGAATTTACCTTATTACCTACCAATGGTCCCGTATGCATTCAGGCTTCATGTCCCTGAATCCATTTCCTTGCCATGCCTCGAGCCCGGCACATGGGCGCGCCTGATTTTGTCCGCGTATTTTTCCAGCAGAAAGCATTTGAAGACAGCAAAAACCCTGCTGGGGCGGGATTGCAGTTTTCTTGAGCTGTTAACCGCCGTGCAGCATGCAAACGTTCATTGCCCTCTGAATGGAGCCCGGCAGTTTAATTAAAGCCGGAGAGCGCTGCTCAGCGTTCCTCCATAAACATACAGGGCGCACACATTTGAAAACCAGGATTAGAATCCTACCTAAAGGGAGGACAATAGTTAAATGTTATGTAACCCACAAGTATATTTACTTCCTGCGGGAGACCTTTCTTTTTAGTTTAATTTGATTAAGAATACCATTAGGTCTGAAGCCTTTGTGCTGCCAGTGCCTTCGAGTTTTGATGAGCGCCTCGCCTAGTCCATTAGCATTTGTTAAATTGTGTTGCCAGTGAAATGAAAAGATCTAATCCCCCCTCACTAAAATGTATTTCTTCGGTAATGCCAAACAGAGCAGCGGGGCTGCCAGCAGTACACAACAAAAGGGCTTTCGCTTTTACGAGCAGTTAAGTGACTAAAGTGTCATTAGGAGCTTTTAAACAGCCCTCATTATACCATTACACGCGTGTGATGGAATTACTGATGCAAATAAAGAGAGCAAGGTTAGTTCCTGTATTCAGCTGTTGAAGGCCTAATACAAAGTTTGCCTGAACTTCCCAGAGAGTTTTGCAGATACAGAGTTGGCCTTTCACCTTTTGTCCAGGTGTCATGGATGTGCCGTTGCATCTTGCTCTGAAATGCAAGCATGGAATACTTTTGGCGTTGTCGAGAGAGTTTTTGTGTTGTGTTTTAGGGGAAATGAACACCAACCTTTGAAACTGGTGAGAATGCTCCAAGTGGGCAGCCTGGGAGTTGGGTCCCAAGGAGGTGTTGACTGACTGATGACAGTGGGTAGGGCTCGATGGCGTTCACTCCGAGGAGAGAGAGAGAGAGAGGTGATTAGTGGAGGGCCTCAGGGATTGGTTCTGTTCACTATCTTGCTGAGCGATATTGCAGAGGGGTTAGAGGGAAAAGCTTGCTTTTTGCAGATGATACTAAGAACAGAGTGGACAGAATGAGAAGAGATAAAAAAAAAACCTTGAAGTGTTCAAGTGTTTGGCAATTAAGATTCAGTGCCAAAGCATGCAGAGTCGTAAATTTGGGATGCGGAAATTCAAAGGTGCTGAATGTGATGGGGAGTTGAGAGACTGTTGTACATGGACCGGGAGAGAGACCTCAGGGTGATGGTGTCTAATTATCTGAAGGTAGCGAAGCAATGTGACAGGGCCAGAGGGATGCTGGGCTGCATGGAGAGAGGCATAACCAGCAGGTGAGGATGCCCCTGAGGCCTCACCTAGACTACTGTGCTCAACTCTGGAGGACAGAAAAAGGCAACCAAACTGGTCCAGAGTCTGCTCCAAAAACCATATGAGACTGAAGGCCCTATATATACAGACAGGGTGGGATCTGGCACAGGATTTTAAATAACTGAAAGGTATTAAAAATGCACAAGACCAACCTTTTCCAATGGAATGGAATCTGTAGAACTAGGGGTCATAATAACATAGAGACCAAAAGACCTCTCCAGCCTGCCCAGCGCAATTTAATGTGCGTTTACCCAAAGTAGATCAAATTTTCACGTAGGACCCAACCCCCAGGCCCGTTGAGTTCCCTTTGGAGTTGCAACTACTGCTCCATGCAGCTTTCTCCATGCTATCCAGTAAGCACAGTGCAACCATATTACTGCTATCCTGGGCTGCAGCCATCGCTCAGTGTTTATCCCACGAAGGCTGTCGCTGTCCTTGTAATCCCCACCTCCTCCAGGAGGGCGTTCTAGGCATCCACCACCCTCTCCATGAAAAAAATACCTCCTGATATTGTTCCTGAATCTATCCCCTTGGAGTTTCATATTGTGACCCCCCCTACATATTGTTCTACAGCTTCCTTTCCATTCAAAAAGCTTGGCTTCTGTGCATTAATACTTTTCAGGTATTTAAATGTCTGTAGTCCTATCCACCCGTCTCACCTCTCTTATAGTGCATTTAGATTAAGTTCCCATATAAATCCTGCACC
Source organism: Rhinatrema bivittatum (assembly GCF_901001135.1). NCBI lineage: Eukaryota > Metazoa > Chordata > Amphibia > Gymnophiona > Rhinatrematidae > Rhinatrema > Rhinatrema bivittatum. The sequence continues at coordinate 24,127,266 of NC_042619.1, forward strand.
ATTTTGGTTGCCCTTCCCCTGATCCATCTCTAGCTTTTCTATATCCTTTGCGATACGAACTCCAGAAGGGAGTCCAGGTGAGGCTTCACCAGTGACCTGTAAAGAAGCACAGTTACCTCTTTTCTTCTACTGGTTACGGCTCTCCCGAGGCAGTCAAGCCTCCAGTAGCTCAGGAGCAAAGCCATGAAATGTTTTTTTCCAGAGAAAAATGGGTGGATGCCTGGAATGTCCTCCTAGGAGAGGTGGTGAAGACAACGGTAATGGAAGCCAAGAGAGCGCGGGATAAACCCAGGAGATGGAAATGAAACCCTCGTGTAATGTGACGGAGATTTCCCTTTTTCCACCTCCCGTTCCGCGTCTTCCTAAATGACTGCTTACGGTCTGCTTTGTATCTTTATAAATCCCCTACCTTTGTGTTCAGCGTTCCAGCGCTGATTGTCAACTCTGCCTCAGCCTTCCCTGTAATGTTTAATTACAGCTTTCAGTGTAATCTGCCTTGAGAGTGGCGTAGGAAGAGGCGGGATATCAAATGTTTATCAGATAAATGTGGAAACTTTTCTGTACGGAGGGGGGTGGGGGGGAACCTGCACAGAGCGGCAGTTTCCACCCTGTGAACGCCTTGCTGGGAAGACTGGATGGACTTCTTGGTACTTTATCTGCCATCATTTGCGATGCGAGTACATAAGTATTTCCAGTGCTTCTGACTTATTTCCTTCCTAGTTTGGCCAGCGTCAGGGGACTTTTCAGGCCGTGTGCGAAACAAATCCAGCGAGCCCGTTTCGTGTAGCAGCCTGGCTTGCCTGCAGGTTGCCCCTCTCGCGAGCAGTGCCTGCTTGTATGTACCCCGGTTCTGGACGTCCAAGCTCATCGCACTAACCAGGTGTGGGGGCCTGGTGGTGCCGCTTTGCACCTGGAAGAAAATGAGCATCTATGAAAGCTACTACCCTTAAAAAAACAATCCATAATTTAACAAAAAAAAGTTTTAAAAAAGAAAACTTGCAGGGCAGACTGTGGAGACCATTGGTCTTTATCCTCTGACATTCGCCGACAGTGTAGTAAAAGATGACAAGTGAAAGGAGAGACAGGAAATATGATTATGGAAAATGGTTCTTACACACGGGCTACTAAATGTGGCTTCATCTGCTTGAGAGACAACAAATCCCTATCTAACCAAGCTGGGTGGATTGGAAAGAGGTTTACGAACTCTGTAATTCAGGTTAGGGGAGAGTTGTTTTTTTGTGCCTGGTAGTAATCTCCCGTTCCTCTGTTCATAGGCTAGATAAAAACACTCTCAAATATCTCGGAATTATGCAAGAGGCAAGCATAATAGGACGACTAGGGGGCACTCCATGAAGTTAGCAAGTAGCACATTTAAGACTAATCGGAGAAAATTCTTTTTCACTTAACTCGCAATTAAGCTCTGGAATTTGTTGCCAGAGGATGTGGTTAGTGCAGTTAGTGTAGCTGGGCTCAAAAAAGGATTGGATAAGTTCTTGGAGGAGAAGTCCATTAACTGCTATTAATCAAGTTGACTTAGGGAATAGCCACTGCTATTAATTGCATCAGTAGCATGGGATCTTCTAGGTGTTTGGGTAATTGCCAGGTTCATGTGGCCTGGTTTGGCCTCTGTTGGAAACAGGATGCTGGGCTTGATGGACCCTTGGTCTGACCCAGCATGGCAATTTCTTATGTTCTTGGAGAAATAAACCAGTCCATAGTGCTATAGTTGTTAATCGTAAGTAAAAAAAAAAAGGTTATGAATGCATAACTAAAGTAATATGAGAGTTTGTGCAAGGCAATTCCATTAAAGGAATTACAATAGCAAATTCTGACAGATGAGACGATTATTGAAACTCACAAAACATGTGAGTGGTGAGCATGCTGTGCTATAAACAGGTCTGCCAGTTTAGGGAAATATGTTTTATCACTAGTCTAATAACATAACTTTATTTTTACTCACTCATTTTAATGTTGCAATTTTGTGCACAGTGGATTTGGACATATTGTGCTAAGATTTTCCTCGTTGTGTACTTTGAGATAGTCCTTGGCTCCCTAGACCTACAGAGAGCGAGTGAGAGAGAGGTTTTTTATTGGAGTATTATTTTTATGGACAGGTCATTATTTATTTTTTACAGACATTTGGCAACCCTTGTTATAACCATATATAGGGCATAGTGTGATCAACACAGTAAAAAAGCTTGCATCACAGAGCTATCATTTTCATGGCTGGATGAACTGCAGTCTCTGGTATGAAGGTTCCAGACAAACAGACATGACAAACAATTGAACTGTACCCGGGGTCTTGCAAGGATAAGCCAGTCACGCTTAAAAAAAAAAAAAAAAAAGACACTGTGCAACTGAACCAAACTTCAGCAACACACGGTGGAAGTCGAGCCACCTGATGGCCCCTGCAGTTTTAATGTGAATGCCTACACGGAGGAGAAGCTGCTGCTATTGTTCTTCATAATGAGCCGTCGGTTTTTCACCTTATAATTTTGCTGGTACCGCGGGACACAAACTTGTAGAGTCTGTGGCCTTGACAAGCTTTGTATCCAGTCCTGAGGCCCAGCATTGTTTGACAGATGTTTTCCAACTCACGCTATCATCTCTATGAGAATACGCATATACGTACCAGCTGAGAAATCATATCAGAAGCCCACTGGTCCTATGCCAGTGGATCAATATCCGCTGTTTGATCCAATGCATATGTATGAAGTCCTGATTAAGAAAAGTCTATACTTATAGATTCTGGGACTGCTTGCTGCTATTCATGCAAACTTCACACCTGTGAACTTTGCACCCGAGACTTTTCACAAAATTTACACCACAGCTTCGAGACTTGGCTGTCTGCTCAGTCCAGCCCGGCTCCGTTAAAGTTGTCAATCTCATACATGCAGAAGCCTTTGCAAGCCAAACCAGTCTGCCCTCCTGCCTACATATCTTGCAGAGCTTTTGCAAACGCTGGGTCTGCTGCCCTGAAATGGTGGCGTTAACCTGTCGTTTGCCTGCTGGAGGTCCGTCTGGTTGCCCTCCGTGGGTAGGACAGGACCCTGATTCTCCAGAAGTACCACCCGACATCAGTGGATGGTAAGAAAGCTAAGACCTCAGGCACCCCTTATCAGCATGAGATAAACTGGCGAAATTGCTACTTTAAGCAGGGTAGTTTACTGCATTTCATTGGAGATGTGCAAGCGTACTTTGAGTTAGATGCAGGGCTTTGCATAACCTTTGTAACGAGTGTGATTTGCTCTGTTAAAACCACAAACTACAAACAATATCGACTGTATATAAAGCCACTGTATATGTTATGCTGTTACAGTAAAACTCTTTTATCTATCTCTAAAGGTGTAGACATTCTGCTCCCTTTATGTGAACTTGAGACACTTTCTATTTGATTTAAATAAATCAGGTAATCCTTAACTGTATGAAAACCCACACTCCTTCCACCCAAACCTCAAAGGCTGAAACATCTATACCCTAATCTTAAGCTCATTTGGGGCTATGTATTTGGATGCCTTACTTGATAAAGAAAACCCAAACAGTAGCTTCAAGTATGGCTGACCCCCTCCCCAAAAGGGAAAGGGGTAAGAAGCAGAGCCAGCACAATTCTTAAACTAATCCTAGTGTTCTGAGTCTTTTGGGTGCCATAAATGGAAAGTGAATAGTGGAAATGTTCTTCTCCATGTCATAGACTCTGTATAATGTTGCGGTGAATAGGGCGCACTTCCATTTTAAAGAGCTGTTACCAGTGGCTACAGAAGGGTAAGTTATTGTAATATCCACTGGGACGTTGGGCCTGGGCATGATGCATTTGGGGATGGGGAAGGCGTGTCTCTCTCTGCCCATAACACGCAGGTCTGCAACCAGGTTGATAGCCAGAGAAAATGCAAAAAGCAGGGCTGAAGAAAGCTTGAGGCGTGTGCTCGGAGGGGTGGCGGTTAAAACAGGAGGCTTACAAGAAGGGACGATACGCTACCAACAGGTTTGAGTTGCTGGGCACTGCTGTGCAGGCCGAGATCCTGGGTTGTAGCAGTGAAATGTCAGGATGCTTCATGTGATGGGGTGGAGATAATACATACAAACAAGAGTGATATTTCTGGGGCCTGGAGTAGGAAGAGTCGAATGCACCCTTCAGGCCTGGAAATGTTAATGTCTCTGGGAGGAGACTGGCGCTATTAGAAAAGCTCACACATGGCTATCTTGCCTTAAGAAGCTAAGAATTGCCATTCTGGGTCAGACCAAGGTCAACCGAGCCCAGGATCCTGACTCCGACAGGATCCCATAAAGCAGATCTAATTCCTGTTACTGACTCCCAGGGAAAGCAATGGCTTTCTTTAGTCTGCCTGGCTAATAACGGGTTATGGACGTTTCCTCCAGGAACTTTAAACCCCCGCTATGCTCGTCGCCTTGATCACGTCCTCTGGCAACAGATCCCACAGCTTGATAGAAAAAAGTACTTTCTATCATTTGAATCTTCTGGTGGTTACTTTCATGTTTTAGTATTATTTAAAAGGGTAAATAACCTTGGTTTACCCGTTCCACTCCACTCATGACCTTATAAACGTTAATTGTGCCCTCTCTCAGCCGCTGCTTTTCCAGCTGAAGAGCTGCGTAGGGGAGATGCTCCATCCCCTGTACCATTTTCGTCCCTCTCCTCTGCACCTTTTCTAGACTCGCTATGACTTTCTTGAGATGCGGTGACCAGAACTGCACACAGTACTCAAGCTGCAGTTGCACCATGGCTCAGTACAGAGGCAATGGGACATTTTCCGTTGTATTCTCCATTCCTTTTCTGATCATGCCTAACATTTTATTTGCTTTTGTTTTGACCACCGCTGTGCACTGAGCAGAGATTTTCCAACATATTGTCCACAAGGACTCCAAGGTCCTTTCCCTGGGTGGTGACTCCCAGTACAGAACCCAGCATCGTCTACCTGTAGTTGGGTTTATTTTTCCCTTTGTGCATCACTTTGCACTTTTCCACATTAAATTTCATCTGCCCTTCTCTCACTAAGTTGTTTTGCAGTTCCTTGCAATCCACTGCTGTTTTAACAAATGTGATTAATTTTGAGTCCTCTGCTAATTTGATCACCACATTCGTTGTTCCTTTTTGCAGGTCATTTATGAATATATTAAACAACACAGGACCCTAGTACTAGTCCTTGGTGGTAACTCCAGTTAAGGACCCTTTTAAATTTGGAAAACTGATCATTTAGTCCTACCCTCAATTCCTGGCCTTTTAACCAGTTACCAAAACTCAATTACCCATCACTTGTAATTTCCCGAGGAGTCTCTCATGATGTACTTTGTCAGATACCTTCTGAAAGTCCAAATATACAATATCAACGCATAACTTTATCTACATTTTTGCTTACATCTTTAAAAATTCTCAAAGATTGGTAAGACAAGACTCCACCTTGCTTAAAACTAGGTTCACTCTTGCCCATTAAGCTATGTCTAACTAATATGGCCAGTGATTTTGTTTTTAAGAACAGCTTCTATCATTTTGCACAGCACCGATATCAGGCTCACCAGTCTCTGGTTTTCTGGATTACCCCCCGGAGTCCTTTTTAAAAATCGGCATCACATTGGCCATCTTCCACAGTTCAGGAATCGTGACTGTTTTAAATGAAGGGTTACAGATTACTAGGACCAGGTCAGCAATTTCATGTTTGAGTTCTTTTAGAACTGTAGGGTGGATGCCATCCAGTCCTGGTGATTTGTTGCTCTAGTTTGTCAATCTGATCTTTTATATCCTCCATTATCACAGACATTTGTTTTAGTTGCTCAGAATCTCCAGCATTGAAGAGTATTTCAGGTGTGGATATGTTGTTCTCAACATCCTCCTCCTCGGTAAAGACTGAGGGAAAGAATTCATTCAGATTGTCTAATATTTTCTTCATTTTCCCCTTTTTGTCCCTCAGTCCAACTGTCGTTCTCACAGACTTTTTGCTTCTAATGTACTAAAAAAGATTTTATTCATTTTTTTCTTCACTGGCAAGCTTTTTCTTGAAGTCGCTCTTGGCCTGTCTAACTGCTGCTTTACATCTAACTTGCCAGTGCTGCTTCTCTTTCCTGTGGATAAAGAGAAAGCTTCTGGTTTTTGTTGTCCGACCCTTTAAGTTTTGTAATAATAAATCTGGGAGGACACCAAAACAGCCTAGATCACAAGAGCATGGTCTGGGATGAATAGGCCTTCTGGAAGAAAAAACAAAACAAAAACCAAACTCATCGCAGGCCCCTGGGCTCCATCTCTATGACAGAGTACGGTTTGTGTTACTGAGAAAAAGAATAATTAAGAGATTTGTGTTTTCTCACTTGCAACACTTCATGCAGCTCAGAGTTAGAGATTGCAACAAACAATGAGCCCAAGTCACCATCTAATGTGAGTTTTTCTCTTTAAGGGTCTCCACCAAGGTTCCTGGAAATGCCCAACGCAGCCTTGAAAAGCTCCTGGAAGAGACCCCTATCAGATATGGCACCGCAGGGCTGCATTTGGATGGCTCAAGAGTTTATGTGCACGTTAGTGTAAAGCATTGGCCCTAATACCTGTGTAGAACTGAGATAAGCAACAGTTCTCACAGCTATCGGCTATCCAGATGTTGTAGGGCTGCTCATTTTGGTGATTACAAATACATTTTGTATATCTGCATAGTCTCAGGACAGCCTCCTGTCAACTGTTCGGGGCAGGAACTCAGCGTCTCTCTCCCCTTCCCACATACAAGGTGGGATGTTCACGTTGGGGGCAATTTAAAAAGCCATTTACGCGCATAAAATAGTAGTTTGTGCACATAAATGGCTTGTGACAAAATTGCTGTTTTGTGTATCCTTATGCCAGCATTGAATGGAGGCATTCCAGGGGGAGGAGTCCAGTGGGCTTAGTGTTTATGCGTAATACTTATATTTCCATTTTGAAAAGCCTGCATGCAGATTTTCAAATAAAGTTTGTGTGCACCAAATAGCAGCTTTAACTTGCCTGGGGACTTTCAAAGGGAATTTGTATATCTAGGTTCCCTTTGAAAATTAGCGCTAAGCTGTCCGTGTAATTGCCGCACAGGATAGCTGCGAGGTGATTAGAATTGCTCTGGTTTGTACAAGCTTTATTGACAGTCACAAAAGCGCACTTCACAGCTCACTTCCAGGGAGAAAGAGGTGTGTGTGTGCCCCTGCAGGTTGCAGACTCCGTGCCCAGATGCCCCCGGGGCATAGGGGCAGTTAAAGCCACAATTCCAGGCTACTCTGTCTCCCTTCACTGCAGAACTCAGCCCCTGCACTGTAATCTGCCAGCTTCCCAACAGCTGACGCCCCTCTCTCCCCTCCTACCGGTGAGGTTCATCCTCTGGCTCCAAGCCCCTGTCCAGGCTTCTTTCCTCCTCTTCCTCTCTCCCATGATCAATTTGCTTTTCTTACTCTAGCTGAAGCTTTTCATGTAGGCTTTGGGTGTCTAGTTATCTGTCCCTCCTTTCCTTTTGTCTGCTCTGCTTTGTTCGTTCTGCATCCCTGGGTCTGGGTTGCTATTTTAGTGTAACCCCTGTCTGTCTCTCCTGTTTCTGGTGTGAGGTACATAAATCCCATCACACAATAAGAGGCCTCTTTATGTGTCCAAGGAATAATAATCCTTATGAAAAGAAGCAGTTTCTGCCAATCTCATATATGGCCTGTTTTTGGGGGGAAGGGGGCCTGTTCCCCTGCAATCAGCTGTGGTTCCTATGAAACGACAGCATTGCAAATGTTCCAGTAGTCCCTAGAACACCAACACACTTCCTGTTGGGAAAACGAACAAGCCAGACTGCTATAAATCACTGCGCAGAAAGTGCACCCTAGCAGAATATCTGAACTCGGTCACCCAGGCAGAACAAGGGAGAACCTTACCTAATGCAGAATAAGTAACCACAAAATGTGCAGACAAAATCTGAACTGGAAATCTGAACTGGAAACCTCATGACCACAGACTCTATGCAGTGCAGCACTAGAGAGAGAAAAATATATATGCATGTCCTCCTGTATCATGCCAAAAATATAGTTATCAAGAGATGCTGTGCATTCACTTTCCAAAATCTGACTTAACTGGACTTTTTCCCTGTGTCCTGCTGCCCTTCCCCAGGTGGTGTTCTTTCTTCCAGGTAGGTGGGGGTGCAGGACAGGCAATGCAGGCTCGGTTTTGGCGGGTTGGGGTGTGTGTGTGATACTTGCTGCGATGGGCAGGCCGACTTCCTTCTCGTTGATAGCTGTGGGGCCTTTCTTCTACAGCAGTGCCTGGCTTCCCTTCTTCCGCGCGGGGGTTGAACACTGCAAGGGGAGGAGGAGAAAGGCTGCCGTCCCATGGCTGTGCTGAGTATGGCAGCAGCCTATTTCTGGTGCTTGTTCTTTCCACCTTCAGTGACGTTCACATCACTGCGTGAGGGGCGTGCTGTAGAAATAGTGGTGGTACTTAGTACTGGCAGGTAGGACACATCACTCAACTGATGGGTGCCCGTCCTGCGAGTCTGCGTGGCCCCGTCAGGGATCGGGAGGGTCATTCTTTAGCGTTGGTTTCTCTTACAACTCTTGGTCAGTAGCAAGGGGATCTTTATCACTCTGTGTTCCGTCAGGAGTGGAAGATGCGTGCGCATTCGTGGTGGTGATGTACACTATGGGTGGGCAACCTGGTTCTTTAAAAAAAACTAGAGGAAACAGCAGCTAGGGGTGACTCATCAAAGCAATAAATGACCTGGCAACCTCCAGTTCTTTTATTAAAGCTTTAACAAGTTTTCTTCTGATAAGGGAACACTTGCGTGTTGCAGCTCCTGGGCTCAGATGCATCTAGAATGAATCATGACCTTCGATAACGCGACGAGCCGCATCGGTGTGGTATGCTTCCCTGGCTGCAGAACCTCGGGTTCACCGACACAGGCTCAGGTGTGCCCGGCGTTTGCGGTATTTGTGTTTTGTGATACGTACATCGGCCGTGAGCCTCAGCTGACAGAGCGGAAACACAGTGGCAGCGGAGCAAAGTGTGTAGAGCTGCCCGCAGAGGTCAAAGGGCAATTAGTAAACTGGTGTAGGAGGTTGTTCACGGCACCCAGAGGGCCCTGTGTCAGATGGGAAGAATGCCAAGCACTGCGGCAGGCAGATCAATATATTTTTAATTTTTGCATCTGCTTCCTCTGATTACAATTGTATGCGTTCTGTTGAATGACAGTTGAGAGATGTCACTTAAAATGAAGGCGTAGGGTTGATTGGGAGATCAGTTTACACATGGTAATTCCTTTCTTCTGATTCCCATGATTTAAGGTAAAATGTCTGTTCCTTTCTCCTGCTTGGGAATCGTTGCGGTGGTGATGATATTCCATCCGCAGGAAAACGTCTTCTGACGCAGCAAGGATACGAAGACTTCTGTTCGTGTTTTCGCGGTCGACCCGATGTGCTCGCGCCTTCAGATAAATGAAAACCGTATGGCACGGCCTTCACCTCTGCCCCCCGCAGTAGTCCATGATGACCTAGGAAATGATGGCTCAGTCGGGCTTCCCAGCCGAGATTCTTCCTCCAACTTCTCAATCCCTTTTCATCTCTGCCCCCCCCCCCCCCCTGTATCTTTCCCGAGCATTTCCAAAGTTTGTTACAGTGCTGGCCTCGACCATCGCTGCTGATGGGGCCATTTCGGGCCTCGTTCTTTTCTCTTTGATTCTCACAAGAGCAATACTTAATCCAACGCAGAGCCTCCCCTCCCCCCCCCTTTCCATGCCTTAAGGTCAAGTTTTGTAATAATCCACACGGCAACCGCAATTACCGAGGCGGTTGTACAGCTCCGTGCAGCCTGATGGAAGCCTGATGCAGCTGCGCGCCCCTGCACCTTGGTTGTCTTTTCTGCTGGTCTTGGGTGGGGAAAGTCCACAGCGGCAGCTTCATGAAAAGGGGGTGGGGCCGGGCAGGAGCCGTTCCAAGACAGCCTTGGATGGCTTAGCAATAGCGCCCCCTTGAGCTCCAGTCCGATTATCGGTGACCCTGGTGTGAAGGGGCATCTTGATTTCCTCTTCTGGCAGCTTCTCTTGTTACCTCCAACAGCGTTCATGGTTTTCTCTCCCAATGAATGTTTCAGGTTTGCTGCTTTGCCTGCAGGGAAGCTGTTGGCATTTGTAGTTATCTGGCGCCGGAGAATATTATTAAGGGATGCATTTTAGTTTGCGGATCGCTCGCTAGAAAAGTGCTCAGTGTCCGCAGGGCCAGGCCGGTGAGCGCCGTTATACGTTTTGATTTATTAGCCTCCTTAAACCATGGAACCGTGGCCCCTTTTACAACCATGCGAGCCTGTCCCAAAGATCTTAAAACCTAAATGGGTATCGGAGGAAACGGGAGGTGGTGACCTGTCCGCAGGAGAAGCCCGATTAGAGCCGGTAGGCCACACCCTCCTACAGCTGGCGGTCTCTCTTGCGCTCCCTGAGCAGTTCGGACCGTTTCCCATGGCCGTGGGACTTCAGCGGGGACAGACTGACGGCGGCGAGTAGCTTCTGTTTGCCCTTGCCAGCCTTCTCTGTTTTAATTATCAAACTTAAATATGCTGCGGATTGCTTCATCCAGAACAATTGCAATTCATGCATTCTTCTTCTTCTTTTTTTTCCCCTCTGGCATCGGTAACAAGGACGAGTTTGTGGTGTAGTCACTTAATCCACTCTGAAACTTCTCGTTTGCTGTGGCGCTCCATTAGCGGGAGATCTTAACGGCACAAAAGCCTTATTCTGCTAACAGGCTCATGAGAGGAATTTACTAAAGATGTCTCTCTCTCGTGATTAAATGCGTTTTGGTCTGGTGCACCGGCAAATGAATTGTTTGACAGATCGGCCTCGGCACTGCGTTCTCCCCGATGGCTCGCTAAGCTTTTGGCCTTTTACCAGGTTTCTCCTTTTTTTTTTTTTGAATCAGATACATTTAAGAGGTCATTTCTGGTATGGGGCATCGAAGACTTATTCCTTTTAACACTTCTCCCTTTAAAAAGCATTTATTAGACACCCCCCCCCCCCCCCCCCAAGCCCTCGTTCATGATATTGCGCTCTCTAAACATCAGAGGGAAATGGTTTTACTGCTTTCTCTCTCTTTTTTTTTTTTGAGCCTGTACTTTCCTCCTATTTCTTTAACTTTCCAGCTCAGTCAGACCCGGGGCTGGGATCCGGCAGCAGGAGACTTTGTTCGCAACCAGCTGGGGGATTTTATTCCCCCCCCCCCCTCTCTTATAGCCCCCTCCCAAATCACTTAGCTCCCGGTCATTGCAGCGATGATTCTCGGCTGAGGGGGGGAGGGAATCTGTGCTCCTTCTGTGGAACCCTGCAGTCGCAGGCCCTAAATCCCACCACTAGGTGACGCCATCGCTCACAGCATCCCCGGCCCCAGCCGGCCTGAGGAGGGGGAACCCTGAGGTGAGAATCGAACCCGGGTCCCTTTGTATAAAAAGGTTACACATCACTGCCAATGAACCGCTGGGCCTAGCCGTAACACTTCCATACGTTCCTTGAAATGCCAGTGTGTGTGTTTCTTGCCTTTAATACTTCTCGGGTTTAGATTGTTGTTTATTATTTACAGATTTTTTTTTTTTTATTGTTCACAGCCTTTAGCAGAGAAAAAACTGTGCTAAGCGGTGAACAACAAAAGAAATAATATCAGATTATTAACATTTCAAACAATAAACACAAACAACTGAAACACATGTTTAACTAAAAGAAGGCATCAGGGAAAGGCCAGGTGAAAGACATGCGTTTTGAACTGTTTTCTGAAAAACTTGTAATCGGTGAGATTTCTCAGCTCCATGGGGAGCTCATCCCATAAGGTGGGACCAGAAACGGCCTAAGCCCTAGAGCGGATTGTCTGGGGGTGACAAGTTTTAATGGCAGGAAGAAGCAGCAAAGCCTTATCTGCAGATCTTGGAGAGACGCACCTCACCAATTTATTAGCCTGGGAAGTTGGACCAGTAAAGTGCTTTATGTACAAGGGTCACTAGTTTAAACTGAAGCCAGTGAAGTTGGCAAAGTGCAGGAGAAATATGTTCCTTACGGGGGCAAGAGGTAATTAATCGAGTGGCTGCATTTTGTAATAACTGAAGGGATGCGATCGTATACTTTGGCAGCCCTGTGTATAAAGAATTGCAGTAGTCTACTATTTATTTACTTAATATTTTTATATTCTGCTTTTCAGCATTCAAAGCGGTTCAGGTACCGTAGGTATTGTGGTTAGATTAAACGCTTGCACTACTGTTCTGAAATCAAAAACAAGTAAAGGATATTATAAAGAATGGAGAGCCGCAGCTTAAAGTACGCTGACTTAATTACAGCTTGATGCTGGGGCTTTAACCCAAAATCAGAATCTAATAAGAAGCCCAGATCTCAAATTACAGGGGAAAATGTAAGTGGTGTCCCTTCCATGGAATTGACAGGCAAATTTACAAGTGGTGAATGTCTGCTCAACCATAGAGCCTTGGGTTTGGCAAGATTAAGTGTTAGGCCATGTTGCTGGAACCATAACTGATGACAGAAATGCAATTCGCTACGGTTTCATGAACCTTTAGCTATCGGGAGATTAACTGGGAAAATGAGCTGAAAATCATCAGCACAGACTTTAAATTCTTCTACAGAAGAAGAGATAATATAACACAAAGGCATAAAATACAAATTGAACAGCATGGAAGATAGCGCAGATCCCTGTGGATCCCCTTATTAAGAGATTTCCATGATGAAAAAGATTGATCCACCTTAACTTGAAAATGACATCTCGACAGATATGATTGAAACCTGGAGAGGACGCCATCTCCGATGCCCAGTGACTGCAGATGGTTCATAAGAATGGAGTGATCAGCACAATCAAATGCAGCTGAGATATCCAAGGAAACAAAGATCAAAGAATCGCCCTGGTCAAACTGCAACAAGATAGTGATAGAGCCAACTGTTGTGTTTCAGTGCTATGATTGGCCTGAAAGCCATATTGATTTTGATTTAAAAGATGATTGTCCTCTACAGATTCAGTGAGTTGTGTCAAGACTTACCTTTCCAAAAGTTTAGCAAGGGTTGGAAAATTGGAAATGGAGCTTTAATTATTAACTGACTCAATAGGCAAGTTAGATTTCTTTAGAACTAGGGTCACAACAGCTGGTTTGCAATAGTCTGCATCGGCACCTAGAGTAAGAGAGAGATTCAAAATGTTGGTTAGTAAACTCAAAAAAGTTATTTGTAATTCAGTGAAGATGGCAATGGGCCAGTAATCAAGTGAACAATGAGAGGAGCGTAGCGATTTAAGCAACATCTCTATTTGTGTAGACCCAATATGCTCAAAAGTTAGTCCAACGGCATGCCACTTTTATCGGAATCAGGAGATGTACATTTCGCAATAGGAATACAAAGGGCAGGTGACAGTAAATCCTTTGCTATTTATGGTTTGGAAAAAGCTACTTCGCTATCTTTGCCGGGCTTAACTCTAGATCTACAGGAGGACTGTGATAGGCTACTGACTATTGCAAAGAGTTCCCGAGGGCGATTGAACGAGGACTGGAAATGAGATGTATAAAAGGTCCTCTTGCAGGAATCAAATGTTGCTTGATAAGATGCACGAGCCGCCTTATAATCAGTAGGAATAAATACAGACTTATGGGTGTACCCAAGGTGTTCGACTCATCTCATATGTCACTTGAGCTGAATAAGTTCAAATGTAAACCAGGGAACGTGAGGTCTGGTGCAAAGCTATTTGGTCAATTTAAATAGAGCTATGTGGTCCAGTATGGTTGCCAGAGCACTATTTACTCTCTGATTGATGTTGTCTGCTTCTAGGTCAAGATAAGGTAAGACCAAAATCCATTCTGAGGTGAATTTATTGATGTCAATAGGCCCATGAAACCTCCGCAAGGTCAACACTTCTGGTGGCGGCTGAAGTTTGTAGTCAACAAGCAGAAAAAAAGAGAGCAAATAATGATCAGACCATAATACAGAAGCCAAGAGAGAGAGACCGCCAATATTCCCAACCGGGACCCATAGTAGAACTAATATGTGGCCTGCTCGATGAGTAGGAGAATTTAATAAGCTGGGACAGACTTACAGAGTTAAGATGTGAAAAAAAAACTCAAGACACACAAGATTTAGCAGTATTACCCTCATGAATGTTAAAGGCGCCAATAGAACCACATCTGTATATTTCAAGCAGAGTGTGGAGATAAACTCGGCTATCATAATGAGACTGATGGCATGAGGGCCTGGGGGGATGGGGAGTGACAGAGTAGATTCTTGGGTAATTTGCCTTCTCCATCAACCAGGCTTTCTCAGCCATCAGCAATGGCCTCAGGAAGCAAGGACACTTTAAGCTGGTCCTTAACGATCATAACACCCCCCATCCCCTTTTATGGTCTCTAGATGTATGAGAATAAGAATAACCAGGAGGTCATAACTGTTGGAAGAGGACATGATCAGCTGCCGCGTGCCAACTTTCAGCTATAGCAGGAAAGTCTGGCTGATCATGAAGGTGAGAAAAAAAGTCATCTTTTCTTTTTGCAGACTGAGCATGAATGTAACAAATGTAAATACTGGATGCTGGAAGACTTTTCTGGCAGAGTATTTGAAGCTTGACCACGGGGGGGGGGGGGGGGGGGGGTTGGCGATAAAGCAGAACTGGAAAACAAACATCCGCTCTGTTATAAAGATTGAAATGTGAACTTCACTCAGGGGCTAGGTCAAGCAGAGGGGCAAGCTAAGGGGTCAAACCCCCCCCTTAGGCCTTGCCCCCTGGCAGGGCTGGTGTTTATCGCCCCGGGACCAGGCCGAGTGACATCAGGTGGTGGTGGTGGGGGGGTGTCAGGTGAATCGCTGAAGCGGTGATAACAGCGGACAGCAAGTGAGGCTAACCTGAAAAATACAGGAAGTGTCTCGAGTCAGGCAAGGCCATGGTGGCAATTTTTATCTACGACATCCTGTTAGGGACCTTCATTTTTCACTTCTGATTTTGTTTTCCTGGGAATTTTTATGCCTCTGTTGTAAGGAACAAAAACGGTAGGCGATCGGTAGGGAAAATGATAGGATGACCGACAGCCCGGCTTTGCGGCCTGTTGTACGGTGTTCTGGTTACAGGAGTAAGCGGACAGTGTAAAACACAAGGTCAGGCAGGGCCAGGGGCCAATCAGTGCTGGCAGCCTGGCAGCGCTCCCATCGTCTGCCTGTTTTCGGGGCTCGGTTTGACTCTCCTCCTCCTCTCCCACAGCGGTGCCGCACTTGTTGCTACTTCGCGCTGTCATCCTGGGAGTCACAGAGGAAGAGGAGACTCGAACCAAGGCCTGAAGACAGGCAGGCGGAAACTGCCTAGGAAAAATAATCAACACTCGCTTTGAAAGGGGGGGGGGGGGGCGGCGGCTGAGACTAGCTGCCCCCCCCAAAAAAACAAATTCTGGTGGTCCTCCATAGAAAAGTTGGCAACCCTTAACAACGAGTCATTTTCTTTTGCTGATTTCACCCCCTCACACTCACACACACCCCTCCATTTTAAATACCTGAGGGAAAAACATAAAAAACTGAAATTGAAGACCCCCCCCCCCCCAATATGTTTGGCATAGGATGACCTTGCTGCTGTGCCAAAAGACCGTAGGCTGCCGCAGCCGCTAATACCCAGGTGATCTTTCCAGCGCACGTCCCAGGGAACGCTCTCCGGCCCTTCACCTTCCTTTCCGCACCTGCTATGGGTCGGGCTCTCTTTCTCTGAGCAGAACACAGGATTTGGATTCTCCAGGTGTACGTGTGTGTACAGGGAGTATTTAAAGTCTCCCATTGTGTGTGTGTGTGTGTGACAGAGAGAGAGCCAGTTCACTTTTTGCTATGAGATAATTAGAGCTCTGCAATTTCTTGCTTGCGAAAGGGTTTAACAAAGGGCTTCATTCCCGTTCAAATGGGTCTAATTAAGCTCTCAGGAAAAGCTGGAAGGCCTGAAATTGCTGTGCAGCGAGTCTTAAAATAAGCACTTTTTTTTGCAAATGCAAATATCCTGCAGGCACGCGTGAGGTACAGGAAAGCAAGAGCTTTCCTTAGACAAAGAAGCTCAAGGACATGGGGTCATTTCATGAGCTTAGAGTTAGGGGAGGAAATGTTTTGCTTCCAGGAGGGTAGTGAATGCCTGGGATGAACTATAACCAGAGGTATGGACAAAGGAGGGGAATGATTAGAGAAAAGCTTAGGGCAGGACAAGTGAGCCAAAGAACCTTCTCTTAGATGCCACTTACTAATATATCACCACGCATGCTCAAAGAACAGAAAAAGGATCCTATGAATGACCAATCCCATTTGGGATGCTGCAATTTCATCTTCATACACTGGGATAAACCGTAACTTGGAGGGAAATTGGGTCTGCTGTTCAGCTTCTTCTTGAAACTACGCCAACTAAGGGGGACATTTACTAAGCAGCGATACGGCAGTATCGCATGGTAAAAGCATCATGTAACATGCGTTAAATGCCGTTTATCGTGCAGTATTGTCATGTCGCGGCACTATCGCACGATGGGAAAAGATGTTTCCTCCCCTTCTGGAAATATGCTCCTAGGCCCGATCCCTGCATCTTGCCCTGTCACGTGATAGGGGCAATGTTGAGTTGGTGCCATTTTGAATAATGGGCACCGACCAGACCTGGGGTTAAGGGGTGCCGAAGACCCTTTTTCAAGGTACTGGGGGGCTAGGGGGAGGGCTGGGCTGGGGGTCTATCAACCTCTCCAGACTACCAGGGTTCTACTTTTTGGGCTAACTTAAGTGGCAATATTCAGCCTTATCCGGCTAAGTTAGCCAGATGAGATGCTTCCTCCCAGAATGCCCCATTCCGCCCATCACTTAGCTAGATAAATAGTTATCCAGCTAAGTAGTGGCCGCCTAGTGCCGCCGGATATTTAGACACCACTACTTAGCCTATCAGTCCAAACTTACCTGGCAATAAAGATCAGCTTGATGAGGATATCAGGATATGATTGATGAGGACCATAAGACCCATCTAGTTTGTTCAGTTTCTTTCCTGTTACAATACCCTAGATACAGTTTGCTCCCTTGCTTTCCCTCCACCTCTCAGCAACATCAATCCTCTCTATTTGCATAACAGATGACAGTAGAGAAAGATAAATTGGCCCCATACTATTATGACCCAGTTATTACTGAGTATACTGCTAAGGACATATCCCAGTTGCCAGTTGTAGAAGCTTGATTGCTTGTCGTCTTCCTCATTGGTTCTGTATCATTCTGGATTCCTGGGTAAAGGAGCACTCAGGATCCAATATTTAATCCACACCCTCCCCCTGCCCAAGTTTTGCCACCTATGCTTAATATCCTCTGCATTTTTCAGTTCTGTTACAATTTTGGCTAGCTCCGCTGAGAGGCCGTTCCATGCATCCACTCTCGTTTCTTGGAAGAAAAAAAATCTCTTTGTGTTACTCCTAAGTCGATGCCCGTGAGCCCTCATATCGTGGTTTCTTTTTCACTTTGTTTTTATATACTGCTGCCGCTTCAGACTAGCGCTCAGGGCAGTGCACAGCGTAGGTCAATAAAGCGTCTTGAATGTGGGAATCTCTTATTTATTGCAACGTGCTTGGGCCAGTTTTCTGTTTGCATGCAGTTTTGTTTACTTTCAGAATATGTTCGAGCATGCCATGACCATCTTGTTGAATCCTTTGTCCAGTCATTACTGCTGACCTGTCCAGAAAAGGAGGGGCACCTGACCCCCTGCGTGCTTTTTTTTTTTTTCCCTCCTCTGTGAGGCAATGAACACTCAGACTGTATGGCAAAGCTTATCTTTGTTACCAGTCCTTATTTTACAAACCCGTGACAGGAGTGAGATCTAGACGGTCCGTCTCTCTTCGCATTTTTTATAGTTTAGACAAGTAGTGGTGGTGAATGGTTAAGCACAGCTGTCACGTACATTGCAGGTGTGAAACTCCCTTCCTACAGCTGCTAATGTCTGCAAAATAAGTGAAGGCCAGAGCTGTGTGTAAAGGTTTCTTGAGCCCAGGTGAGGCATCAGCTCCATTTTGTTTTTAGAGAGAAACAAAACCTTAAGCCAGTATGTGAGGAAGCTTGACAAGGCTTAGGCCTTTTATCTGCTGTATTCAGAAATATTATGTGCTCTGTATAAAATAGCGTATTTCCAAGTGTATTAAAGTACATCAGTGTAGCAGAGGGCGCTTATCTTCTTGTTGTTGAGTTAACCACAGCTCTGCCATTTAAGCTAATCTTAATGAAAGGTTGACTGACCCTTCGTCACATCTTTCCTTCCCGCTCCTCATGTTTTTTGGGGGGTTTTTCCCCCCATTTCTGTGCTAGATTTAGGAAATCAGATACTCTTATAATAATGCCACTGCAGAAAACTTCACGTTTCTGTCTTGGAGGAAAAAGGATTTACGCTGCTTAAACCATTCAAGATTGCTCTCAGCTAAGTACAATGCGGCCTTTGCTATCACATTAAATAGTACAGGTCAGCAAAACTACCAGGTCACGTCGGCTTATTGTGACTGGAAACACAGACAGGTTTCCCAGGGCAGGCTGGAGGAATCCCTCACCAGGAGCTTTCAGTAATGTGCTAAGTGGCTGGAAAAGCACTGACCTTATCATTATGGGGCCCTGCACTCCAGCTCGGAGAGTGCTGAGATCAGACGGAAATGACACGATAGGAAGAAAACGTGCTAAGTCTTAGATCTGGTTTCTCGCCTTTGATGGATTTCGTTTGTGTAGAAAAGAGACAGGGAGAGGAGAGAGGGGTGTGAGGTAAAGGAGCCGACCCTTTTATCTGTTCTCAAGCTGATGTGGACATGAAAGAAGAAACCACATTGGGGGGGGGGGGGCCTTGGACTTTCTAGCGTTCGGCATATTGTTGGCCCCTTTGGTGCTTCCCTGAGATCATTCTTTGATCTTTGCCTAGAACAGTTCCCTCCTCCCAGAACCACAATAGGGAAGCTTCTTAAAGTGAAACAACTCTCTTTTCTTTTTTTTTTTTGCCAATAAAGTTCTGCAAATATCCACTCTCAGTTTGTTCTAATTTCCTTTCTTGTTGTCATTGTATTTCTAGTGAGCTTAATTTCCTAAACAATTCTAACTTTGATATTTTGCCACAAAGAGCATCATTTGGAAAAGTTTGAGCACCCCCCCCCTTATATATCAGCGTGGCCCCCACATCGGTCCGCTTCAGACGCGTGGAAATAAATATCGGTCACCAGGTTGAGTAGAATCCGCTACGGTACCAATCCACGTGTTTTATTCTTCAGTGTGTGGGGGCGAGACAGCTTCACTTTATGCTGTACCCAAGTGCCTACCGATCCTCACTATTTTGAGAGAGAGAAAAAAATTCATTAAACTTAAAAAATCATGCGCGAGCATTTCACGATGCCTCATTTCTTCCTTCGCTATAAATACAGAAACAAAGGTCCAACAAACACAGAAAAAGGTGCTACTCTTTTATTGGACTAACTCAACTCTTGAAAGCCAAGTCGAGAAATGCATTCACACTCCCTCAGGTCCCAACAGAATAAGGAGGGCAGAGTGAAAGATGGCATTTTGCCGGAAAGTACTAGAATCCATCACAGTGGTAGTGGGAAGAGGGAAATAGTTAAGGGTCCGGGGGAGTTTGATGTTTTAGAGTGATAAGAGGGTGACAGAGAAGCAGCAGAATTATTTTTTGCTGGAAGGTTAAAAAGCCAAAGTCTCAAGAGTCCTTTTGCGTCAGTCCCGACGTGTCTGATTGTTTTAACTTCAGAGGTCTTTGACGTTCCTGGATTGCTCTGAATGTCCCTTTTTCTTTTTTTGCATCCTGATGGTAAAGTCCCTGATGCAGTGGTCTGGTCCCAAGCCGTGTTTGTCATCTTTAGGATGTGTAACCTTGTGTGTCTGCAGATTTATTCTAATCTTCAGTTTCCAGCCTGTTTTGTCAGTGAACCTTCCGTCGCCACGTTTTCTGCTTTGAATAATATAAATTACATTCACGGAGGAGCAGGAGTAGAGTTCCCCCCTATGTTGGAAGGCTTTCCCATGTGAGTTATTACAGGGTCCTGTCCTTTCAGGACAAAAATGATATCATCTGTAAACAGAGTAGTTAAGGGATAATTAAAAACAGTATGTTCCTGCAGTACATCATTGAGAGCGTCAATGATGTACTGCAGGAAATCTCACAAATCTCCTACATCCTTTTTTAAGGAGTGAGTAAACATGTGGACAGAGGTGAACCGGCAGACGTGGTGTATTTGGATTTTCAGAAGCCATTCAACAAAGTCCCTCAGGAGAGGTTTAAAAAAAAACCAAACCTAAAATGTCACGGGATAGAAGGCGATGTCCTTTTGTGGATTGCAAGTTGGTTAAAAGACAGGAAACAGAGAGTAGGATTAAATGGGCAATTTTCACAGTGAAAAAAGGTAAACAGTGGAGTGCCTCAGGGATCTGTCCTTTGACCAGTACTTTTTAATATATTTATAAATGATCTGGAAAGGGGTCCAATGAGTGAGGTGATCAAATTTGCAGATGACACAAAATTATGCAGAGTAATTAAATCTCAAGTGGATTGTGATAAATTGCAGGAGGACATTGTGAAACTGGAAGATTGGGCTTCCAAATGGCAGATGAAATTTAATATGGACAAGTGCAAGGCATGTAGGGAAAAATAACCCATGCTATAGTTACACGATGTTAGGTTCTATCTTAGGAGTTACTACCAAGGGAGAGATCTAGGTCTCATAGTAGATAATACATTGAAATCGTTGGCTCGGTGTGCAGTAGTGATAAAACAAACAAAAAAAAAGCAACCAATGTTAGGAATTATTAGGAAGGGAGTAACAAATAAAATGGTGGATGTCATAATGCCTCTATCACTCCATGTTGAGACTGCAACTTGAATACTGTGTGCATTTCTGGTCGCCACATCTCAGAAAAGATATAGTTGCATTGGAGAAAATGCAGAGAAGGCCAAACAAAATAAGGAGCACGGAACGGCTCCCCTATGAGGAAAGGCTAACGAGGTTAGGGCTGTTCAGTTTGGAGAAGAGACGGCTGAGGGGGGGGGGGGGGGATATGATAGAAGTCTACAAAATCATGAAAGGACTTGAACAGGTTAATATAAATCAGTTATTTACTCTCTCAGATAATAGGATTAGGGTGCACTCCATGAAGGTAGCCAGTAGCTCATTTCAAACAATTCAAAGACAATTCTTTTTCACTTGGCACATAGTCAATCTCTGGAATTTATTGCCAGAGGATGTGATTACAGCAGTTAATGTAACTGGGTTTAAAAAAGGTTTGGATAAGCTCCAAGAGCAAAAATCTATAAACTATTAATAAAGAATAGTAGCTCGAGATCTGTTTAATGTTTGGGTGCTTGCCAGGTACTTGTGACTTGGATTGGCCACTGTGGGAAACAGGATGCTGGGCTTGATGGACCCTTGGTCTGACCCAGTATGGCAGGTTCTCATGTTCTTATGTGCTGGCATAGTTTGCAGTGTGGTATATTGCCAGGACTTATACCATTTATTTTCGTTAGTCAGTATTCACATTCTTATGATGAGTGGTGGTTTTGTGAATTTCTGCATAATGAATGCATCATTAAACATGATTAAAGACTGTTCCTTCCTATAGGAAACTAGGTGAGAGATGGAGTCATCTGGTGTCTGCAGGCGCTAACCAGTGACAGGGTAGGTTTGAAAATGCCCAAGGACATCACACAAGGTGCTCTGAGCCTCCTGAGATTTCACCTGAACTAAACTGTCCTCTTACCCTGTAGGAAAGAGAGAGGGATTGAGAAAGGGCCGCTGTACCAAACGTTTTCTCACATTTTGTGTTCATGGGAAAACTGCTTAGGTCCTAGGCTGCTAAATGTCAGGGGGATTGGGGGCCCATAACACGTTTGATCCCAGGGGTCACTCAGCACTCGACCATCTGCAGCACTAATTTGAATGAAATTGGATAAATGATTCAAAAGTTACTTGGTGGGGACGAGGGCTGGGAAAGGACAAATAGCCACTGTGATCTTGTAAGGGCAGTTTCTTAATAGAAACCAGGTTAAAAATGTATAAAATAAACGCAAATGATTTGCCTTCATTAAGCCCATATTCTAGAATGCAAAAAATAGGAAGAAAACCCTACATCTACAATCTGGCGCAGCTTTGTAGAGCAGAGAGAGAGATAGGGAAGATGGTGGAGGACCTTTTGGGATTACAAATACCCCTGTGTTCCAAAATGGGCCATGGAAACACTAGAGGAACTGTGAAGGACTAATAAATCAAAAAGCAATGGAGAGCTTGAGGGAAGATCCTAAAATTAACTCATCTGAAGGAGAAACCCTCATGGTTCCAGCAAGTGCTTTCTGAAGTCCCCAGATGGCAATGGAAAATATGCCATTCTTGCCAGAAAGATGGGGAAATGGTTCAGTGGTGCAGATCACTCGGAGAGATTGCTGCTGCTGGTATTCACCATGGGTTCCTGTTTAAAGAACGGTTTAAATGGTCCTGTTCTAAGTAGGCCTTGAAAGACTATGTGCAGTGGAGGAACCTGGGAGATTTCGGGATGGAGCCAGTCTCCCAAGTTGGGTCTAGCGTCTGTAAAATCGAATAGGGCCTGTGTTTGCTCCCCTGTAAGTTGCCGTGGTGTGGTGGAAGGGATTCCTGCGGTTTTCCTTTGCAGCCTGGACCAGAAATATCTGTTCTTAGACTTAGGAGAAACGTTTGACTGGTCCTGTGGCCTCCTTTCTGCATTGAATCTCTCGCAGGTGGTGCCTGCTAGTCAAAATTATAATTATTCTCCCTGTTGGGTGAATGTTCAGTTCATTTATTGGCTTTACAATTTAAAAACTAAATTAAATGAGTCCTAGCTGCCTGTGTGCGTCTCTTTTATTACATGCGCATGGACTTCCCTGTCTCTCACAGTTAATGGAGGAAGGCATTACCAGGAGTCTGCTGCACAATAATTTCATTCAAGGACTAGTGTTCATTTTCCCGTCAGAAGGGATAGTATTTACCTTGATATAAGAAGGGTAATGATGCCTTCCCTGGGAGTGCACCCTAGAGATTGTAAATTATATGTTGCCTAATATGAAAGATCTAATTTTGGTGTAAGTCTGTATCTGCCTGAAAATTATCTTGGGATTTTCAGATGTAATCTCATCTTGATTGGTATCTTTGATTCAGATTCCCTTAGGGTACTTTTCCTTGTTGAGATTTCTTTCAAGGTAGCTCTTTTATAGTCTCTGTGCTAGAATATCCCAATCGAGTTGATTATCTTATCATACTCATTGCTTATCTCACACTTTTTACCAACAAGGAGTTAAACTTGTTACAATACATGTAGGCTTTGTACATTGGTCATTGACATTTGCAGATTAGAAATAATATAAATACAGGTGTTAGGGCAAGTTTAGAATTTACAAAGTAGAGAATGCATCAATAATTAAAGTCGACAAGTATAGATCTTATTTGCATGTAATAGATGCCACAGGATACCTCTCAAGTTCATTTAGAGTATGATGCGGTATTAGCTTGGTAGGAGTGGGGCTTGATTGGTGAGTGTTGTAGTGTGGTCCATTCAAGATCTTTGGGGAATAGTTCCAGACGGTGGGCACTGACCATGATAAAGTTCTCTTCCTAGTGGATGTGAGTTGCATTTCTTGGGGGCTAGAAGCAGTTGGTGGGCTTCAGGAAGTGATCACAATGATCAAGTGAGTGTGTAAATGGTGAGCTGTTTTTTTTTTTTTTTAGGTATGGTGCTGCCAGGCCCTTGAAGGCCAGGTCCAGGATCTTGAATATGATGCAGTAGTGTGTTGGAGGCCAGTGGAGGGATTTCAGGAGTGGGGTGATTCAGACACACTTTTACTAGTGTTTAGCATAATTTGTGCTGCTGAGTTCTGAATGAGCTGCAGATGCTGGTTTGCTTTTTAGTCAGGCCGATGTGGAGGGAGTTGTAGTGATCTAGGCAGATTATACAGGTCGGGACCATAGTTGTGAAGGCAGGGGTAACTGAAGAGGGAGCGGAAGTGGCATATTTGGTGCAGTTGGAAGAAGGCCGATTTGGTTACTGATGGTATTTGGGCTTCATTTGTGAGTTTGGAGTCCAGGATGTAACCTAGGCTATGGATTTTCGAAGCGTCCCGCCGACCGAGACGCCCCTCCACCGCTGCCCAGACCGGAGAAGTAGGAGCTAGGAGCCAGGGCCACGCAGCCAGCGCCGGAACCTATCGAGGTAAGGCCCTCATAGCTCGCCCTACCAACGATAGCCCTTCACCGGCCACGAGGCCTGATCTTAATCTCCCCCGCAGCAACTTACCGACCGTGAGTCCGGCACAACACCGCTGACGTCACTCGCATCGCGACCAGGAGGGGGATTTAAACCCAGACGCAAGCTCCAGGCCCCCTTTTCGAAGCGTCCCGCCAACTGAGACGCCCCTCCACCGCTGCCCAGACCGGAGAAGTAGGAGCTGGGAGCCTATACCACAGTCACTCATCCACTCATCGTTAAAAGCACAAATATATCAAATAGCGCAGAACCACTGAAATACTGTAAATCTATCATCCAATTCTAATATATAGTTACAAACCAGCAATATTTCAAATAACTCTTTGAACCTTAAATGTTTTGGAACATTATCTCTAAAAACTATAGCTTCAAGAGTCCATTTCAAATATGCTAACCAAGTGTTTCTCTTTGTATTATTCCAATTTAAATTAAGCTTCATCCAAGCTCTTAACCCCTCCTTTGTTCATATAAAGATCTTCTAAGATGTTTCCCTTTATTTCTATAAGAGATCTTCTACAATATTTCTCAACATAGAATTCTTCGTTTCGCCCTTTCCAAAACGGGCTTCATCAAGGGAAAACTAGATTCCGTTGACTCGGTTCCTCTACATAATATCTCTTCATCCTTGTGCAACCCAATCGCTTCCAAATCAAACCAGAATCTTGATGATACTGAATTGGACAATGGAAGATAAAATAAAGGAGTTAAGAGTCTATGAGACTTTGTATTTATAAGTGATACTCGGGTTTGATTTGGAAGCGATTGGGTTGCATTCTTGAAGGTATAATTTTTAGAGATAATGTTCCAAAACATTTAAAGTTCAAAGAGTTATTTGAAATATTGATTGTCTGTAACTATATTATTAGAATTGTATGAAAGATTGTTTATAGTATTTCAGTGGTATAGGTTTTTGTAAGGATGATGGATGAGAGTTTTTAATGTGTATAGGTAGGAATTTATATGTGAATTTCAAAGATATATTGATACATTTTCATAAAAAAATTGATAGGATTATTTAAATGATTATTTTCTCCTTTGCTGTATGTACTGTAACTTTAGAACAGGTCAGCGGCACAAGCAGAGTAAGGGGCATAAGGCAGCTGGCTAAGTCAGAATATCAGAGTTAGCTGGTTAACTTATGCAGCTAACCGCACTGCTCCTCAAAACGCCTCCTACCCTCTTCTCATTCACCTCTGGAACATCCCTGGCTTAAGCAGCTAAATTCTAGCTGGATAAGTCTTTAAATATGCCGGTTTAGCAATTTAGATAGAGACCGCACCTTGAATACTGAGTACAATTCTGGTCGCCGCATCTCAAAAAAGATATAGTTGCGATGGAGAAGGTACAGAGAAGGGTGATCAAAATGATAAGGGGAATGGAACAATTCCACTATGAGGAAAGGCTGAAGAGGTTAGGACTTTTCAGCTTGGAGAAGAGACGACTGAGGGGGGATATGATAGAGGTGTTTAAAATCATGAGAGGTCTAGAACGGGTAGATGTGAATCGGTTATTTACTCTTTCGGATAGTAGAAAGACTAGGGGGCACTCCATGAAGTTAGCATGTGACACATTTAAAACTAATCGGAGGAAAGTTCTTTTTTACTCAACGCACAATTAAACTCTGGAATTTGTTGCCAGAGGATGTGGTTAGTGTAGTTAGTGTAGCTGTGTTTAAAAAAGGATTGGATAAGTTCTTGGAGGAGAAGTCCATTACCTGCTATTAATTAAGTTGACTTAGAGAATAGCCACTGCTATTACTGGCAATGGTAACATGGAATAGACTTAGTTTTTGGGAACTTGCCAGGTTCTTATGGCCTGGATTGGCCACTGTTGGAAACAGGATGCTGGGCTTGATGGACCCTTGGTCTGACCCAGTATGGCATGTTCTTATGTTCTTAAATGGCTTTTGCATATCAACCTCAATATATTTGTACACATTGAAATTTCAAGGCTATGCATCTGTGCAATTGTTTGCGCTTGCAGGGGAGTTTTGTCTAATTTCAGCGTCTCCTCTGACCAAGTCACTCTTATGCCCTCTGCAAGCCTACATTGACCCAACTGTATTTAGCTAATAATTAGACTGTTACTTTGTCTTTCCTCTTCAACAGCTGCCATGCAATATCCTTGTACTAAAATAAACTAAACAAAACAAAACACAACCATGGCATTCATCAGGGAGGTGCCTGCGTAATTGTTTTTGACTTACTCTGGTTGTAAAGCATATTCAGAGGTCAGTAAAACTCTGTGTAATCATTCTTGTTTCTGCTACTTTCATCACTGGTGTGTCTGAGTTGTGTCTAGGAGTACCAGCAATTTAAAATAATTGGTCCCAGAGATTTAGCTTAGTGGGCGCCCCTTCATTATCCGGTGAAAAACTGTGTAATGTCTGGTCGAAAATCTGAATTCGTGACCCATTATTACCAGACAGATATGTAACTGTTTATCCAAAGAATGCCAAAACACTTTAGCACACTGATAATTCAGCGGTGCTCGCTGCAGATAAGTGCATTCATTTGCAAGGTTAGTTTTTTATTGGTATTGAATTCCCAACCTTAAATTGATGTAAATGGCTACCAAAGCAGAGAATTAATCCCAGCTCGTCCTTGCCTGTGCTTGTCGATAACGGAAACTTTGCATTCCTTACGTCTTCTCTGTTTAAAGTTCTCATTGCCAGGACATATTGTCTTTAATGAAACTTGTAAAACTATGATTTCAGTAAAATTAACTGTGCATATTATGTTCGGTCCTACAGGTCCTGCAGAATTTTCTTCTCTTTCCCGCAGAATCTACCACCGAGCTGTCACGGGCAACCAAGGCATTGGCTTTATAGCAGTTGAGTTCTAGGTGACTTATTGAGTCCCAATTATGAAACTGGCAGTATTCTGCGTGTCATTTGGGCATGTATTTGCTATTTTTAGCTTTGAGCCTCATGGCTTCCCATATTGGCCTTGAAATTTGCATTATGGTGGCTTGTGACCTGGACTATATATAGATATTGCACGTATTTAGCATCCATCGTTAATCTGATCTCATTAGCTTCCACCCTTCCCCAGGGGCAACTTAAAAAAATGTATTTTTTAAATAGGTTTTCAGGTGATCTAGCACCAAAGAAGCCACACAGTTTATGGAGACTCATCAAAGTGCAATAGAACACGTGTGTAAAATTAGGAGGCATGCCTTTTCAAAGTATTGTGTGAGTAAAGAAATTCCCTCAGAGCCAGGAAGCCCTCATGTCGGACAAGATGTCCACTTCCTCAGATTCAAACCCTGAGTCTGCAGGGTTAAATAAATGTTTTGAGAAGTGAGGAATCAAGACAACCGAGCCTTTTTCTTGGACGATTCGTTTCAGGTAACAGGTATGAGCTAAACAACTTTTCCTTGATGCTCTTGGACCCTCACTGGTGTTGGCTGTCTCCATAATCAAATTTCCGTTTGCAATGGGAATATTTCCTTTGAGCACTTTAAGTAAAAGCTACTGCAAAATCTGATCTCGGCTTAGTAATAATTAATTGTTTTCTGTGTAGCTCCTGTTATGTGATACGAAGCTTGGCAGAACATATTATCATGGCATGCAGTCGCAGTGCTAGAAGTTTGAGATAGCTGAAATCCTCCTTTTCCTGTGCCCTGCTGTGTTTTTGTTTTGTTTTATTTGCCCTCACTGATATTGACGTTACACTCGAGTGGATTTTTTTTTCCCCCTATAGCACTTAATATGAGAAGTTCCTGTATCTGGCCATGCTGTCTGCACGCTGCACATTCAGTGTCGTGTTCTGCGGGAGACTGGAAAGAATCCAAGTTAACTTCAAGAGTTGTAGTCAAAGATTCTTGTTAGGTTGCGTTCCTTGGGAATAGCGTTCCGGGTCAGTTCTTCCTCGTTTAAATGGAAATGTACTGTGCCAAACAAATTCTTCCCCCCCCCCGCCCCCCGAACTCATGATTTATCATTTCCATTTCTCAGGTATTTTGCCGCAGTCATCAATGGTTGGGCTGAGCCTGTAGTATAATAAGGAAGAAAGTCTTGGGGGGGGGGGGGGGGCAGATGGAGCATTCTGCAGTAGAAAAGTCATGCATGGTAGGACTTGTTCTGCTGCTCGCCTCTCTCTGCCTTCCTGCGCTGTAGAATATGCAAGCCATATAAACTGCTTGTTGTTCGTGTCGCAGTTTAGTTACATGCTGGCATATTCTGAGCGTGTGTTGTGAAACTCAAGCGGGGAAAGGCAATACTTGCATCTGATCAAGTAGCTGCTTAGAAATTGCTACAGTAGGCCTTTTGTTGGGATGAATGGTATCTTTTGGCAGAGATGTTCAGCGCCTACTCCTCGCTTAGGATGTCCGTGCTTCACCGTGTACTGGGTTTGGGTTACGTGAGAGGAAGAACGGAGCTGGTGTTTCAAGAATGCTGTACTTAAAGGGACTTTGCACCAGTCAGCTACACATCCAGCATTTTCTCTGTCAGCAGGTATAATGTCTGCATCTTGATTAACAGCTTTGTGACTTTACTGTTCACTACAGTTCGAACTGGCATGCTGTTTAGCAACTTTCTTAATGTGATGCTTGTATGGTGCTTGTTCTGCCAGCTGTGCTTCAGAGGCTGAAGATGCTCCTTTCTCAATACTTTGCCATAAACCTTCTCTTGGAAATAGAGCTGCATAGCACTCTGCAAGCAGGGTTACCATCTGGCAGCACTGAACTCCTGTTTCAGGAGTGAATCTGCAGACTGTAATCTTGGCAGATCCTCTCGACTCCTCTTCTCTGTTAAACACAGCGTTCAAGCACTGACACGGTTCTAAACAGACAAACAGCCTCAAGCACATTTACTTGGCGCTGGAATTTAATCATCCACTTCTGATGACTTTAGTAGTGGAACACCTGCCTGATTGGCTCCAAGTAACATAGTAATGATGGGAGAAAAAGACTATCCAGTCAATTTGGTCATCCTGGCTACTGTCCGCATTGCCAAGGATACATCCCAGCTGCCAGCTATGGAGTATGACCACCTGCAAGATATCTGTCCGTATCCAAGACAGTCTCTCTGGTTTGTTTTTTTTTGTACTCTTCCTTTGTAGTCCAACATCTTGGGTAGACGAGCATACAAGATCCCCACCGCGTTCTCTCCCACTCTGCACTTTTTCCACGCCTAACCACAAAGCTCCATAATGATCTAAATAGCCAGTAATACTAGTGTGGCCAGTGCCCCAAAAGTCAGCCTCCTAGGTCTCCTAAGTAGCTTGCCAGACAGACCCAGCTTTTAAAGGGAAATCCAGAATTTTTCTTCATTTCTTTGTTTAGTCCCTTCTATATCTTGTCTTTCTGTGAACATCCAGGACAGTTTACAAAAGAACAATCCAAGAATGTAAAGCACTTGAAATACAAATGAACGCATGTTTTAAAATAAACATAAAAGGGCTTAAAAAGGGATCATGTGTTCTGCCTCCACAGTACATGTATATATGTTTCTTTATTGTGCTGCCACCCAGTGTCATTTTGTGATATTGCACAGCTTAAATTCTCGGCATGTTGTAGAGCTTTTTTTTTTCTTCCTGCTTGATTATTTCTTTTTTAATGTTTCTGAGCTCCTTATTGGATCTATCCTGTTCTGTCTTTCTGTTTGAGCTCTCTCACCTTTTCCTATTGGTCCCTTGAACAAAAGCAGCCTGGGAGTGCCTTTCTTCCTGCAGAGACTTCAGTTGGAAAGGGGGCTCTTGGCAAGCTAACAGCTCCCCTTAATCCTTCTCTTCAAGTTCCTAGAAATGTTGCTTTTTTTCACCTCTTGCAGTAATTGCATACCTTCTTCTGAAAATGCAGTTGTCTGCCTATAACCACTGAGCTTTCAGAGATTCTCATCCCAGCTGTACCAGGTCTGCTACCTGTGCGGCTGTGCCTGATACCATGCCATTTGCAGTGAGTGTTAATGTTTATCATTAAGAACTGAGTTTTCTTTGATATTTGGAAGCTGGGAAAGGAAAAAGGGTTTAGCTGACGGTTTAGAAACTCAAGCCAAAGGTGTACGAATTGTGAGACGTAATGCTGCCTCCCTGTCGGTCTTCTCGTCGCTTTAAACACATCACCCCTCACCCTTTCTCCCTCCTCGCCACTACTGTAATGTAATCAGGCGTCATCCTCTGCCTTTACCCACTCATTCTGTTTTGCCTTGATGACAGGAGGGGAGCTCTTGAAAGCTTAGTCAAGAAATGTATCGAGCTAGCCCAGCTTCTCCTCACCACCAACATACTCGCTCTTCAAAGCTGGCTGCTGTGTCAGCGTGTCATGGCCCTTTCTCAGTCCCTTCTGGATGTCCATGTTGTACTTAAGTTTTGGATTTGTTTACACCTTTCTTAGATTCATTCCTCTCGAAAGCATCTTCCGTGAGTCTCGCAGTGTTGCAGATCTGCAGAATTGAGTTCTGTCATGGTTTATGAATAAAGAGCTTGCGTGCACCGGCTATATAACCCATAACCCTCCCCCCCGAGAAGCTCCATTAGCGTCCAGTCAGCACTGTGGATTCGCACAGCTTTGTTGCGCCACCTTGGTCTTCCTCTTTCCTCTGGGTAGAACGTCCATCATCAAAAACAAACATTGAAAGTGGCAGAAATTCTTTAATTGGGTTAAGTTCCCTCTCTGGAAATATCTAAGCATTCATTTTCACCACTGATGCTGGACCCATCTTCCTGCTGCATGCACCAGGTGTCCATCCAACCATTTCAGATAGTGGCAGTACGCAGGTTCAGTGTCTTGATGACCACCTCATGACATGCCGGTTTAATGCTCAGAGCATTTTTTTCCCATTGCCGGGGCCCATATGGTGGACGACCCCTTTCCGTCCCCTCTTCTGAGCTGCTTACCTAAAGTGGCTCTGTCCAGATCCCACGGCAGCGGAAGCAGCCATCTAGAAGGAATTCAGTGCGGGATCTGCAGTCTGCGTCCGCATGCTCGAGGCCCTGCCTCCTCCTCCCCTCACACAAGCTTCCTGTTACTATGGAAACCCATGTGAGAGGCAGGGCCTCGACCGTGCGGCTGCAGGCTGTAGGCCTCACATTGAATTTCTTCTAGGTTGCTGCTGCCGCCGCCACCGTGGGATTAGGATAGAGCTGTAAGCGGCTGGGAGGCAGGTAGGCCCCAGTGGTAGCAAAGCAGCTGCGGAAATGTTCCGGTGCCTATTAAAATTTGGCGCCGGAGGCAGTTGCCGCCTCCAATCCGGTCCTTCTCGCACTAAAACAGTGGGAAGGGCTTCCCCCCTTGCTGAGTGGGTGTAAACAACGGTGCTGCGCCCATAAACAATTTCTAACTGCTCAGCCTGCGCCCCTCACGAAGATGTTCCAGCGAACCATCCCCCTCCCCTTTAACTATGGCCCCTGCATGCATCCACTGAAACCTGGGCGGTCTGCCATATTTAGATGACTTTGTTAACAGAAGAAGGAGCTGAGGACGTTTTTGAGCTTCTCCAATGCTGGGAGAAAAGCATACACTGTAAATCAGCCGGGACACGAGGCGACTCTTATTTCAAAGTCTCAAGAGTTTCATGCGAGTCACAATGCACTGCCTACTTAAAAATAAAAGCAGTAATCTCCTTGTTTTGGTCTCACGGTGACCGCGGTTCTCTCGGAGTTTCCTTACATCACAACGGTAAACATGTCCTCATACATGCCCACAACGATCATTATGCAACAATTATGAGACTTTTCTAAATATATAATCTTTAATTATATGTTTTTCTAAGCTGCTTTCCCCCCTGTCTCTCTCTCTCTCTCTCTCACCCCAAATCTTAAACAATGCATAATAAAAAAATAAAAAAAAAAGCAAACAGATCCAGGGATCTGTTTTCCGTGCCCCCTTTTTTTTCTTCTTATGTAATAGTTTTTCCTTGCCAGCACGAGTGCACGTGTAGGGAAACAAACAATCCAACCGGAAAACAGGATGGTGGGAGTCCGCTCTGTGACAACCTTTTCCGCCGTTGCTCAGACCCGGCAATGAAAGGAACGCCAGAGAAAGCCTGTGCAGTGCTGTTAACCCTAATAGGACCTTATCCTGAGACTTGGGGGGGCTACCCCGGTGGTGCCCCCTCTGTCATCTCGCTCTGAATCTAGCGTTTTTTCCAACTCACGCGGGTGCACTGTGAACCTTCCTGGGATAGAAAGTTCCAGCAGACTGTCTTGATTGAAGAGGGGGTAATGATGCGCAGTGCAATCCCCTCCCCACCAAAAGTCCAGTCTCCTCTCTCTGAAGCGGTGAATGGCCAGAGAGTTTGATTCAAACTGATTCTAGGCGGAAGCAATCATTCTCGTATTGCAGAGTTCATGAAACTTTTCTTGCATTGCCCGTGGGTGCATTTTACTAATGCAGTCGCCTTCTGTTATCTGATTGGAATTTAGTTTTGTTTTTTGCAGGCCAAGTTTTTCTGGCACAAACAAAAAAGTCCTTGAGCAAGCTTGAATGAATTGTGTGGTCTGCTCTTGTGCTGTATCAGCACAACTCCTTATCTTTAGAGGCCAGTTTGGCCATAAGCTATGGTGCTGTTTGTCTCTGCGTATCTAGGCATGTTCTTTTGTCCTGTCCATGTAACTCCAAGACCAGTGGCCTCCTGTCTTCTGTCTGTATTCTCTGCAGGTTTCATGCCAGGCGTTCTTAGTTCAAGCTAAGGCCCATTTGTACTGCAACAAGTCATTTATTCAGCAGGGAGTATAAGCTGCGGGATGTGTTTACTTTTTCCATCGTGATACTTTGTGCTTTGTAATTCCACCGGGCCTGGGTTTACTCCCAGGCCCACTAACACCATACGCAGGGTGGCTAAATTTTAGAGACAGCAAACTTCCTGCCTGCCTCAGAATGCTGATTTACCCGCTGCCCCTACTCTCTGATTCGTTACCTACCGCCACAGCTCCTGCCCGGCAACGCTGCACCCTCCCCCTGTCATGCGCAGTCCATGAGGGGACCGACTCACCCAGTGGCCCTGCACTCACGGGGCCCCACCTCCTGCACAGAAGCTCAGAGGGGGGGGCTGGAAATGGAGCAGCGCCTGCGAGCGTGAGGGTCGCAGGAGGACTCAGTCCCCCTACTCCCCAGAGGTCCGTCGGGGTGGGAGGTGGGGAGTCAGAGGTCTGCACCGTGGGGGGTGAATCAAATCAAAGGTCGGGGGAGAAGAGAAGGGAAAGTCAGATGGGGGGGGGGGGGGGGGGGGAGAGGCAGGAATTGCATTGGAAGGGAGAGGATAACTGGATCAGTCATAGTGGGAGTAGAGGGGGCCCAGGGACAGGAGAAGCTGAAATGGGCCTTTTCGTTCCTCGGCGAAAAGCGTTTGGGTGGCAACATGCCACTATCATACAGAAAAATATTCGTCTGAAAGAAGAGGAATTCTATTGAAACGTAGCAAACACTGCGAGAGTAATGCACTTGTGATAAGGCGTTGACTACAGCGGCCAGGTTGATAGGATATCCAGAATGAATACGCAGGAGGTCAAGAAGCAGGCACTGCCTCTCGCTCGAGGTGCTGTTATCCTTATAAGGTTCCCCTGTAAATATATTGTGCAGTTGGAGATGTGAAATATATTTTATTTGTTCCTGATCAGTTGGAAGGATTTCTGCAAGACAGGACGCTTCCCGCGGATGCTGTCTCGCAGGTTATTGAATCTCAGTCTTGATGTTGTGATCATTTCTTTTCTTGCCTTTGTAGCTTCTCCCTCCCCGATGTGATCTAATTAGTAGTGGTTATACATTTTTCTTATTTGGATTGGATGAATAAATTGCCAGGACTTTAAAAAATGTCGAGGATTTGAATATTAATTGTAATTAAATACAGGTCCTGCAAGCTGCTGTTTTTACAGAATTTTTTTTTTTTTTTAAATCCAGATCTATGGATTGGGTGAAAGCCTTGGCAACTCGCACGTCGGAGAGCAGGGAGAAATCCTTTTTTTTTTTTATTGGTGGGGAATTTTCTGCGCTGTCCAGAAATCTGTTCTGCGTGAATCATCAATATTTTGGCTTCTGCTCCCCTTGCCTTCGCTCCAGTGGCTCCCGAAGCAGCCCTGGGGACCCCAGCCCGTCAGGTTTTCCGTGCTATCCGCCACGAAGATGCATGGGATAAATTAGCAAGCAATGGAGGCGCCGCATGCTAGTTTCATCTCTTTATTGAAATTTCAGTTGTGTATTTGCCAAAGACCCTGTATGCATTTAGCTCATGTATTTTATGCAGATTCTAAAGAGTAACTAGACTTTTGAAAGTCAGTGTAAAGTGGGCCTGGTAAAAGTCCCTGCTATTTTGCGCAGCTGGCCAAGGCAGGCAAAATAGTGCACACGGCTTTTGAAAAATTTCTAGTGTGTGTGCACACTGTTTCTTTTCTCCCCTGGACATTAAGCAACCCTTCCAGGAGTGCCCTGCTCGCAATCCAGCTAAGGGTAGAAGCACCGTGGGAGCCCACATGTGCTTTAACCCAGGCCAACAGGGCGACTTTCAGGCAAGGCTTTTCACCCAGGTGAATGCCTCTGAAAATGTTTCTCCCCCTCCCCCGTGGCTTTGATTTCAGACATGAACCCTTACTTCCACATTTACTGGGTACCCTTCACCAGGTTACGATCACTGCGGTGTCCAGATGGCAGAAGTGCTTGAAACGAAGAGGTGAAATCCTGAATATATAGGTATCGTTAGGATTGTGGACCCTTCTATTGGGGTGAGGTCGATGCATCCTACAGGGAAGGCCCCGTAGGTCCTCGCCGCCAACTGGCAGAGGAGACGGTGCAGAGACTGGACTGGAGCTTTGCTTGTACCCACTCCTTTTGGGGTGAACCTTTGGGTTCCAGGGGCCAGCAGATCTTAGGTGGCAACCTCTGAAAGCAGGCGAAAGAGTAGATCCGGTGTCGGGCAGAGGTCGGAGGCAGGTGGCAAACAGGGGTGACGAGAGTCCAAACTATGGTCAATGGCAGGCAGCAGGCAAGAGTAGGCAGGGTACAAGGGTAAGGTCAGTTCTGATAAACAGTCCGAAGGCAAGCTGGGCTAGGAGAGAAGAGGGGAGAGGAGGGCAAGGCTGAAGAGACAAAGACAAGGCTCGGCAGGCTGAAGAGAGGAAGACAGGGCTGGAACATGAGCTGGAGCGTTGGAGCAGCAACTCACGCTATCTGAGGATAGTCAACCCCGTTGCTGAGGCAATTCTGTGGGATCTTTAGGTGATGGCACGTGCCCTGAGCTGGCAAACGCAACAGATATGCGCTGAAAAAAAAACCCTTTGCTGATTTAAAACTGTATTTATTTATTGGAGACTCTTCTTAATTGCTAAAATAAAAAACCAATAGTAAACTCTAAGCAAAGTACAACATATTAAAAATAATATAAAATTAATAAAATAGTCAATCAAAAATACATGAAGCAAATTTCCTTAGTATATATGTGTTTGCAAAATATCATACTATTTTTGGAAGAGGGGGAAAATCGCAGTACATCCAGAGTCTAAAGTCAACTATTGATATTTTGTGCAGTGTCCATGTCACCCTGCAGATGACCTCACTGGCCATGCCACATAGCGTTTTTTGAAACAATGATAAAACTTTGATGTTTGCTGCGCCCTTTTGAACAACAGCAATTTGGAGATGTGAATGGCAAGTTTACATCTCTTTCCACCATCACAGAAGGCTGGAGTAGCATTTTGCAAACTAGATCATAGAAGGTTTGTTTGTCTTTTTTAGGTGTATCTATTCTATGCTAAGAACAAGGATCTGATACCTTTAGCTTGGTAGGTGCTACTTTTTGTATCTACAGGGGTCATCAGCAGCATCATTAATCAGGAGGAATGCATACAGTACTGACTAGGTTCTCACTGGTATTAAAAAGAACAAATTCATTTCTGGAGCAAGGAAATCTAGAAGTGTCTGACCAGAACAAGTCACTAAGGCTCAATTTTCAAAATATTTATTTATTTATTTAGGTGTTTTATATACCGTCGTTCCAAAAGAAGATCACAACGGTTTTACAGTATTAGCATTCATATTCATGTTCAATGGTCATATACTTTGTGTTAATGTTCACTCATCAAATTCAACATCACAGAAAATATATATTCTAGTTCATCAAAGTAGTTCATATTTATTTATTTATTTTATTTATTAACTTTTATCTACCGACATTCGTGAAGCACATCATGCTTCACGAAGCATATCTAATTTAGTTCTTATTAATACATTCTAGGTCTACCTAACAGTGAAAATAGATTTTAATCATACTAGTCATACCTTTATCTCATTCATTCTCTATTGATTGTTCGACTCTTGTCCTGTCATTGCAATTATCAGCGTTATGGTTATTTACGTTAAGTCGTAAGTTTTTCTAAAGAGCCATGTTTTCAGTTCATTCTTGAAAATCTTTTTTTCTGTTATCTGACGTATTGGCTGTGGAAGTGAGTTCCACAGTTTGGGGCCAGCTATTGAGAACATTTGGTCTCTTATTTGCGTTAGGTGTGTGTTCCGAGCAGGGGGTACTATTAGGAGACCTTTGTTTTTGGATCTTAGGTCTCTCTGTGGTGTATAGAGTTATAGTGACACTCCTAGTAGGCATGGATCAATATTGCTGATGATGTTGAATATTAGTGACAACACTTTATAGTGGATTCTAGATAGTCCTGCACTGGCTTCCTGTACAATCAGCGAGGGGGTGATGTGATCGAATTTCCTTGTTCCTAGAAGGAGTCCTGCTGATGCATTTTGAAGTAACTGTAGTGGTTTTAATAGGCTTGCGGGGAGGCCTAGTAAAAATTGTTGCAATAGTCTAAGTTTGAGAATATAAGAGTTTGTAAGACAGTGCAGAAGTCTTGTATTGTTGAGAGAGGTTTTAGTTGATGTAGAATTCTCAACTTGGAGTATCCTGATTTGATTAATTTGCTTAGATGTTTTTTCATAGTGAGGTTGTCGTCAATTTGAATTCCAAGGTGTCGAACCTCATCTGATGGAGTGATGTTGATAATTCCTAGATTTATGGTTGGCGGTTCAATTATCAAGTTGTCTCTCTTTAGCTGTATAATTTCCGTTTTGTTTGTCTTAAGAGTTAGTTTCAGTTGGGATGGTTTTTGGTGTATGACCTTCATGAATGTTGACAGGGTTGCCGCAGTTTTTTCAATTGTTTTGTATAAAGGGATGTATCATCTGCATATAGGAAGAAGTTGATTCCCAGATTTGCTAGTAGAGTGCATATAGGCAGGAGATAGATGTTGAACAGAGTGGCTGAGTGTGCTGACCCTTGGGGGACACCTGTATCAATCATAAAAGTATATGAGGTTTGATTACTTAGTTTGACTTATTTATTTATTTATTTATTTATTTATTTAAGGTTTTTCTATACCGGCATTCATGAAAGCGTTCACATCATGCCGGTTTACATGAAACAGGGGTGTGAAGAACAAACCAAGAACATAACTAAACGTGATGAAGAGATGCAGTTACAATTAACAGGGGCTGTAAACTGGACTTGGAATGTCCTGTCTTTTAAGAAGGATGAGAACCATTTGATGACATTACACCTATTTCATTTTCATTCAGCTGGTGGCATAGCAGGATGTGGTCAATTGTGTTGAATGCTGCTTTTAAGTCTATTAGTACCAGGATATAAGATTTATTATTATCAAAGACTTTGTAGCACAGGATCAGTTAAAGAAATGAGAAGGGCTTCAGTTGAGCGATATTTTTCTAAATCCGAACTGATTTGGTTATAGTATGTTGTTGTCTTCAAGATGGTTTTCTAGTTGTGATAAAGCTGCTTTTTCTAGGTCTTTCACAATGAAAGGCAGGTTTGATATTGGTCAATAATTGTCCCAGTCATCGATTCTGCCAGCTTTGTCTTTTTTAGAGTTGGTTTAATCACAGCTTGTTTTGCTTTGTTAGGGACAAGTCATTCTGCTAGTGAATGGTTTATTATGGTTGTGACTATTGGGGGTTATTCTGCTGTTTTACTTTTTTCAGATTACTTGCTGGGATAAGGTCCAGTGGGTGGGTCACGGGTTTCATTTTAGTGATTATTTGGGTTTTTTCAAGTTTTGATAATGTGTCGAATTTCGCTTGTATAGGTTGGTTTTCTGACTCTTTTGATGATTGGTCGGGGGGAGAATTGTGATTTGAGTGTATTGATTTTGTTTACCAAGGAATTAGCATATTCATTGCATAGTGTCTTTGGGAAGTCATAGTTGTTTGAGATGGAGGAGGAAGGATCCTTGATTAGATTTTTGACTATTTCAAAGAGTAGTTTTGAATTAAATTTAACACCATGAATGTGTTTTGCATAGTATTGTTTTTTAGCTTTATTGATTAGTTCACGGTATTTAGTTAAACGCGATCTGTATTTTTCTAGATCTACCGTCATGTGGATTTTTTCTCCATTGCTTTTCAGATTTTCTCAGGGTTTGTTTAGCATGTCTTAACTCTTCGCTATACCAAGGTTTCTTTTGTTTAGTTATGTAGCCAGCGTTTTCGAACATTTTTTCCTGGATTGGGCATAGGGTATCAGCTACGTCATTAATGCTTTTATCCCAGGAGTTAAAAGATGAGGAAGTATTATTATTTTTGAACTCATATTTTTTTTGTAATGGTTTCTTCGAGTGTTTCAGGTTCTATCTTTTTTTGATACTTAAAAGATTGATTATTGTGTGTGTGTTTGTTGTGTGGCGAGGAGAGATACTTCGGCCTTTATTAGCTGGTGATCAGACCTTCGTAATATTTTGTGAGAGAGATAGATTTTGCAGTTATTGCGATTGGCGAATATTAGATCAAGGATGTGTCCTGCTCTGTGGGTGAGGTTGGTTACACTCCATGGCATCCATCGTATCTAGGAAGATTTTGCATGAAGTAGATTTTGGCATGCTGTCTACATGAAGGTTAAAGTCACCTACGATTAGGGTTGATTCAGATGCTGGGAACACTTTAGTGAAGATTTCAGTTGGTCTGATCCGGGTGGGCTATAGATCAGATCAGTATTTAGTATTGGAGATTTAAGTACTGCAACTTCATTGGGTGGGTTTGGCTCTACTTTGAATGGTTTAAATTTAAGCTCTTTTTTGCAGATTATTAAGAGGCTTCAAATAAAGGCCTAAGTTTTTGGCTGAAAATTTGCTTAAATGTATGCAGATTTATTGACTATGTTTAGGTTCCTAAGACAGATGCCCAGCACTGAAATTCAGCATTAAGTCCCTAACTCTTTTTCCCCTCACACTCTAACTCCACCCCTGTAGCTCACTGATTTTTTTAGGCAGGAGAAAGTGACTGAGTCAAAAAGAAATCTGTTCATCCGTTTAGGAGGAGTTTGTGGAATAGACAGATAAGGGCTACTCAAATTGTGCAATAGTCTCCAAGGCATTTTAAATAAATTGAGGTCATCAAACATTTTTCTGCCTTCATAAATCTCAATACACAATTAAATGGGAGTTACTGTTTGTATGACCTACTGCAAGACCCATATTAACTGGAGGGAAAATAGTTCATGCTTTTTTTTTTTTTTCCTAAGAAATTGAATTGAAATGAGTCTAAAATATTTTTCTCTCATTTGGCTTACTTTATTTTTGCTCATTTAATAAAAATAAGCTATGTTCTGAAGTACAAAATGGGCATTTTGTTAATCTTTTTAGATTGAAACCTCGTTATGTGGAATTGCAATATTACGATGCACTGTGGTATTGCTGAGCTCCACCACTAAATGGTGAGCAGTATAATCCAAAAATCAGCACTTCTCCCAGTTAGCAACTACAGAACGGGAAAATCTCTGGTGTGCAATTCAACAACAGTTTTTCTCTCATTTGTCTATCAGAAACTCTAAGGGAATGTGCAAGTGCCTGTGTGCCTAATGCACACGTATTTTGTGCATTAGGCAGTATTTTTACCCACTAAGATAATGAAAAATCTTGTGTAGGTGATAAGCTCTTTCCTTCTGGGTGTTGTGTCCGTCGGTTCCCGACACCCTCTCTCCACCCTCCTTACCTCTTTGGCACCTCCCTCTTCGCACGCGGGAAGATTGGCTGCTGCGGCTTTCTTCTGCAGAAGTCCTCTGGCGTCCCTGGACCGGCTGGACGCTGCAAACCGCCATGTTTCCTGGAGGCCTAGGGGTGTGCGCGTGGCGCAGCCCTGACTGAAGTACCGGCGATGGCGCGAACCTCGGGGGTGTCCCCCTAAGATGACGTCACCCGCGAAGGATATATAAGGTCTTAGAATTTGCTAACACATGGAGTTAGCAAGGAATGACTATGGACTCGCTTCGACTTTCCAAGCTACTCTGCCTCCTTGGACTTACTAAGGGGTACCCACTCCTCGGGGGGCCTCGCTCTCTCCTTTGTTTTTCAGGTGATAGTCTGGAACCGGTACTCGCTCCTCGAGGGCCCTCGTTCCCAGACTTACTCGGTACTCTCTTCTGCCTAGAAGTCATCACTGCCAAGTACATCAGTGAGTTACCATCGCGCTCTCAGAGCTTTCCCTGGAACCAGGTACTCGCTCCTCGAGGGCCTATCCTTTCCAGCTCCTGGGCTTCTATGAGACGTGTGAGTGTTACCATCTGGTTCAGTACATGAACTCTGCATACCCTGCCTACTCACTATATTTCAGTTTCTCTACAGCTCAGCCTCCAGGGATCGCTGTTCCAGTATCTGAGGGACTACAGCCCAGCCGGGCACTTACAGCTCACTACTGCCACCTCTGGTGGTTCAGTATACTGTCTAATAAAAGAACTAGTGTGTGTCTGTCTCCATACTCTCGGGATCTTCCCCCGGTGGTCCCTTTCGGGATCTTCCCCCGGTGGTCCCTCTTGGGATCTTTCCCCGGGGCCGTGGTCATCTGCCACCGGCCCAAGGATCCACCCACAACTCTCCTAAATAACAACAGATTGCTAATCCCAAGCAGTCTGTTACCACGAACACTAACACTAGGCATTGCTCTTAAACATATTGCAGCCTGCCAGATAATTTGAATTCACACGTTGCTTTCCAACCTGGATCCCAGTGTGCTTTGCAATTTAATAATTCAGAAACTTTGAATGTAGCCATTTCTAGTGTGGGCATGCCGAGCGCCAGGTTCGTTGCCTGGTCCATGGTATGCACAAGGGAGAAAGATTAAGTCCATAATTCTCCAGTTACATTTGGGGAAAACAGGGAATGAGAATGGTAAAGTGAGATGCTCAGGTTTGCACGCATTCAGCAGGAGAGCAAGATTTTAACTGAAGTTAGATTTGTGCCCTTGGAAGAGGATTCCAAGCAGGGTTGATGGGTAAAACTGCGGAGAATGATTTCTCTGAATGCAGTGATCTGTTTCAGTTCCACGTCTTGCACAATGCCCTTGATTTAAGACGGATTCTTTGGGTCTTGTTTACTTGGAGCTGGGCTTTTTTTCCATCTCCCCCCATAGTTCATAAACTCCATTGAAGACGGTCTGGGTCTTGCTCCCATACACACCTTATAAAGCTCGACAAAGACCAAAGGTGGCAGCAAAATAGCAAACAATGTACACAACATTAGGAACAAATGTAAGAATGTGCAACAACAAAAAAAAACCCAAACCTTTAAAATTGTAGTAAATTCCAAGAGTGGCAGAATTTACAATAATTTGACTTCACTTCTCCTTGGTCTTCAAGATCCTCCTACACCAGCTAGTCACGGAGGGACTGTAATGGATTGGTCCTTGGAGGAGTCATTACATCTGCCCTCACAACACCTTCATTAGTTATTTTCAATGCCATTGTAATGACTTTTACAGAAATCTTGGCGAGTGTGGCAGATGAGTCTAGGAAGTCGTCATGGTCTAGGTAGTTCCATTCATCAAGTGCCACAGTCAAGAGTTTGGGTTAAAAAAAATAAAAGGCATTTTGGACCCATTGAATGCA
Organism: Rhinatrema bivittatum; assembly: GCF_901001135.1. Classification (NCBI taxonomy): domain Eukaryota; kingdom Metazoa; phylum Chordata; class Amphibia; order Gymnophiona; family Rhinatrematidae; genus Rhinatrema; species Rhinatrema bivittatum. Next base: position 24,169,314 of record NC_042619.1, read on the forward strand.
AGTGTACGTGCTACTCTTAGTTTACAATATTATAAAAATCAGAGTTTGCCATGGCGCTTGAAAGTTGAGTTGCCTTCCTCTGAGATGGAGAAATGACGGCATGGAGCTCTTTTACTCTCTCAAGCAGACTCCGTATTACCATGGAAAACAGGCGGTCATGCCACCCTTTGCATTGCACATTTAGAGGTCGTTATTCAAAAGCCATTTCGATGAGGCTAACTGAAAACTTATCTGTCTAAATGGCAAAATTGGCATATTTAAAGGCTTATCCAGATAAGTTCTAGATGGAAAACTCATTATCTGGCTAGAATGTAGCCAGATAAATCAGGGGCAATCCAGAGGTGGGTGAGAGGCATTTCGGAGAGGAGCGGAGTTAACCGCATAAGGTTAACCGGCTAATTCCTATATTTGGATTTAGGCAGTTAACTTGTGTGGCTAATTCTGATCATGCTGCTGACCTGTCCTAAAGTTAGTCATATGACCATATCCAGCTAAATGTAAGATAGCTGGGTATATTCATATCGCTCCTATTTGCAAAATTCTCAGTTCTCTGTGTAACCTGTGCTGCTGAATATACCCTGCTAGTTAGCCAGGAAAGTTTATCCAGCTAACTCGCGGAGCCGCTCAGTGGCTGAATATTGCCCCCCTTACATTTTAATTATAGGTTTATTTTATTTTATTTATTTATTTTATTGCGCACATCAGAAAGGGGGCTGAGCTGGTATCCGCTCCCAATGGTGGCACATTATCTTGAAGAAGCTGAGATAAAAACGTCTCGACACTTAGCAAACTGCAAAAGCAATCAGCTAGAAAAAAAAAAAAAAGAGAGAATGTAGAATCCGTAAAGAGGCTACAAATGATGAATGCGTGAATGTTGGACATATCAGTCCTTTTATTGTAGGCATACAACTAATTAGAGGTGAAACAAGCAGTGTTGCTGCAAAAGCTGAAAGCGGATTATGTGCTCGGGTGACTCCTTTCATCGGGGTTGTGAGTGCCGTTTTAAATGTGTGTATCTTTTGTTTGGCTTTTGTTTAGGGAAAAGCTATCCTGTAAACCACTGATAAACAGAGCCCGACCAGCTTTCGTAAGGCAGGAAGGGACCCATAGTTGCACAGAGGCAGCAGCTTGGATAACCCAGTTTAAGTACATGATGGAGTGGGTGAAGGCTGCCTCTGCAGCATCCTCGGACCTAGTCAGCCCAGGGAGTGGAGCTGGAGGTGCGTGTCATTGAGCAGCCGGGCCAGCCCAGGTTCTACCTTTCCTTATATATCACTTGTAGCTTCCCCCCTCTTTTTACAAATGGGGGGAACCTTCGGAGCCTGCTGATTGAGCAGCTGGGTACGGGATCTGGAACATGCACGGATTTCTGCTGCGGAGAACAGGATTCACCTGCAACACCCAGAGGATCACACTCAGAAAAAAGGAGCCCTCGATCCAAAGTAAAAAAAGTACAGTTTATGGAGTAACATCAATAGTTCAGCAGGTATAAAAAGTAGTCCTGTTTAAACGACCTTATCCTGCTGCCACTTTAATTATCAGTATTAATGCTCTTGTATTTATCTGCATTGTTTATGAGATTTTCTTTTCGCTGTACCCCGCTGAGAAAAAGCCTTCCTGATCCATGGGTTATAAATATTTTTAAATAAATAGTAACAGTCCAGCCTGCAAAATTGGAAGCAGATTTTATCCCAAATTAAAATCAAAACAGTCCCACAAGGAGAAAAATATAAGTCTTCAGATCACTTGCATACTGGAATGAGACTCGGGGGGATTTCTTCTACTTCTCTAGAAACCCTTGGACTCCAGCAAAATCCTCTTCTCCCACACAAGACTGCCACTCTACCTGATGGGTGTCCAAAACCCTTGGTAAGGGCATCCATCTCTTCTTCCTTCACCTTTGGAATGCAGGACTCCTCCTTGGATGTGGACAGCACGGGGTCCCCATGGAATCCTCGTTCACCTCAGACATGGAAAGGCGAGGGATAAAGCCACTCTCCCTTCCTGGAGTCCAGCGAGAGCCACAGCTTCCTTTCGCCAGCTCCCCTCAATGTCAGCTCCCAACGAGCTCCTCCAGCAACTCATTGAGTCACCCTTGATAGACTCTTTCATGGACCCACCCTTTAGGGGATGGCCCCCACCTGAATGACCAGTTGATGCAATATTTCTTCTTTTTTTTTTTTTAATTCTTTATTTTCATGATTTTTCCAAAATTCTTAGTCAAAAACTTGACATACATGAAATATCGAGCAAAAGAAGAAGAAAACAAATATGAATACAAGAGAAATAATATAGACAATCGTTCTAATAAGACCTCTAATAGGGGATATATTAAAGCTGAATAAATAGAAGGTAATATGACCAGAATATCTTTATAAATCCGTTAAACCTTGGACCTCAGCAATATTAAGAGGAAATAGATAAGGGTGTTGCGACCGTCGCTGCCCGACATCTCCACTCCGCCCTCCTTACCTCTTTGGAGACTCCCTCCTGGGTTGATGGAAGTTTGGTTGCCGCGGCGTCATTCTGCCGACTTCCTCCGGCGTTCCCGGACCGGCTAGACGCTGCCTTTCGCCATGTTCTCCTGAGGCCTAAGGGCACGCGCGCGGTGCGGCCCCGACTCAAGTACCAGCAGAGATGCGAACCTCAGGGGCGTCCCCCTGAGATGATGTCATCATCTTCGGATATTTAAAGGTCTTTCATTTCACTAACTAATCGAGTTAGCAAAGGGTTATCTACCTAGCTGCCTCCAGGTATCGCTGCGGATGGGATTCGCTCTCTACATACCTTGCTACTCTGCCTCCTCGGACTTTACCAGGGGTACCCGCTCCTCGGGGGCCTCGCTCTCTCTTACTTTTTAGGTCGCAGTCTGGAACTGGTACTCGCTCCTCGAGGGCCCACGTTCCCGGACCTGCTACTGAATATAACTTCTGCCAGGAAGTCACCACTGCCTACAACACCAGTGAGTTACCATCTCTCTCTCAGAGCTTTCCCTGGAACCAGGTACTCGCTCCTCGAGGGCCTACTTCATTCCAGCTCTTGGGCTGTTCTAAGAGACTACAGTGTGAGTGTTACTGTCAAGGTTCTGTTCCTGAACTCTGCATACACTGCCTACTCACTATCTCAGTTTCTCTACAGCTCAGCTATCCTGGGATCGCTGTTCCAGTGCCTGAGGGACTACAGCCTAGCTGGGCACTTACAGATCACTTCTGCCACCTCTGATGGTTCTCAAAAACTGTTTAATAAAAGAACTTGTGTGTGTCTGTCTCCCAACTCTGAGCCTGACCGGTGGTCCTTCTCGGGATCTTCCCCTGAGGGCGTGGTCATCTGCCACCGGCCAAGGATCCACCCACTAATATCACAAATAATAACAAAGGGTCTTTCTCTATTTTGCAAAAAACCTTCTAACTGATCTGGATTAAAAAACATATATTTAAGAGTTCCTAGTTTAACTAAACATTTACATGGATATTGAAGAAGAAATATAGCACCTATTTCTAACACTCGCTGTCTTTTTGGCAAAAAAGTTTTCCGTCTCATCTGAGTGGTTTTTGCTACATCTGGAAATATTGCAAGCTATTGGCCACAAAACCTTTTGTCTGAGGCATGAAAAAACATTTTCATGGTCCAAATTCTTATCAGGTTCCAGGGCAAATACCACCAATAAGGTGACACAGCCCTCAATATCGACTTGAGAATCCTGGAGCATAGTAGTTAAATTATCTAGTACATTAGGTTGTGTAGGGGGATTACTCAAGGGTTCAAAAGTTCTACAGGAAATATAAAAGGCCTTAGTAATGGGAGGGATAGTGTCATGTGGTACCTTGAGTACCTCTACGTAGAATTTCCTAAGCATTTCAATAGGTGAAATACTAGATGACTTAGGAAAATTTAGAATTCTTAAATTCAATCTCCTTGAATTATTTTCTAAGATTTCTGACCTACGTTGATTAAATTCTTGCCCTTTAATCAGAGCTGTATCACATTTTCCTGTTTCACATTGCTTTTCCAAACTAGAAATACATTCTATGTTGTTCTTAATAACTGTATCATGCCCCAAAACCTGAGGTTGAATAGAGCCAACAGCCCTAGAAATATTTTCAATTTTTGACCCAAGAGAAATTTCCAGTCCCTTGATAGCAGTCCAGAGTGTTTCCATGGTAATCTGCGCAGGTGTCTCAGGAAGATAAGGAAAAATACCAGGAGCAGATGTCGTCAGGGAATTAGAAACATTTATCATAACCTGAGAGTCCAATATAGCAGGTTCCCCCACCACAGGAGAAGCCTGTAAAGCACTAGTAGGCTGCAGGTAATTCTCCTGTGAACCTGTTAAAGGCACAGAGTCTAATTTAGGTATCAGGTGGAGGTCAGGGCTAAGGGAGATGGAATTCCCCGAGATAGAGGCAGCAGTTGCTCCCATGCCAATCTGAGGCATCCCTAATGGTGTACTGGTCCCCAAAGGCTGCAAGAATCCGTTGATAGTCGGCTGGGACACAGAAGAGAGAGGAGCTGTGGGGTTGGATTTGACGAGTTGAAGCACAGTAGAAATAAAGGGAGAGAGAGGGACTTACCTGAAGGAGACTTCAAAATGGGCAGCAGCAGCAGTTAGAAATTCCAAGTTGGACAAAGCCTCACGTCCCTTTGGTGATGCGCCGGCGGCGGCTGCACGCCGTTGCAGGGCCGGTTAAGATGGCCCCTCTGGTGTCCCGGAGTGATGACATCAAGGCGCTGGGCTGTCCATGGCTGAAGCTCCGTCGGAGCAGATCGAACTACGCTCCCAGATCAGCTGGTCGGAGCCTCCTCTCCCAGTCCCGGTCTGCGCGAGCGGTACCCCAAAAAAATCTTAATCCTTTTTGGCTCGCTCAGTTCAGGCCCATTAAAGTATAATCCTTTTCTGGGGAATATATCTGATTCCAAAAGGCCATAAAATAATTTCTTACTCTAGACTAGCTCCTCTCTCATTTTTCCAACTCTTCTGTCTCCAAGGGATGGATTCTTTTCTGGGCCCAGGCACTGGAAACCTATGTGTATGTGCTACCATAGCTCTTTGGGACAAGTACCTTGATAAAACATTTAGGACTCGCTGGATGGGTGTTCAAATTAAACTTTACTGTGCTTGATTTGAAAATAATCAATATGAGCAAATAATAAAGTATCCAAGTACATCCAGATTCTTTATCCTTAAGGGAGCATAGATTTAAGTTGTATCTCCCTCTGTGGAAGTATCCCTTTGTATTGAAATTTGGATCTTGTATTTCATCCAGGGTGTGGCATGAATTTGTGTCCCAAGGGGCTGGGGCTATCCTATCCAGGGCAGGTGTCCCCTTCCCCAGAGTATCTGATGTTTAGAGGGCACTCCCAAACTCCAACCTGCCCATGTCCTGGGGTGGTAACTCCGATTGGGGGGGGTCTCCTGATTGTCTCTTTCCTTTCTTCGTCAGCTCCTCTTGAAAAGAATGGATGCAGACCTCCTGAGGAAGGCCCTCCAGGCCGGTTCTGGGTAAGGAAGGGGACAGCAAAATACTTCCTTCCCAAAACAGGAAAAACTCAATCTTGCTGAAAACACTGATCTTATCTACAGGTTTCTGCAACCTCCTCTTGATGGGGCGAAGGGGTGTACGGATCCCTGCTACACCCCTGGCCGAGGGGATTTCAGCCTCCCCGAAGGTGCAGGTCAAAGAGCAAAAATCTTAATACTCTGAGCATCTGAGCAAAAAGGCAGAAACAACTCTCTATTTCTCTCCTCCTTCCAGTCTGTAACCAAGGCCTGGCAGGACAGTGTTTCTCCCGCTCTGTGCTAGACTGGGGACCTAACTTGGAAAGCACACTGAACTCACGTCTTTCCTTCATGAAAGCAAAACTACTCTGCCTCACTAGTCCCACTCCTAACCCCCGCCCCCCTTCATGGACCAAGAGCTACACATTCTAACGAGCTCTGAGGGAGGTGTTACTAGGAATGATAAATCCCTCTAGATGACTAACCATGGGCTGGGAGCTAGCGCCATCTATTTTTATTTATTTATTTAAAAGTTTTTCTATACCGTCATTAAGTTGTTTACCATCATAACGGTTTACAATAGGGCACATATATCAAAGAAAATATAGAGGGTGCCAAAATCATTCGGTAACAAAACGACATTAAGTATAATATGGTTTATGACGTGGACTTTGCATTCATGAAATTCTCATGGGGGATTGTATGTTTTATTTCTATTCAACCTGTTGGTTTGACTACAATTATCAGAGGGATAAAATAATTTCCAGGTGGTATCTGGGAATTGTGCGCTGGGTGCTCTATGACCGCTTATCTTTGTTTATTTGCCTGCGTCGTTGTCTTTCTTGAAGGCTTGTTTGAAAAGCCAGGTTTTGAGGTGCGTTTTGAAAAGTTTATGATTTCTCTGAAGTCTTAGATCAAGGGGCATGGTGTTCCATAATATGGGACCGGCCAGGGACAGTGCACGTTCCCTAACCTGGGCTAGTCTTGCTGTTTTCACAGATGGAATGGTTAACAGGGCTTTGTTTGCTGATCTTAAATTTCTATGTGGGACGTGTACTCGAAGTGCTGTATTCAGCCCTTCTGCTTTTTCGTCATGGATTAGTTTGTGTATTATGCAAAGAGCTTTGAACTGCACTCTTTGTTCTATGGGTAGCCAATGTAGTGCGGCAAGTGTATCTGTGATGTGATCTTTTCTACTTTTTTCCAGTGAGAATTCTAGCTGCGGAGTTTTGTAGTATTTATTTATTTATTTATTAATTAGCTTTTTTTTATACCGGTGTTCGTAAAGGTACATCACGCCGGTTCACATTATAACAAAAGTAGTGAAATTACATAATAACAGGGAAAAGGGAAGGGACAACGTAGTGAAGCACAGAAGAACAGTTCAAAAGTAACAACAAAAACATATCAAGAATATAACGAGGTGTAAGTAACACAACTTCAGCAAAACGACTGAAGGAGCACAGATAGAAAGTAATGACTAAGGTGCAAGATGCTGTATCAGACTAAATGACATTTCAAGAGAATATCTCTGTAATAAGGAAAAAAGTATTCCAGGCAGAGGGGCTGGTTTGAGCATTTCAAAAATTAGGGCTGCAGAGAGAAGCAAAGAGTACCAGGGACTGAGTAGGATCGAGCAGGGAAAAGGGATCGGGATTTGCAGTGGTCTATCCATCTAGTGGAGACTTCGTAGTCTCTACAAAAGCCTATGCGGGAAGCAAAGTTGGAGACGAGACAAGGATGGAGCTGCAACATTTGGCCGGTTGGGTGATGTCCCGCAACCAGCCGCACTTACCTCAGAATGCCGTCAGCTTGCCCTGATGCCCGACTGCCTCTTTGACGGGCATGAATGCCGTCAGGATGCTGCTCGCCTGCGCTAGCCTTAGGTGCAAGCTTCGCAACTCCAGAGTTAAAAGCCCCGCAGCGGGAAGATTCGAAAAGGCAGACCGGGTGAAGTCATGCATGGCTGGATACTTAAGGCCCAGTTGCACTTCCCGTCCTTGCCTCAGCAAAGGGTCTCCTGCCTTGTTCGCAGTGATTGCAGCAATGTGTTCCTGTCTTCTGTTTCCAGCCTGCCTTGTCCTCGCCCAGCCTTGCCCAGCCCAGCTTTGCCTCATCTTGTCTTCCTCGTCTGTACTGTGTACCCTTCCAGTCCTTCTGCCTTCTTACCTGGATCTGACTGCTGCTATCGACTTTGACTATTTTCTTGCCTACTGCCTGGAGCTGACCTTTGACACGGACCCTGACTGCACCTTGTCAGCTGCTCGTCCTGACCCTCGGCCCAGTTCCAGTACCTCTTTGTTTGCTGTCAGCCCTGACCTTGGCCCGTCTCAGGACTCTTTTTGACTGCCTTCTGGACCCACCTAAGTCCTACCGGCCCCAGAACCCAAGGGCTGAACCTGCAGGGAATAGGGCTGGTATAGGTGTAGCTCCAGCTTGTCCCACACCAGAGCTTGTTCGCCAGCTGTCAGCGTGGACCTGGTAGGTTCACCTACCAGGCTGCGGCACTCGCACCATAGCACAAGGGCACTCTCTCCTAACAGGAGCAGGACCAATAATGTTTCACCACTTTTTCAAGCAGCTTATCCCATCTGATAGTTGTGTGGATTGACTTCATAATTTATTTTTTTTTTAAGTGAAAGAGCACTTTGAGCAGGCAGTGATCATTTTGTTCTCATTCATTCTTCTATTGGATCTCAGAGAGAGAAGGCAGAGATTTTGAGGCTCCTTGCTTCAAAGTTCCAGTGTTAAAGAAAAGATTAGGAAAAAGTTTAAATTTAGAGGAGAAATCAAGATGTGATCATACAGTCGTTGTGACTATGTCCTAAGTGTGCTGCTAGCAGGAAGAGAAACTAATCTCTCTATAAGAGGGTTACATTGTAACTGTACATCAACAGGTTAAGACTGTACTTCTACAGCAGGCAGGCAGTGTGTGTCAATGTCTGTAAGAAATGTACAGAAAGAGATCGGATTTTCTCTTGCAACATGTGCGATGGCCAGCGACTGACCGTGACGGGGGAGGGAGAGGGCCAGCTTGATTTCTCTGTATAACAGTCATTGATACTGTATTAATCCTTGTGTGTGTGTGTGTGACCCTTCTAGTAAGTTCTTAAGAGGCAATTTTCAAAAGGATTTATGCACCTAAAACTGGGGTTTGTGCACGTAAATGGGCTGTTGAAAAGTGATTGTTTGGTCTGCTGTCTGTGTGTGTCCACACCAGAGAGTGTACGTTGGTTGTAACGCTGAAAGCACCCTACCCACTGGTGATCTGTTTGAATAAATTCCATTATGTCGTTGCCGGGAGAGGAAGAGGGGGCCAGGTCAGTTAACAGCAGTGATGATGAGAGGCATAGAATGAGAACTAGAATCCCTCCTATCATCTGCTATTTTGTATGATGGAAGAACTGGAAAAGTCCGACTCAGTAGAAGACTGCAGCAGTGGGGGAGCGCTAAAATCAGCGAGCGAGTCCACGCGGTTCATGGCTGACGACAGTTGGGTCTTCCTTAAGATCAAACTTCCTCTGTTGGATTTCCCTGAATTTCCGCATAAGCAAGCAGGAGGACTGACTGCACAGCTGCAAAGAACCAGTGACCTCGCTTCTTGGCCTCCTTGCCTTGCTGGGTTGGTACCGGTTGCCACTCCTGCTACCCACTGCTTGGCCCGCTCCTCATCCCCCCTGCCTCTCTTCTGGTTCAGCGCCTTGCGGTAGCCACTCTTACTGCCGCTGCCCGGCCTACGCCCGCCACCCTCCCACGTTATTGGTTCCGCTCCAGTGGATCCCGCTCCCCCTTTCTAGAAGTTTCAGGATCTTGTTTGCCACTCTTGCTGCCTATGCCTCGCCCCCCTATCCTATGCCTTTGGGTCTTCGTGTTACTCTGCTTGCGGCCGTAGCCCTCACTCTCTGCCTTGGGGTGTTCAGTCCACCCTCGCTCTCTGCCTTGGGGTGTTCAGTCCACGATTTGTGTGGTTTTGCCCCTCTTTTGTTGCCTTGTTAATGCTGCTGTTTGTGCTTTTTCCCTGTCATGGTGGAATCAAACTCGGATCCTCCGCACTGCAGGGCACAGAACTTACCACTGGGTCACCGCAATGACCTTAGCCCCCTTCTTAATGTTCTCAATTCTGTGCCCCAAAATCCTGACTGGGTCCACTGGGGGATCTGTGCTCTGAGCAGCAACGTGCCAGAAATGGTTAAACAGGCAGAAAGCAAACCCTCAAATTACAAATATGTGTAACTATTTCTGTCCCTAAACCTGAATAACGCTGATCTATTTGCTCTATCCCTAGAGGGAACTCTTAGCCTAGCCGACTTCTGGTTTAAATTCGTAAATACAGAATGGGGTCACAAGTGCTCCAGTGTGTGATTAATTGCACTTCTAGTGCTCTTCGTTCAGTCTTATTTTTTTTACAAGGCCTCGTAACACTATTGGCTGGCTCAGGCAATACTATTTTAAGGTTCAGCAAGACTCATCCATTACTTGTTTTTACATCACAGGGTTTCCCTGCTACCTCACGGGTGCAGAAGTAGAACCATGCAGGCCACCCTGCAGCCTTGGAGATGGACATAAATGTTTTCCTGCTCCTCTTAGTTGAATTGCCAACAACGTATTTATGGCGCTTTATAATCCAGTATATATAGAGTAACTCATGCTTTCTAGTTAGATGCCACCCTGCCTGCTGTGTCGGTGAAGAACCCACTCTAGCTCCTGCCATCTCCCTCCCTCCTTCCCTCCCATTTACCACACCCTCTGTATCCAGCTCAAGAACCTTCTCCCGATTACAGAATCCCTTCAAAAAACCATCACATACTGGAACGAATGCCTACAGCCCATTAAAGACTTACTCTCAAGCCTCAACTTAGTATTGAATGCCAATAAAACCGAAATGCTCATTGTCTCCCAGGACCCCCTTACAATCTCATCTAGCCTCTCTCCACCAAACTCAAATAGCGTGTTCTCACCTGACGTCAGAGACCTTGGAGCCTGGCTAGACAACCATCTAAACCTAAAAAAGTTCGTAAACACTACCACAAAGGACTGCTTTTACAAACTGCAAGTCCTCAAAAAACTAAAACCCCTCCTTTACTTCTCCGACTTCAGGCTAGTACTGCAATCCATCATATTATCGAAGCTCGACTATTGCAACTCCCTTCTGCTAGGTCTACCCATCAACACCATCAAACCATTACAGATGGTACAGAATTCCGCTGCTAGAATCCTCACAAGCTCTAACAAAAAAGATCATATCACCCCAATCCTTCGTAACCTACATTGGCTTCCTATTAAACACAGGATACTCTATAAGGTACTCACAATCGTCCACAAAGCGACATACAAACTGGCCCCTATCATGTCAAGCTCTCAACTTCAACCGCATACATCTTCCAGACCAATTAGAAGCGCATACAAAGGAACACTGCAGGCCCCACAAGTAAAATCATCATTGAGCAAACGAGCACTATCTTCAGCAGGCCCCCACCAGTGGAACGCGCTCCCCCCAGATCTAAGACTAGAACCCAGTCACCAAGAGTTCAAAAAAAGACTGAAGACCTGGCTTTTCCAACAAGCCTTCCCAGACTCTCAATGCTACTTAGACGGGAGGACTTCCTAAATACTAGGTATCCCCAAATCATGGATACCACACCAAGTCTTACTATCATGTCTTTGCAACTGTACAACAATCTCTGAGTCCAAAAGTTCACCATATTTTTATTGAATTTTTATTGTAGCTTTAATATGTCATTATTTCTATGTTAAATAGTTTAACTGTATATATAATATTTATTTATTACTATGTTAAATTGACATTGGTTATATTGTTCCAACTGTTCTATGGTTCCATGTAAAGCCCCTTTCTCATTTGGGCAGTTCATCGTTTTATGTAAACCGGAGTGATTTGTAGTTCTTACAAGAACTTCGGTATATAAAAATAAATAAATAAATAAATAAATAAGAATCTCTTTCCTGTAATCTTTTTCAGGCCTCTACCACCCTCACAGTAAAGAAATATTTCCTCACACTTCCTCCTTCCATCGTCATGCCATGATCCCTTATCACCGAGCTGCTTTATTCACAGAGAACATCACCACCTTGTAGCCTCTTGAAGCCTCTTAGATATTTGAACGTTTCTAGCATAAATGTTCTCTTGCATATTTTTTCTTCTACGGAGAACATTTTGAGACCCTTAGGCCTGTGTCATCATCTGTAGAGCTTGTGTTGCAGGCCCCGTATCATTTTTTTTTGGGTAGCCCTCTTCTGAACTGCTTCCGTCCTCTCAGTGGGTCTGTACAGTGGTGTGGCCTCCAGAGCTGAGCCCAACACCCGTGGTGGCGGCGGGATACTATCACCATGCAACCATTACATTTGGCTTATCTCTGTTGAAATAGTGGCCCAAGCCTCAAGCTCCAATCTTTGTGAAATGCTACAAAATAAGACCCGCTTTGGGATTCAGATTTAGAAAGAATGATTACGATTAAGTAGACGTTTCCGGGAAAACCACAGCCTTGGCCAGACTGCTAATGGGGCCACGTCTGTGCTTTTGTGTGCTTTTACTTTCACTGTGCTTTTGTGCTCTGGTTTTATTTAATTTAACAGTGGCAGCCAAAGAGTTAATGTTTGCTAAGTACTTTCCTACAGAATTATCCTTGGGCTTTATCTGATCTTCTATTTATAGATCCTAATGCTTCTCAGGCTTAAAGATTAATGTGCCCAGCTACCTTCATTAATAAACAAACAAACCCACAAACAAACAAACAAAAACAAGTCTCAAGGCTGGATTGTTGAGTATTCTGGATGATTCTTCAATTCCCGTTTGAAAAAAGACCAGTCAGCTCTCCGTGCCCAACCCGTACCTTATATTAAAAAGTAGACATTTGCCTTCGCCATTGATTTGAGGGGAAAAGGTAGGGTGAAGGTGCTCAGTTTGAGAATGTTTAATTGATATTTTTTCCCATGGAAATCTTTGAGTCTAAATGAGTAACAATGAAGGTTGTAGTTCCGGTGATGCTTATGGGCAAAAAAAAGAAAATTCTAACTGTACCTGCTCCAGAACTTGCTTTTCATTGATTTGACCAATCAGTTTTCCTATTTTGGCTTTTTTTTTTATTTTTCACTCGTAAATGTTACTTCCCTTGTGGTCTTTCATCAGCAGAGATGTGTTCCCAGCAAATCTCTGAGATGGGGAATTAAAGCATCAATGCCTAGGGGTGGGGCTGCGTAACCCAGGTCCAGCCCGAGAGGCTGATCCAGCCCTGGTTTTACCTTATTGCTTGCATTGGTTGGTGGGGGACGGGGGGGTTGGGTCCATACTTTTTCTTGGGGAAATCAGAATTGCAGGTTCGTACATGCAACCGGATAAAAGTAGGCCTGCATCAGCCTCTCCAGGTGGATGGGAATGGAGTTGGCAGTGCCCCCTCCGCTGCCTCGTGTCTAATCCTTCTTCCTCACTGGCTAAGCAGTGCGGGCAGTTCGTTCACTGCCAGGTTTTTAGTGGATTGGTAGAAGAGCACTTTAAAGAATCATTTGTTTAGGGATCCAGCGTGGGTTTTTTTTAAAAATAAAACTTAACCACAGGATGGTTGAAATGTCAAGGGAAGCGATGTCTTATGGAATAAGAGAGCCAGTGCATGCAGCCAGTTGTCCTACGCAGTTTTCCTGAAAACCCACACTGGCTGTTTGAGGGGGCATTAGGACAGGTTCGGGAAGCCCTGACTTCATTGACCGGCAGAATGGCTCTCTTGGGGGGGAGGGGGGAGCGTATGTAATCAGGCGCTTCTCCTAGGCGCGGAGGCAGCACCTCTTTATTATTGCTAATAAAATTAATAGATTTCCTGGCTGCATCATAACACAATTTGCCGTGGCTGCCTTTCTTGTCGTCTCTTGCCGGTCTGATGTGATTTGATTTCCTGGTTTCTTTTCTCTCTCTCTCTCTCTTTTTTTTTTCCCATTAGAGGATAGAAAACGTGGGTCGTCCTTGTTGTTAAGGCTCTCTAGCCTGGAATTCCTCCCATGCATTTTAAACTTAATAAGACTGGAGCCAAGCAAAACTAAGACACTATGTTTATGTACCAAGTGTATTGTAAATTACCTCTGTTTAATTCATCTCCTCGAGTGCTTGTTAGTTCAGCTGTTTAACATCTAAATATCAATGGCCCCCAGAGCCACCCATTAAAGTGCTAGTGAAAAGGTAAGAAAAACATTAACAGACAAGTAAGATCTTATTGGATGAAGTTCACATCATTTTTTTTTTCTTTTTTTGTGTGGACCCTGACTTTTCTTCCTGCTCCTTTTGTGCTTCCAGCATCCTTGGAACCGAGGGCTGGGATTTGGCACCGGGAGCCTTCATTCGCAACAACCCAGGGATTCCCCCCTATTTTATATCCCCCTCCCAACTAAGTTTTAGTCCGGTCCTATCCACGATGGTGCCCAGGCCGGGGTCCATGAACCAGGGCGCCTTCCACAATCCTGCAATCACGGGTCCCCGAATCTGGCCACTAGGTGTCACCCTTAAGCAGTGAACAGATGGGTGTCATGTGATATGCTCTACATTCACTGTACAAACAGCATTAAAGCACAAAAGTATAATCATACTCATCCAAAAATGTATATCAGCGTCTTTCAACATGAATGGCGACTCAAAACAGTTCGGACAAAAATATATAAAGAAGAAGTAAAAACTTGTATGCCAGCAGAAGACCACATGATGTCCCTCCACTTCGCAAGACAGAAACCAAAGTCAGCAATCTCAAAGCATGGTCCAGATGCCAAGATCTTGAATCACCAGCTCTCTGTGCAAAATAATGTTGGACCCAAAAGAGAGAGTTCCTAAAAGGGGAAAAGTCCCAATGCTAGCATTTTGACAACGCCGCGTTGTCTGCTTTTGGGGGGACCTCCAGATATCCATTTAATCTTGCTCATCCTCAGCCAGTGCTGACGCCAGCCTCATAAGCTGATGTCGGCAGGACGGAGACCTTGCAGGAGACGTGAGGTGACTCTGCTGACAGGAGTCACCTATAATTTAAGGTCCTGCCCCAGCTGTCTCCAATGGCCCAATCCCTTTCTGCCAATGTGCTCCTGAGGTGATGTTAATTTGGGGACTGCTGCCTAAGGGCAGTTGCTTTCAGCATGTCGCCACCTTTTGAGGACTTTGTGACTGACTGGGAAAGACCAGGTTTAATTTAGGTTTCTTGTGTGATAAGTTTGTATATTTTTTTAATTATTAAATTATTTGATTGTATGATGTATTTTGGATTTGGGTTTGTTTTGCTGCTGTTCAGATTGTGGTTATTGTGTTGCAACATGCTGTGAGTTTTGTTTCGTAGAAAGGCATGTCATAAGTCTAAAGATTCTGTGTCACATCGCTTTAGTTTTTAATGTCTTCAAGATAATCTTGTTCATTGTGCCTGTTGGATGGTCTTTACAGGAAGTAGTGGAGAAAGCCTTATGTCAATGCACATTTCCGTGCCTGCTCTTTTTCAACTTATTCACCTAACTTTCAAAAGCCGTTCTAAAAATACTGGGTGATGACAGAAAAATACTTATTGACCAATCCAGTCTCTGTAATAATTCCTGCCCACAATGCTGAGGATAAATCCCAGCTGCCAGCCATAAAGCATGACTACTTGCAAGATATCTTTTATCCAGGACAGTTTATTTCATCACCTTCATCTGTACCGTACCATCAAAATCCTCCCACTTAATTCACACCCAGCAGCCCTCCCTTCCCAGGTCTAGCCACAAAGCTTTCTAATGATTTAAATGGCTACCAATGTTAATGTGGCTGTGTCTTGAATATCCGGACTTCTAGGATAGCCTGCCAGATAGAGCTGGTTAATTTTCAAAACTGCGTGCTGCGTCACTGGGAAAAATAGGTGCTTATGTCAACTATTTCATTTGTAGCTGGGTGGCATCCATTTCTGCCTTCGAGTTCACATAAGCACATGCTTTTCCCAAGAACATAAGAAATTGCCATACTGGGTCAGACCAAGGGTCCATCAAGCCAGCAATTTGTTTGCAGGCTACAAGTACCCAAGCACTAAGTAGATCCCATGCTACTGATGGTAGTAATAACAGTGCTATTCCCTAAGTCAACTTAATTAATAGCAGGTAATGGACTTCTCCTCCAAAAACGTATCCAATCCTTTTTTAAACCCAGCTACACTAACTGCACTAACCACATCCTCTGGCAACAAATTCCAGAGATTAATTGTGAGTTGAGTGAAAAAGAATTTTCTCTGATTAGTTTTAAATGTGCTACTTGCTAAGTTCATGGAGTGCCCCCTAGTGGAAAAGTTATTGTCTACAGAAAGTCCCCTTCCAAAATGTTCACCTTTTGTTGCCTTATAACCTGGAAGTAAAATGCTTTAAAACAGTGTTTGTTCCAGGAATGTATACGTCCTTCCTCAGAATTTATTTGTTATGTATAGTAATTTTTACCCCACCAAATTACCAAAAACTTGTTCTGGGTGATTGCAGTTGCCAAGTGGAAAATATATGCCAGAATTCCTTAGAAAAACAAGTAGAAATAAAAAGATGGACTAGCTTGGTTGAATGTGTCCACCACCCATGTATTTCTGTTGCAATCATGCATACTTAAAACTCCGAGGTAACGAATTGCCTTCAAGCAAGCCATTCCTCCAAACTGAATATCCAAGCAAGAAGGGGACTGGTTAGGAAGGCAGCCAAGAGGCCAGTGGCAACTTTGAAAGAGCCAATATTACTCACAATCACTTCGAATTACGTGAAATGTTATTTATATAATAACTGCACTATAGCACAGTACTGAAATTATAATAATGATATAAGGGGAGGTCCTCATATTTGGCTACCATTGATTCAATAGTATTTCAATGGTACCCCAGTTTTAATCATCGTGTTCCATCTTATAATGTTCAAATAATAACTTTTTTCTTTGTGCAAATAAAACTTAGCTGAAAGCTTGCAGCTGTTAATCCAGGCTTTTTGGTGCCGAATTCTGACACAGACTGTGTTTCGAAATGCTCTTCATCGGGGGTAATCCACCGTACTGAGGCTGCTTGATATTAGCAGGACTTCATGCTTATGCACTGGCACCGGTGGTACGCTGCCTATTGTAAACCAACAGGACTTAGGGAAAATCCAATCAAACATCAGAGATATTTAAAGTGACCAGTCATATTGCTTATTATGTTTGCATGATTAGTAGGTGCATGAAGACAATCAGATCAATGTATACATCTAAGTCCTCATTAAGACGTAAAAGAGCTACTAATGTTAATGTGAATATCCAGTATTCTCTGTGAATCAGTCTAGCCTCTCTATTTCCTCCTCTCACAGAACTCATTACTTGCTCTAGTATCGTTCATTTTAGTCGGCAAAAATTGTGCTGTTTAGATAAACAGTGTTGAGCAGTTAGGTGCATTGGTCTTCCCAGTCTTCAAACAACTGCAATGTTCTAACTGTCCTACTCGTATGGCCCGCCTGGTACATCCTACATAAACTTTAGGACAAGGGCAAATAGTTGCATAAACTACAAAATTAGAAGTATAGTCCATTATTGTATTTCTTACTACTTCTTACTTTATATAAATACGATTTCACACAATTCAAAGTGATTGATTGTGAGTAATATTGGTTCAGTTTCACTTTGTAAGTGGTATTAGAAAGATAACGTTGAAAGAGCTACAGACTTCTCTAGCCAAGGCTGGTCAAGGTGTGTCTGTTGTTCCAGTGAAACGACCCAGTACTTCAGGATCAATACACGACCCATAGTGATAGTTTTCGTGGAGCAAGGTGTGTAAGTGACAGCAATATCCCAAGCACTCCCCAAATCTGGCCTGCATGGTAGAGTGGCAAGAAGGGAAGACACTGCTTAAGAAAGTCCATCTTGAATCCCGTTCGAAATATGCAGTGAGCTACTCAGGGGATACTGTAGCCATGCGGCAAAACGTTTTGAGGTCTGACGAAAGTAAAGTAGAACCTTTTTGGCTTGAGTGCAAAGTTTTCCCAAACCCAACTCGGCACATCACCCAGAAGAACTCCATCCCTACTGAAAAGCACGGTGTGGCAGCTTCGTGCTGTGGGGATGTTTCTCATTGGCAGGGACTGGGGCATTTGTCAGGACAGAAGAGAGAAAGAATGGAGAAAAGTACCGAAAAGTCCTTGAGGAAACCTTGGTGCCCTCTGCGAGAAAGCTGAGACTGGGACAGAAGTTCTCTTTTCAGCATGACAGTGACCTGAAACGAACAGCCAAAAGCTACACTGGAGTGGCCAAGGAACAAAAGGTAAATGCCTTGGCCAACCAGAGCCCTGACCTCAGTCTGATAGAAAATTCATGGCATGACTTCAAGGAACTTGACAGAGCGTGAACAGTTTTGTGAAGAAGAATGGTCTAATGTTAACAACTCTAGATATGTAAAGTTGGTGGGGAGCTATCCCAGCAGACTCACAGCTGTAATTGCTCTCCTACCAAGTATTGATTCAGTAGGCTGGAGACTTATCCAATTAGTGGATTTTACTTTTGGTTTTTAGATGCGTGCTTTGTCTCCCAGTAGAATATTTTTGGCCTTGAACGGTCTGGAATGGGTCGTGCTTGTGGCTCAGGTGCCACTAGATGGCATTACCAGTTCTCTGTTTTACTATTGCTTAAGTTTACTGTGGAAGGTTAGGCAGTCGTGCTGAACTTACACTGGGAAAGTTCTGCTTTCCTTAGGAGGGCAGATTAAGGTTAAGAGTGGGTGGCTACTTTGGGAGGATGTTCTGAGTGTAACCGGTGTGATATCTCAATTGAGATCGAATGTCGGTATATATAAAAATAAATAAATAATGGGGGAGGTTTACAGAGAGTGGTTTACAGGACGGGCCCCTGTAGTGGTGTGTTAGCGATGTGAGCGACTGGCGTGTGGGTGGCCGGTGGCCTTGTGAATCTCTATGGTATAAAAGCTTCTGTGGCCCAATGACAAATGCTGCTTGTCTAAGGAAGGGAATCTGGGAGCTTGGAGGAGCTAAAGCGGGAAGTGGTGTTACATCTGATGCTCCCCCAGGAGTGCATCCGGAGTGAGCGGAGAGAGTGAGTGTGAGCAGAGGAGAGCCTGAGTTTTTTCAGCAGCCCTGCACCTGTAGAAGCTAAATTGTAGTTTGGAGGAAGGGAAGAAGTTTGAAGTGTGGAAGCTGCACTAAGTAACTGTGGTGGTGGTGGTGGTGGGTGGCTGGACCTAGGAGGAAGAGATGTTGGCTGGTTATTTCATCACTGGGCTCGGGACTGACACTGGCCCAATGAACTGTGGGTGTATAGTCCCTGGAGCTGCTCCCGAAGCATCATACCTGGATTTTGAACTAGTTGGGAGGTGAGAGTGCAGTATGAGTGATTTCTGTATAAGGAGAGAGGGCTAGATCTGGGATCCTCCCCCCCCTACACACACACACACACACACACACGGGGTCCAAGAATGGAGAGATCTGGTGAAGAGATATTAGGGAGTGAGAAATAAGAAAGATTGCCCCCTGTGGAGAAATTGTGGAACCAAGACTGTAGAGAGCTGTCTACCTGTGTCTTATTATTCTATCTGGTATCCTGACGAGGGCACCGTAGAGCAGTGGTGTTCCCCAAGCTTGTCGGGTTTTCAAGATTTGCTTGCCCTTCCTCCATTACCGCTTTGGGGGATTTTATCTGGAAGGCAATATTATAAATATGTATAAATAAAACTTGGCTGTGCGGGGGTCACCTTAGGACAAGATAAGAAAGAGTTACCAATTTACACGGTAGATTTAAAATGAAAAAAACAGGTTCAGAAAAGTTATTTTAAAAGTATTCCAAAAATATGTAGGTATGCCTAAGCCAGCCAGTGTTGTGAGTTGTGAATCAGATGCTGTTCGTTGAAATGCTCCTCCCTGTTGGTTTATGAGGCTATGAAAGACTCTTCTGTACTCTTCGCAGGAAAAGCGCACCGGCTTGATGGAAAGGCAGGGAACTCCCAAATGTACTCCAGCGAGAGGATGGCAGGCAACTTGCTTGTCGGCACTTATTTTCCTCCATCCACGTCGACAAAACGTGGCAACTGTACTCATTTTTCAGTTGGGGAGGGCAAGTTTACCTTGAGGTGGAGAAGGCAGACACAAAGGTCATTTCGGCGAGTGATCTTTTGACTCAATGGCATTCTTTATTCTTAAAGTAGACGTCGCTTCGATCCGCTTGTCTGAACAGGAAGGAGTTGGAATTTATGGGTGCAATTTTCCAAAACGCCATTTGTGGCCAGGAATGGGGGACTCCGAACATTGCGTGCCCTCCCTCTAGGTAAAGGTACGCGCGGCTCAAAGTGCCAGTACCTGCATGCCTGTGCGCGCAGAGAACGGAGGCGTCCATGGGGGTGGAGCCTGGGCATGGCGAGTGCGTCTGCGTATATCCCTGCGTGATTTTGTTGGTAACAGTATCCACCCAAGTAGCAGGTGCGGGTCCGCGTGGGATCTTTCTCCCCACAGGCTTTACCTTTCTGCGCACAGTTTGAACGTTGCCTCCCCTATCTGTTGCACCTGCCCTGTGTTTCCGGTGCCTGAACATCAAGCAGCGTTGTCTGAATTATCAAGAAGGCTCCTCACCCTATAAAAATGTTGCTAGCAGTAATTTTGTTTTGGGTTTGACAGTTGCTTGGTTTTCATTGTTAATATTACGGCCCTTATCATAAGGTTTGGGGGTAACTGCACGGAGCAGTAATTACTACCCTTGAGAGAAAGATGGGAGTCTCCTGCACATAGTGGTAGATAGTATTTATTCTATTTATTTAGTTATTTTATATAGTGAAGATCACATAAGAAGCTTGCTGGGCAGGCTGGATGGGCCATCTGGTCCATTTCTGCCATCATTACTAGAAAAGCTTCCGAAAGGAACAGAGTAGGAGGAAAACTATCCCTGCTGTTCCCCAGTTGCCCAGGATCTCAGGGAGAAGGGATGCAGAGTTGTATGGTGCTGCCTTGCCTGAAGTAATTGCTCGAGTAATATAAATATTTGAAGTCTGTAACTGGTTTAAAGTGGGTCCCATTGGTAGTCTCTCTTTCTCACTTTTTTTTTCTATCACCAAAGAGTAGTATCCTTGATACTAGTATACAATGTGTTAATACTCCATGAGTCTTGTATTTCATTAAATTCAGATTTGAGCATTTTAGCATTATCTGCAGACAGGAAGGCACTTCTTCCATATACAGATGAAATATTTATGCAGTGAGTGAACAATAGAGAGCTCAGCGTGGATCCCCTTGATTAGAGATCCTCATCCCATCTGGCCTGATCTTTCTTTGTATGTCCAGTAGGCGTACATGGAAGCAGGACACCGAATCGCATTGTCCTCTTCAGTCTGTTTTGCAGGATGTTATGATTTGCCTTCACTAGATTACACAAACCTTGTACTGGTTGTAGACTCTTAATCTTTCTCAAGGACTGATGCCATCACCAATCGCTTTTCTTAGGTCTTTTGGTGGACTGACAGAGTAATAAATAGCCTTACGTATAAACTTCCTTAATTGTTTATACATGGTTTGGGGTTTTTTTCCCCTTTCTACTGGGGAGAACAGAAATCTGATGAAAATGTTGTAAATTCAGTTTGTGATCCTGTTTTATACACTGGAACAGTCTTTGACCGTGAAGTGGGGGGGGGGGGGGGGGGGAGCTCTAGTCTAGATTTTTGTGAAAAGGTGGTGGAGAAACTGTTTTAAACTTGAAACCAGTTTTAGCAATTTATTTATTTATTTATTTATTTATTTATTTAACAGCTTTTAATATACCGGTGTTCGTGCAAGCACATCACGCCGGTTTACAATAAACTTGAGAAAGGAGGAAATTACAAAAAACAGGGAGTGGGGGAGTGGAGCAGGAGCGAAAAGAGGGGGGGGGGAAGAGGGGGGAGAGAGGTAAAGGAGGAAAGACAGCAGCTGAGAAAGGTACAAGGAACATATCAGTATTTACAGGATAGGTTGCTTAATGAGGTTAGAACAAGGTTGATTTTTTACAGCGGTTAATGAGGAATAAATAGATTATATAATGATATATATTAAAGCTTAATTACAGCAGTTATGGTGGATTATATAGATAACTTATTAAACAATTAAACACATATATATAAAGTATTAGCTTATTTACAGCAGTTACAGCAGGTAATAACGGAGTCTTGATTTCGACATATAGGTTGTAAGTTTTAACTGGGTTACAGTGGAGCACGGTGGGAGGGTGGCGGGGGTATAGGGAAAGGGTAAGGGGGGGGGGGGGGGGGGGTATGGGTGGGTTGACGGGTGAGGCTCGGGTGGATTCAGGGTGGTGAAGCAGGGGAGAGACAGGGGGGAGCGATTGGGGGGGTTTCAGGGGGGTAGACTATAGGGGGCCGGGGCAGATTTAGGGGGGTGGACTACGAGGGGGCTGGAGCAGTGGTAAGCCTGTCGGAAGAGCCAGGTCTTAATGCCTTTTTTGAAGATGGTTAGGGAGGGTTCAAGACGGAGGTATGTGGGGAGGGAATTCCAGAGGGCGGGGCCTGCGATGGTAAAGGCTCTTTCTCTGGTGGTGGATAGGCGGGCAGTTTTGAGGGGGGGGAGTGTGGAGGGTGCCTGTGGAGGTGGATCTAGTCTGGCGGGTGGAGAGGTGGAAGTGGGGCATTTCTTTAAGCCAGGGGGAGTTGTTATTGTAGAGGGTGTTGTGAAGAATAGTAAGGGTTTTGTATTGGGAGCGGAACTGGATGGGCAGCCAATGTAGGTCTACTAAGATGGGTGTGATATGCTCTCTTTTACGTGTGTTAGTAAGGATACGAGCCATGGCGTTTTGAAGAGTTTGTAGGGGTTTGATGGTGGAGAAAGGGAGGCCTAGTAATTTAGGTTATAAATGACCAAACCTAGGACTCCTGTTGACAACATTAACATGGATGAGTTAAACTTAACACCTTTGAGTCAGTTCAGAGAAGTAAAGCTGATTTGGTGGCTGACTGGAACAGAGTAGCATCCTTTCCCTGGGAAATGAAGTTTGTAAAATATCGGTTTAAACAATTTGCAGTCTCTAAAGCATCTGCTTGCCTCCTGGATCAGTTGACGCCGCGCATTCTCCGTTAGGGTATCGATTCCATTCCAGAGCATTCCGGCACTGCAAAGGTTTGACCTGAAGTGGTTCATGTGATTTACTTCGACTGGTTGGTTGAGCGTCCCAGTTTCTCCGTGTTCTAGACGTCCATCCGCTTCTTTATCTCCCATCTTCTATATTGCTTTCCATGTGAAATGTCTCTGGTACAGATGTATCAAATCTTTAGTTAACCAGAAGTAAATCATACCTGAAGCCCTCATCTGGGTAAATGGTACTTAGAAAACTCTTGAATGTTTTTAGGAAACCTTCCTAAGTAAATAGACAGCTTTCTTCACTCCTCTGCACAATTATTATCTCCACATTTTTCCGTGAAGTTGCTACGTGGCTCTGAATAGAGTTTCCCTTCCTCCCCCCCCCCCCCCCCCACCGCCCCATGTACTCTGCCCATGAGAACCCCCTCCATGAATATACAACCCAAAGCATTTTTTTTAAAGTGGCCTAGGACTAAAAAGAAGGCTACTCTCCTTATATTAAGGCTACTCTCCTTATATTAAGGAGACATTCATTGTAAATTGTAAATTGTTTTGGTTATGATTTTCTTGTTTTCCCTGTCCTTCCTACTGCCTCTATGTTCTACCCTCTCACAGTTACATCCCCCTTGTTGAAATGTATTTTCCAATCTTTCAGTTGTTATGTGAACCGGTATGATGTCCCCACTAATACCGGTATATAAAAGTTTCTAAATAAATAAATAAATAGTCTCCTTCAGATGGAACGGAAGCCTCCACGCGCAGAGGGAGATGGAGAGTCTTTGGCTGTCTGATAATTTCTTGGGTGTTTGCCATGCTGCTTCTATGGTTTCTGTGGTGCATTAAAGGAGCAATCCCTTGGGTGACCTGGGCAGGAGTGTACCCGGCACTGCTGGGCACCTCTGTCTCTCCATGTGCTTCAAAAGATCCATTGCAATGTAAAAAGAACATAAAATGCAACGGTTGCCTTAAAAATGCTCTGTCACGGAGGATTATCAGTGGTAATCTATATTCTAGATCAAATTGCTGTGCTGCTGAGAGAGATTTTCACTGGGGAAGTGACCTGAGCCCTCACCAAATGTTTACAAATACATGGACTTGACTTTTCCAGGCTGCGCCCTCATGCACATCTGGTTGTAGAATTGTTTATAGAAGATGCAGATGTTTTTAGCTGTTTCACTTGACTGACCTAGTTGATTCTTGGAAAAGGATATTCATCATTAACCCTATTGTGGTAATAACGAGCACAGATAAAGTAGTCCAGCGTCCATCTTTAGCTCTCTGGTTGTCAGGATCTAGATGTGTAGACAGTAATTTTAACAGCCTTACGTGCTTTTTTGGCTTGACTTTATTTGCATCTGTTGAAGAACATTCTCTTTGCTTTTTTTGACCACCACCTCGCACTGAGCTGAGGATTTCATTGTATTGTCCACAGTGACACCGAGACCCTTTTCCTGGACGGTAACTCCTCATACGGATTCTAACATCATGTAACTGAAGTTTGTATTATTTTACCCCCACGTGCATCACTTTGCACTTGTACACATTAAATTTCCGCTGCCATTTGCATAATCAAATACATTCTATGCATACACTCGTGTTCCAGAGAGGGGTTTCAAGGAAGCGTGTGCAGGCTGTGAGAGAAAGAGAGAACCCATTAGCCACCTCTCTCTTCTACAGAGGATGTTAGCATTACCATTCAAGGTCTAAAGCTGCCTGTCAACCTGGGTTACGAATAATTAGGAAGGGAATAATTGTGCGGTTTAGGTTACCGCCTCTCAAAAAAGATGTAGCAGATCTAGAAAAGGTACGGAGAAGAACAATTAAAATGATGCAAGAGTTGGAACGGCTCGCCTGGGGAGGAAAGGCTAAGAAGGGTTAGGGTTCTTCAACTTGGAGAAGAGACGGCCGAGGAGAGATTTCATAGAGCATAAATGCTTGAGTGGAATGGAACTGGTAAAAGGGAATCATAGAAATGTGATCTGATTTTATCTATCTCCCATCACTCCCTCAGAGATCCCCTGTATTTATCCCATGCTTTGAGATTTTTAAATCTCTCTCTTATATCTCCCCTCTAAGATGTACATGTTTAGATCTTAGATTGTTTATTCTTTCATGTAAAGTTGGGTGATGCTCCGTGAAGTTACTAAGTAGGACATTTAAAACGGGAGAAAATATTTTTTCACTCAACACACAAGTTCTGGAATTCAATGCCGGAGGGTGTGATAAAGGCAGTTAGCGTAGCTGGGTTTTAAAGAGGTTTGCACAGGTTACTGGAGGAAAAGACCATTAACCATCATTAACCAGGTAGACTGTGGAAAAAGCCACTGCTTATCCCTGGGTGTTAATAGCACAGGATCTGTTTACTGTTTGGGATCCTGCCAGGTACTTGTGACCTGGATTGGCCACGGTTGGTAACAGGATACTGGGTTTAGTGAATCCTTTGTCTGACCCAGTCTTGCAGTTCTTATGTAACGATTGTGTTTCCTGTTGAGAAGTAAAATGTTTAAAAAAAAAAAATATATATATATATACATATATATATATATATATATATATATATGTATATATATATATATATGTATATATATATATATATGTATATATATATATGTATATATATATATATGTATATATATATATGTATATATATATATGTGTATATATATAGATATATATATGTATATGTATATATATATATATATATATATACATATACAGTTATGTTAATGTCATTTGTGTTGTTGTACACATGAAAGTTAATGGGGAAAAAAATGTTATCAATAAAAGTTTAAGGGATGAAAAAACCAAAAACCTTTATGAGCAAGAACATTTCATTGCAGGCGTACTGCTTGGACCTTGGCCCGAAAATTTGCCGCTGGATTCTGTGACGCGGTTTTTTTTGAATACGCGCCACGCATCTCCCGAACCTTTCCAAGCCTGACCGCTCACTGCCTTTATCATTCCTCGTCTTTACAAAGCCCGTATGCACTGCATCTGATAAATATTTAATTGAATGGGAAAGAGAGAGTGCGTTTTTGCCGGTAGGAATTCTTCCTGTACTGCGTTTGCCGGTCTCAAGTGTTAAGCTGCGTTGGGCTTCGGGTCACACACGCCAGCTTGGTGCAGAAACCTGAAATTCCCTGCTGAGAAAATAAAGGGAGGGATTAGGGGGGGGAGATTGTGTGGCACTGAACGAATGCAAAAGAATCGTGCTGAGAGCGAGAGACGATTTGTTTGTGCTTTCCTCTTTTGGGCCAGGTAAGGTTTCCCTCTGCTCCTTTTGGATTCCAGCTCCTTGAGAACCGGCCTCTGCTGGGCTTTGGCACCATGAGCCTTCATTTGTGCCTCCGTAGGGTTCTTCCCTCAGTTTGCATTCCCCCCCCCCTCTTCCGAGTCACTTAGCCTGGTCATCGCAGTGACTGTCCTCAGCCAGGGTCCCTCTGGAACCTGCGGTTGTGGGCCCCCCCAAGCCTTAGCTGTCAGGTGTTGCTGCTGTGCAACTTCCTTCACCTTTTCCAGGAGCTGCGAGCACGGGGAACAGAAGACCCGGACTTTATAAGGGTGCTTTGAGGGGATTTTCTATGGACACAGACTGGTTGGTGGCAGTGGAGAAATAGAAAGTTAATAGCATTAAAAAAAAAAATCTGATCGGACTTGTAGAAATAGCCAAGGCTGTTGAAATGTTAGAAAAGAAAAAAGTATGTTAAAAGGTAAGCAGTATGTTAAAGGTCAGCTTAAAGTTTTTCTGGCTTTTGGGCTCAACTTACAAGAAATCATATTACTTATAAGAATGCAGTTGTCTTTATATAACAAAATAATTCTAATCAGTTGGAAAATGTTTTGCAAGCAAACCAACCCATTGGTGTGTAGGTTTGGGGGAGGTGACATACTTAACTGAGTGTACCAGTTCTGTTGCTGATGGTAAGCTGCACTCTTCCTGTAAGATATCGTATAGTAAAAACTAAAGATTTAGTTTTCAGTGTTTACTAGCACCCTCTACATATCCAGGAATAAAGCCCAGGCCCTCCACAGGGCAGTTTGTCTGTCTCCTTTAGTAGCTGAGCACTGGCTTTTCATCAGGGGGACTGGTATTGAATGGAAATGAAGAGAGGCAGGACAGAAGCTGGCTTAAGACAGCTGTAGTCAGAGCTGTGATGTCAGCTGACTCAGACTCTCTTGAACTGAGACACAGCAAAGAAATTGGTTTAACTGTATCAGCGCTACGGGATTTACCGCAGCCTCGGGCTGTGCGTTGGCAAGGCTGTTCAGCACTACCAGTGCAGGCAAAAAGCATCCAGTAAAGTATTGATCCTGCAAACTAGAAACTTGGTCAAAACTGCAATAGCTTGAATGCACTCTTCGTTATAGTGAAGGTTCTTTTATTTTATGTAATGTTTTTTTTTTTTTTATATAAATAGTAGTAGCTTCTGGTATGGCAGCTGCCAGAAGTCATGAAGTACTGTGGGCATCCAAAAAAACAAAACTTAAAGGCACTTTAGTAAACACAAGAGGGTCCTCTAATCACTTCTGTCTGGGTGTGATTGAAAAAGAGCTGAAAATGCAAAAGGATTTCCACCCCCACCCCAGAAGACAGATTTGGCCCCCATTCAGACGTCGGCAAAAGTCTCGTTTAAAACGAAAGGGTGCACTTTTCTAATCTTCCCAAACGTGCACGGAGCGTGGCGAGATCTTTGCTGTAAATGTCTGGGGGAAGGAGGTGGTTAAAGGCTTTTCTTTTTGCTATCCTGAAAGACAGCGTGGGTCTGACCTGCCAAAGACCCAGAATGCGAGAGACGCCTTCCGCCCTATGACTTGGGGAGTCCCGTGAAACAGATGCGGTCTGTTGGTTTCCAACTTTCATAAATGAAGTTCTGAGGATCCGTGTCAGAGGGAAATGAAACAATTACTTTTGTGCAGCTTTTCTTGTTCCAAATAATGTTTAATTCGATAGGTCTTTGTACATCTCAGAGCGATAAGTAGTAGAGAGTGCAATAGCGTTGGCTGGTATCTGTACCTGTATTTGATGCTTTTAGCACTTTTCGTAGGAATGTACATTGGATCTTCAATGAAAAAAAAAGATTTAATTAAAAAGAAATAAAGCATACTGGTCAGTGAAGAATATAAGATGATCCTTCAACATGTCCTTATCTGGTTTTTCGTATTGAGCCTTGAAACAATGCAAACATTTTGTGTGTCGGGCTTCCCTTTTCGTTGTCGTTTGTGACAGCATGTTTGACGCTTTGTTGAGATGAAGACTTTGTCAATTACCTACTCTAAAGGTCAAGTTGACATACTACTTGCTCAGGAAATGTGATGAAACCAGCAGCCTTTTAAATGTTTGCTCTTTATTTTATGTTTTTCGTCAGAAGTTGTCTTGGAGGACTTCCGGTTTTCAGCATATCTGCAATGAAGTGGCATAAGAGAGATTTGCTTGCACTAGGGATATCCTGAAAACACAGTCTGCTGGGGGCGGGGGTCCTTCAGGACAGGGTTGGGAGCCATTCTCATAGGTTCTGCGGTTTCTGTCCAGGCTTGCAAGCTGCTTCCATATTTCTTTCAGGACAGACTAATCCAGTCCTGGTCACTTTTACCCTATGTATTGACTTCTAGTTGTCGATTCCTTGAGACAGGGCTTCCCCCAGAGCCAGTCGGGTTTTCAGGATTTCCACATTGAATATGTATGGGATGATATTTGCACATTCTGTGGATATCCTGAAAACCCAGCTGGCTGGGGGAGGGGGGGGGTCCTCGGAACAGGATTTTGAAGCTCTGCCTTAGGAAGAAATCGGCCTCCAGGTCCCTGCATGCAGAGGGGTAGAACCAGGACTCGATCAGGGTATCCTGAAAAAAAAACTGAACTGGCTGGCAAATATATCCTGAATCCTGCCTTCTCTGCCTTAGCAATGATCCTTCCAGCGCGGTTTTCTGGTGGTTCAGGCGGGCTTCCTGAGGACTGCTGGCTTTCTTTCCTCCTGATCTCTGCAAGGCTACCGCAGGGGTGGAGGATCCTCAGGCCTGACGTTTTTCAGTCAAGCACAGTGGACTAAGTCAGGGGTGATCCACCTTTCCCCCCCCCCGGAGAAGTGGGAGATGGGTGAATGGTGGCGGTCTGTGTGCGGTGCACTCTCTCCGGGCTGATGCAAGGGCGTTAGGCAGTCTAGGCCCTTTACAACCCCACAAAATTGAAAATAACCAATTGAAAGAGGACATTCATAGTCTTCTGAGGGAAGAATATCAGAACTTGTACTGCTGTGGTGCCAACCAGAAAACCCAGCAAAAAGAAGCAAAAAGCACACTTGGAATGCCTATGGAATTAACAGTGGCATAATAAGGGGGGTGGGTCCGTCCCGGGTGTCATCGGGAGGCTCCCATCCTCACCCGCACCGACAGAACCCATATGCCAGCGGCCAAAAAGAAGAAATTGACTGCCGGTGGAGACCAGGATCATCCGTGGGGGGTGGGGGAGGGAATGCGGACACTGTTCCCTCTAAACCGTGCGTGTGCGTCTCCGCGCACAACTTTTATCCCTCTCCCCTCATGCAGGAAGATCGGTGGGGCCGTGGCAGAGCTCATCCCACCATGGCCTGAAGAAAACGAGGCCCTCCCCCACTCCCCAAACGTCCAGGTGCTCCTTCTCCTTCCTGCCTGCAGAGTCCCCGGAAGAAAAACATTGCCGGAGCCATGCGGGCAGGAAGAAAGAGGAGCAGGGCCGCCGTGAAACCCATCCTCCAGAGGCTGAGGCCCTGTAGAGCTTGTGGATGAGAGTGAGTTGAGAAATTGTGTGTGGGAGTGAGCCTGTATGTCGTTAGAGATAGCATGTGAGAGCCTCTGTGTGTGCTTGAGAGGCAGCATGTGTGCGAGAACGTGTGTTTGTGTGAGAGAGGCCTGTGCGTGTGTGAGAGAGAGAGAGCATCTGTAAGAGAGGCAGTGTGTATGTATGAGACAGCATGTGTGCGAGAGTGTGTGTTTGTGTGAGAGAGGCCTGTGCGTGTGTGAGAGAGAGAGAGCATCTGTAAGAGAGGCAGTGTGTATGTATGAGACAGCATGTGTGCGAGAGCATGTGTTTGTGTGAGAGAGGCCTGTGCGTCTGTGAGAGAGAGAGACAACTTCTGTAAGAGAGGTAGTGTGTATGTATGAGACAGCATGTGAAAGAGAGAACCGTGTGTGTGTGAGACGTGAGAACCTGAGTGGGTGCGCAGTGCCAGTGGAAAGAGGTCCAGTGGCCCTAGACGGTGATGTCATATGATCTCTCTCTCTCTCCATCCGACGCGCAATGCAAATAACCCAAGCTCCTCAGATGTATTAAATGCAAAAAACCAAGACACCCCCCCTGCCAGCTCCGTTACTCTACCCACGCTACGTCTCGTCCCTCCTGCGCTCCCTTCAAATCTGCCGCCCGCCCACTTCCAGCGCCCTAGGCCAGTGCCTGCTCCACCTAATGCTTCCACCGGCCCTGTGTGTGTGTGTGAGAGAATGAGAGCCTGAGTGTGTGTGTGAGGGAGAAAGGGAAGAAGACAGGTGGAGAGAGAGAAGAAACAAAGAGAAAAAAAAAAAGACCCTGTAAAAGGAATTGGGAAAAGACCAAGAAAGGGAACAGGGGGAAGCCTGGGACCAAGCGGTTAGAAAAATAAGATCAGACAGCAAAGGTAAAAACAAATAGTTTTGATTTCTTTAGTGCTGGGAATGTGCATTACATATTTGTATTTTGTTCTTTCGGCCTTTCCATTTTATTTTTGTCTGCATGTTTCTGCTTCTGATTTGTCATCCCCTCTTTCTGTGTAAGGTAAGGGTCTGTCTGAGTGCTGCGTGTGTAACTGAGGTGCAGGGATTTCTGTAGGGCTTTGCAGCAGTACCGGCTTGTTCTGATAACCCCAGTAGGAGATGTAGTGCTCTAGGGTGCGGTATAATATTTGCATTGCTGCAGTGTATAGATAAGGCTGCTGCTGTTTGAGTCCTGAGACAGTGCTGATATATGTCTTTAATTTTTTTTGTTTTGTTTTGCAAGGGTTTGTGTTCTCAAAGGGTTCGGCAGTGAAGGGTTTGCAGTTACTGAGATTGTGTGTGTGTGTGTAAGAAGAGAGTACAGAGCTGCTCTCTAAATTGGGTGGAGGGGAATTAGGGCTGGAGGGTACTGGAAGCCAATAGTAACAGGTGGGAGAGAGAAAAAGGGAAAAAAAAATGGATAAAGTGCGTAGCTTGCTGGGCAGACTTGATGGGCCGTTTGGTCTTCTTCTGCCGTCATTTCTATGTTTATGAGTGAGTGTGCATGATGATCTGGAGAGTGAGTGAGAGGCATGAGAGAGAGAGTGTGTGTGTGTGAGAATGAGCATGTATGTGTGAGAGTATGAGAGTGACTATGCAAGTGTGTCATTGTGTGCGCATGAGAGAGAGTTTGTGTGCATGCTGCTACTACCAATGTTCCTCTAAGGACTGGGTTGCTGTGAGAATAAAATTGATAGGCTTTTTGCATCAAATGAAGTAGCGCTCATGGGGTAATGATTTTGGCTCACAAGCAAATGTTTTGCACACCGCAACCGAATCCTTAAAGGGAACATGTGGAGGCGGGATAAACTGGGGCAACTGCACCCGAATCCATGCTTTAGTGGACCGCCAGCAGACACCTCCTTGCATTGTAGGAAGGACTCCCAATAGCCCCAAGCCGTGTCGGTTGCATGTTGGAGGGAAGCGTCATCAGCACGCATCTGCTGGTACAGAGGAAGGGGGTGGTGCCGTTTTATTTGTATCTTCCCACGCAGTGCAGAGGAATCAACGGTAGATGGGAAGAGATGACGGTCACCATCAACAAGGTGCCTGAGAGGTTTAGGGAGAGAGAAGGAAGTGTTTCCTGGGGTCTTGGTGCCTGGGAGGAGGGGAGAGTGCTTGCTGTTAGGATTTTGGTTGGAAGGGAAATGGCTTTGTGAGGTATTTTTTTGGGGGGGGGGGGACATAGACTTTAGAGAGATTGCTTGAGGGAGGCCATGGGGAGGAGGCTCATGAGGTGTCTTAGGAGAAGGGGAAAAGGCATCATGGAGTCTCTTGTGGGAGTGCGGAGTAGAATCTCAATCTTGAGGAAGGGAACCCCTCTTGTCCTTCAGTCATGGGTAAGGGGCCCCTTTCTGGCTGATTCACCCTGGGCCCCCCACCCCTCTAAAGTCATCACTGGTGTAGCCTATGCCACTAGCAGCCGAGTGGAACAGGCCCTCAGGGCTTCTGTCAACCGTCAAAGAAGAGAGGGAGAGACCCAACGTGAGTCAGAGTGTGTGTGTGAGTAATAGAGCATGTGAGAGACAGCGAGACCATGTATGAAATAGAGCATGTGAGTTGTGTGTGAGAGTATGTGTATGAGAAACCGAGAGCATGTATGAAAGAGCATGCGTGTGTGTGAGAGAGACAGAGCATGTATGATTGTGTGTGTGTGTGTGTGTGTGTGTGTGAGAGAGAGAGAGAGAATGAATGAGAGTGATTTTATTGTTTGTTTTATGAGGAATGGGGATTCTACTTTTCCATTATTGCACTGCATATAGAATTTGGCTTGTAGTGGTCTCCAGTTGAATTTTTGTCTGCATATTTTCATTTATACTTTGCGGACTCTCTATTGTATATCTGGTGAGGGTCTGTGTGTGTTCTGCATGTGTGACAAGAGGTAAGGTAGTTTTAAGGCCGGTGCAATATTTGCAGTGTTGCCTTTTCAAAAGTAGGATTCAGTGCTGGCAGTTGGTGCTGTTTTGGTGTGGGAGGTTTTCTATATATAGGGCTTCTCTACTCCCCCCACAAGCATCCCACCTCTCTTCTCCTGGGTTTTGTGTGTGTGTGAGAGAGAGAATGGAGCCTGCCTGGTTGTTTGTGTGTGTGTGTGTGTGTGTGTGAGAGAGAGAATGGGAGCCTGCCTGAGTTGTTTGTGTGTGTGTGTGTAAGAGAGAGAGAATGGAGCCTGCCTGGTTGTTTGTGTGGGTGTGTGAATGGAATTCTGCCTGCATTGTGTGTGTGCTGCCCCACTAATCCAAGACAGCTCAGGGTGACTGGAAATAAAAAGGTTTCAAGTATGGAGAGTGAGGAATTTTTCTCTCCTTATTAGTTTTAATTATTGGGTGTCTGCTATTTTTGAATATTTTATTGCTGTTTAGTAAAATGTAAAAGTTTTGTATGAGCTCTTAATTATTGGATTTTTATTCTATTCATCAGCTCTTTGGAAATGTTCTTATAGTATGGTTTTACTGGTTTTAAGTGAGGGGATCCAGAGGAGACAGAGAGGGAATGAGCCGGGGGTTGCTGTGGGGAGCGGAGGGGGTGCCAAAGGTAATATCCGCCCCGGGTGCCACATGCTTTAGGTAGGCTACGGGGTATTAGGCCTATTATGCATGTTGAGTGTGGGCTTTGTCCTCAGAAAGCCATGAGTAATCTGAATTACAATTACAATATAGTAAACCTTCCAGACTAAAAAAAAAAAAAAGAGCACTAATTCAAAAAGTAAAAATCTTATCTATGAAAAGACAACACTGCAAACACCAGTACACCTCCTGTTAGTGAAACAGAAAAAGCCAAGCTGCTATAGACCCCTACACAGAAACCACCTGCCAGCAGAATACCTCACCTTGGTCGCAGATGCAGAACACAGACCCTCACCAAATACAGAATAAAATATAAGTATAAAGTATAAACAAACGTAGAGAGGAACTGAACTGGAAACCGCAAAAAGCCAGACTATGTGCAATGCAACAATGGAAAAATAGAAATACTATTCCTCATAAAACATCAAATGGAAAACAAAAAAATATAAAACAATCATAATAGTAAAACCATACTAATGAAAAGAATACATATTTCAAAACAACTAATGAACATGTAATAATTAAAATCTCATATAAAAAATTTCCCAAACATCAATAAAATATTTCAAAATAGCACCCAGTAATTAAAACTAGTAAGAATAAAATAAGTTCTCCTTTCCATACCTGGGATCTTTTGATTTCCAGTCACCCTGAGATTTCCATTGATTATTGCAGGATGGAGGGAGAGAGGAGAGTGGGGGAACTTTCTCCTTCCTCTCTCACACAAATTCATTCATGCTTATTCATGCAGTCACATACACACAGATGAGCTGTCTCTCACATATTCTTCTCCACACACCCATGCTCTCTCATACTTAACATATGCTGTCACTCACACGCCTTCATACTGACACTGACCCACCTGCTCTTTCACACACACACACACACACACACACACACATACACACACTGCTTTCACATTTGCTTTCACATACACAATGTGCTCACACACACAAAATGATCTCAAATTTGCTCTTTCACACACACAACACATGCTCTCTCATACATACACATGCTCTCACCCACACACGTGGTCACACATGCTCAGGCTCTCAAGCACACACATAGATGCTCTCTAATTCATATAGATACACTCACTTTCATCCACACACACAGATGCTCTCTCTCACACATACACACATGCTCTATCACATGCAAACTTTACAGAGAAGAGACTGTGAAGTGTGGTTATTTGATGAGAGCTGCAAATATAGAAAGTGTAAATCTCAGCTTCTTCTCTTAACATAGAAACATAGAAATGACGGCAGAAGAAGACCGAATGGCCCATCCAGTCTGCCCAGCAAGCTACGCACTTTATCCTTTTTTTTTTTTATCTTTTTCTCTCACCCACCTGTTACTAATGGCTTCCAGTACCCTCCAGCCCTAATTCCCCTCCACCCCACCACCAATGTAGAGAGCAGCGCCGGATCTGCATCCCAGTGAACATCCAGCTCAATTAGGGGTAGCAACCGCTGTAACAAGCAGGCCACACCCCTGCCCCATACTCTTACCCACCCCTGTTTTGTTTTTTGTTTTTTTTAATCTCAGACGCCCGCTTTGATCTGTCTCTATCGACTGGAATAAGCCCCAATGGCATTTCGCCACACGTTATTGTCCAGTTATGCTTCGTCTTTAGTCATGTGACTGTGACGCAGCCAATCACGACCTTGCCTTGTGTGCTAATGCAGAGCAAGGACCCCAGAGTGCTCTTCAGCTCCCTGCCCGTTCCCAAAATATCAGAGAAATGGACGTTTTTTTGTTCCTGTCTTCGCTCACTGGGGTTACTTTCCACGTCTGGCTCACGAGAGAAGAAATGGTGAGATGGCCCGCAGGGCCTCTTCTTTTCTTCTTCTGCCGCTGGCATGAAACAGACTCTGCCTTCTGCCGGCAGCAGATTGGGCTCCGCTGGGGGCGCACAAATTCTCTTCTCGTTTTTCTGCCGTCAGCGGCACAGGAAGTAGCCTCTTCCTTCTGCTGCTGGCAGCAAGCAAAAGTCTCTTCTCATTCTTCTGCCGCCAGCGGGTTGAGCTCTGCCAGTGCGCAGGGTCTCCATTTTTTTGGCAGCCGGCAGGGGTTGGGAACCCCGCCAGTGTTTAGCTAAATATGTGTCAGGTGGCAAGCTGAGGCGGCCACAGGGCGTTTTGGTGGGCACGTTTTTTTTTTTTTGCTGCTCCAGAATTCTGCTGCCCGAGGTGGCCGCCTCATCACAGAACCGCCCCTGGACTCAGCCCTGTACTCCGGCTCTGTGTGGGATCCATTTTTAGCAAGCAGACGGTGCGGTGCGCTCTCATGACTGCCACATTGGCTATGAAAAGCTTTCACGGTTTCTTCGAAGCTGTTGGTTAAACTCCTCATGGGCCTTGAAATGTTATGTTCTGCTAGTGAGAAATGGTTTTAGGGTTTTATCCGGTGGACGCAGGCCTCTGGAATACTTTTGTCCTTAAGCCCATTTGCTACCCAGGGTTTGGGTCCCTTGGATTACAACTTGGCAAAGCCCTGGGTGAGCAGGGTTTTTTGTGTGTTTTTAACTTTTATGTGAAGGGTCCAGGACAGGTGCTCGACTGCATCTTTTTATCTGCTCAACCCCAGCAGCCATGGAGCTACTGCGGGTCGGACCAGCCAGGATCTTTGCTCCATCCCCAAAGTCATCTCTAAGGACAAGGGAGTGCATCGCAAGAGAAGGGGGGAAATCCCCGCAGAGGATGCAGCTTTCCTGAAGATTACCACTGAGAAAAAGATAAAAGACCGCTACCGCGGAGATGATTCGGGAGCTCGATGGCTTCGGGCTTCAGCCTATGCTGAATGTAACCTGTGCCCCGACTCAGGGGCCGATACAGTAAAAGTCACGGGAGAGCGGGCGAATGCCCGCTCTCCCGGTGCGCGCACAGGCCGCTCTCCTGTGCGCACGATTCTGTATTCAAATGAGGGCCCGCGGCAAAAAGAGGCGCTAGGGACACTAGCGCGTCCCTAGCGCCTCTTTTTGGACAGGAGCGGCGGCTGTCGGCGGGTTTGACAGCCGACGCTCAATTTTGCCGGCGTTGGTTCTCAAACCCGCTGACAGCCACGGGTTCGGAAACCGGACGCCGGCAAAATTGAGCATCCGGTTTTCAACCTGCAAGCCGCGGGCCGATTTCAAATTTTTTTTAAACTTTTTTTTAACTTTCGGGACTTCCGACATAGTATCGCCATGATATTAAGTCGGAGGATGCACAGAAAAGCAGATTTTACTGCTTTTCTGTGCACTTTCCCGGTGCCGGCAGAAATTAGCGCCTACCTTTGGGTAGGCGCTAATTTCTGAAAGTAAAATGTGCAGCTTGGCTGCACATTTTGCTTTCTGAATTGCGCGGGAATACCTAATAGGGCCATCAACATGCATTTGCATGTTGCGGGCGCTATTAGGTTCGGGGAGGTTGGACGCGCGTTTTCGACCCCTTACTGAATAAGGAGTAAAGCTAGCGCGTCAAACGCACATTAACAGTGCGCTCTGCCGGAGCGCACTGTACTGTATCGGCCTGACAGTGAGCCTCCCATCACAAAAGGTAGGCTGAAGCTCAGACAGACTCCCGTTCTGTCCCCCCTTGCCAGTTGGTACAACACTCGTTGCGCCAGAAGAGGACTGGAACAGGAAGAACCGTTGAGGAGGAGAGAGGCAGGATTTGGGGGTTGCCTCGCCTACAGCAGCTTCCGGTTGAAAAAGAAATCCAAAGGCGGGATGGATTGGTTTTTCTCACCTTCCCTGAGCAGCAGTAAACCGGGCTCCCGACTGCTGCTGCTGCAGGACTGAGCATGACAGTAAGAAAGCCTTTCCCAATCCATCTCATTTGCAAATTGCACAGTTTATAACGAGGCCAGCGTGAGGGCTAGAGAGATTTAATGCCTGCTGTGGACTAAACAGTTAATCTGAGTCACGGAGCTTTTATTTATTCAGCCAATGATTCATTTCACGTCCAATAAAATAGCTCTAAAGCAAATATTAGTTGTAATAACCAGAATGAAACCTTACAAATTGAGCATGCACTGTGAGAAAACCACAGTGACGAAAATCCTTGCCACTGTCCTAGTCTGGCCAGAGCAATAGTAAATTTTAATTTTTTTTCATTGACGAGCTATATAAAAAAGCAGTACCTTTTTGCTTTGATAGTCACGTAGGGATGTGCATTCATTCAGGGGACCCCTGAAACCCGAACGGATTTTTCCCAAAACTTTTCCCAAAATTTCGGGAAAAATTTGTTTTCGGGTTAGTGTGCGCTAACGTTAAAATGTCCCCCCCGAATTTCAAAGGCCCGAACCGCAGGAAATACGATAACCAAACGTTTCGGGCTTTGCACATCCCATAATGTTCTGTATGTATATGCGTAATAAGAACAGGTCTGTTTGCTGATCTGCTACATTGAAGCACTGGCACCAAGCAAATATTGTTGGATGGACTTTGTCATAAAGAAACCATACTTGGCTCCTTTTTCGCCAGCTTGGCATGGC
The DNA here is from genome assembly GCF_901001135.1 of Rhinatrema bivittatum. Taxonomy (NCBI): domain Eukaryota; kingdom Metazoa; phylum Chordata; class Amphibia; order Gymnophiona; family Rhinatrematidae; genus Rhinatrema; species Rhinatrema bivittatum. Next base: position 24,206,673 of record NC_042619.1, read on the forward strand.
CCAAACTCCCTAGGAGAGTGGCCTTTGGACAGGAGCTGTGTGTGCTATTCCTGGTTCTCTATTTTTTTCCGGAGCCTCGTCTTTCTAGGATGAAACATAGAAACATAGAAATGTCGGCAGAAGAAGACCAAACGGCCCATCAAGTCTGCCCAGCAAGCTATGCACTTTATCCATTTTTTTTCCCTTTTTCTCTCTCCCACCTGTTACTATTGGCTTCCAGTACCCTCCAGCCCTAATTCCCCTCCACCCAATTTAGAGAGTAGCTCCGTATCTGCATCCAAGTGACATCCAGCTCGATTAGGGGTAGCAACCGCTGTAACAAGCAGGCCACCCCCTTGCCCCATACTCTTACCCACCCCTGTTTTTATTTTTTTGTTTGTTTTTTTTATTTATTTATTTATTTTTTTGGAGATAGCAGCCCTCCATCCTTCCGCTCCGTGAAGGTGGAACACTAACTACTGGCCACTGGCATCCCGCTCCGTGAATGCCTCTGTGGCTATGTTGCAGCTATGGCTACTTCTTTGTCCAAGTTTCATCTGTGCGGTGTCATACGCCTGATGGAAGATGGCTCGCTGCTAGCGACTTTCCCTAATCTTCTATTGAGGAATGCCCCTAGTACTAAAATCCTCTGGGTACCCTCCCCAGGCAGATTGCTCTCATTTTTGCTACCTTTGAGCTCCGGGATTACTTCCTTTTGTAATCCCTAGGTCATCTCCCAAAGGTCTTGCTCTTTCTGTCTCTCTTCATTTACATAACTACCTCAGTCAGCTAGAAATATTGCAGGCATCCCTGCCATTTCTACCTCAGATCTTAAATTTAGCTTCTAGAACCTCCCTCCCACACCGTCCCATGTTGTTAGGGTCCACATGGACCATGATATCTGGCCCCCTCCTCAACACTGTCTAAAATCTTATCTAGATGATGCTTGAGGTGCACCAGGCAGGCAAGATACCAAGCGATCCTCATGTCCACCAGCCACCCAGCTATCTACATTTCTAATAATCGAATCACCAGCTGTGATGGCCGACCTAACCCTTCCCTCCTGGGCAGTAACCCCTGGAGATTCATCATCAGTGCGAGAGGATAATGCATCCCCTGGATATAACAGTTCCTTGCTACAGGATCACCTCCCGTTATATCAGGGTAATGTTCTCCAACCAGGTGATCTTGTCTTCTATAGGAGTGGGGATGTGTAACTAAGCGGTCCTTACATTTATGTGATGTATTTAATGTTAATTTGATGATGACCTGGAAGGGGACAAATAATCTAATTGATAAAGACAAGGTCACTCACTTGTCCTAGATCAATCCCTGGTTGATTGTTGATGTGGAAATGACGCTTGTCCTGTTATAATGGGCTGAGAGTTTATAAATCAAAGAATTCGCTTGGGGTGGATGGGACGGAAAGAAAGACACTGGAAAACAAACTGCCTGCCTCCCTGGTGGTCTTTTTGTTCTGTAAAGAAATTATAGAAAGCTGCATATATTAGGCTCCATTAGAATGATACCCCGGGATAAGACTGAAAGATGAAGCAATGGAGAACAGAATGAGCCAACTTGTTCTTTTGAGGAATTGAGAGCATGCTCTGTGCAGGATGACATCTTCACTTCGTAAACACACACAAAGCACTCATGCTAGGACTTTGATGCGTACATCAGGTGCCGTGTTTAACTTTGTGCTATCAACTCTCAAGGCTGAGACCATTGTTGGACAGTTAGCAAGTGTCCTGGAGCCAAACTGCCATCTTGTTTGTTTCTGTCTTGTCCAGTATGCTAAGTGGACTGCATAGGGTAAACTTTCCTTTCCTTCTTTCAGGCTGATACTGTTCTTTTTGAGAGTCTGTCAAGGAATTGTTAAAGACCTCTCTCTGCTCTTCGTGTTCCCTTCTATTTTAGCCCCCAGCGCCACACCAGACGGCGTGCTCAAGAAGCTTGAGTACCCATGCTGGCCCCTTTGACTGAAGGGTTGTCTTCTCAGAGACCATCCCTCAACCCCGCTCTGTGGCAGGGGGCCTTCACGATAGCGACAAGAGTTCGCTCTCCATCCCTCCCTCTTTCCCTCTGCAGGCCTGTGGACATGGTGCATCCACCCTGGAGACTTTTTAATGCGACATATGTAGATGTGAGATGGTTAAGCATCCTCCGGCAATTCTTTCAAGAAAAGCTTGCCGTAAAGTGGGTCGTGCAAGGTCGCATCATTTATTTAGACTTGATCATTCGATTTTACCATCAGCGCAAAACGAGTTGCAATAACATTAAAATCATTACAAACCCTCCCCCCTTACCTCCTCATGAAAACTCACTGCACTGACAAAATCATACCTGTGTTATATATTTTGTAGCTTCCCTGCCCCACCATTGGTTTGAATTAAAACATTTTGAAAATGGTGTTCTGCGAGTCTTTCTTCAGATGCAACTTACTCAGACGCTCCCCCTTCTTTACCTGTGATCCACGGAGAGCCCATATTTCAGACAGTGTGTTTTTAATTTTAGGAAAAAAATGCAGTTACTAGCTAAGATCAGCAGGAAAGAAAGTCGTTTTTAATGAGCCTCGTTGTAATGCAAGATTTTGTTCTTTCTACTACCAGGCGTCACCTACTTTTTCTTCTTCCTCGCCTGGCACATTTACGTGCTTAACTTTATTTATCTGTCCTTAAAAAGAATAGACTGAATATATTGTTTTAATGTGCCGATCACAGTAGGCTGCTTCAGATTGCAACCCGCTTTGATGAGCAATGCTTGATTAATGAGACTTGTGTTCATTTGCTATTTTAAGACTTCAGCGTTTTGCCTTTCCTGCAGTTAAATCTGAGGAAATCATTATTACTAGGTGTCAGGAGATAAGGAGCTGGAAACAGAATGGCTCCCAGAAGGAAAGCATGGATTCATTTACATGAGCGATGTAGCAAGCATGACAGAATTCGAGCAGGTGATGACTGCTGGGTGGTGCAATGGGCGGGTCTGGATGGAAAGCCTAATTGTTGTACAACTGTTACCCATTTGTGTAATGAGTGGACTTGTTTGCTTTCAAAATGAGCCCTTCAAATAGCAGCTGCATCACCATCGTAAGCAGTGCTGCGGAGGCACTGGATTTCTGACGTGTCTCTTTGCAGATGACACGAAGAGCTGATGCTCCTCGGGAAATATAAAACTGAGGAGTGACCTAAAAAAAAAATTGCACTTGGAAAACAAGTTAAGAGTGTGACAGATTTACTGCAAAAATAAAAAAAGAAAGATAGTGTGTGCAGTTTAGAAGCAGAAACCCAAGAGAGCAGTAGATAAAACAGGTAGATGGGTAGTGCTGCTCGTTATTCAAGAGAAGGCCTCAGGACCGCCGAACCGCGTGACGAGGCAGTGGTGAGAGTCTGTCAAAAAATATCTTATTGGGGAGGAGGGGCTGAATGCTTTTCAGAGATCCAGCTGCAGGCCACCAAATGACAAAGAAGAAAAAATACCAGATCTGCCACCAACCGGTATGGGGGTAGCATCTTCAGCTCTCCACAAGTAGCTTCAGACACCGAAGCCTTGTTCTTCGTTAGGCCTCAGAAACTCCTCTCCCACAGGCTGCATCACACCTGGCAGCACGAAAGGCCGCCCCCGTGAGCCGCCATTCACAACCACACAGCCCCGCAAACCAGCCTTCGCCTAGGTGGGCCACCTCTCATAATCCCAAGCCACCTTCCATGTTAACACCAAGCCCCGCAGCCTTCATTGGAGGAGGAGAGAATCTGAGAATTTAGAGGCAGGGCTGGCGAACTCCAGTCCTTGAGTGCTACAAACAGGCCAGGTTGTCAGCATTTCCACGATGAATATGCATGAGATAGATTTGTATACAGTGGAGGCAGTGAATGCAAATCTTTCTCATGCACGTTCATCGCGAATATCCTGACAACCTGGCCTGTTTGTAGCACTCAAGGACTGGAGTTCGCCATCACGGATTTAGAGCAGTTATTGACTAGCTTGTCAGCCTGTTGTTGCCCTAGCCAGATTAGACGATGCGGCTCTTTTTTCCTCTTCTACAGAGAAGATTTTAGTCATTGTACCATGAGCCTTTTGTTTACTTTTCTTGTATTTTTGTTGGAGTATTGTGCATGGTGTTATAATTTTGATAAGCACATCTTGCTTTTACTTTTGTATTATTACAGGTGTTTTTGCAGTGCCTGCAAGTATTTGTCCTTTCGCATTTGCAGGTAATGTCTGAGAAGGATGTTGTTTTGGAATCTCTTCATGGTTTTAAAAGTACAGCAAGGTTTTAAAAATGCATAGATAGAGCATGGGGCAAGCACAGAGAAAGCAGAAGGAAAACTGTGTATTCACAGACTTGGGGATAATTTTCAAAAGGGTTTACATGATTAAAATTGGGGTTTACGAATGCACTTTACGCGCCTAAGCGAGCGTTTGAAAATTGCTACAATATATGCCAGTAAATAGTCAATAGGTTTTACGCATGTAACTGTGCGCTTGAGCATTGCTACGATAGTAAGCTTTGCATTACAGCCTTTGTCATATGGTGCAGCCGTGCCCCGATCAGAGGAGGAGATCTTTTTAATAATATGAGATCTGTACCGAAAGAAAAGTACAATAAGAATAAGTTCAGAGTGCAGAGTCAGTAATGTGGCGTCCAAAGTGTGGGGATCACCAGCAGATGTGGCCCTAAGCTAAGATGTGGGTTAGGAGTCAGGAGAGGGGCAGGCGACCCTGGAGCCTGCGGGCGTGGCGGGGCATTTTGGGTTAGCGTCTGAAAGAGTGAGGTTGGTGCTTTTTAGGTTCCCTGGTCCCTGTTTCTAGTCCTCATGGCCAGAGACACAGTGTAAAAGGGGAGACGTATATACTTTATCATTTTTAAAAAAACAAAAATAACCCTGTCTGGTAGGGTTTATTCTGCTACAGATTCATGCTTGGAGCTTTTCTTTTGTGAATCCTTGGTCCTGGTATAGGGGAGGGAAAAGCCTTGCTTTGGGAAGGACCAGGGGACAGAAGACTTGCTGCCCCTGTCTCACACCCCAGGGGGCGGTTTCTCCGATTGGGATTGCTTTACGCATCACCTTGGCAGGAATGAGCCTCATTCGTAAGCCATGGCACGTTGAGGGTGATCTCAAGATCTCAGATTTACTGCTAGTGCCCTCCTTAGTATTTACAGCGCACCAAAGAGAGCCGCCTCCTTCAATGTAGTTGCTCTTTCTTCCATGTTTTGGTGAGCTCTGTCTACCCCAGAGCTTAAAAAATGGGGTTTCTGGCATAAATTTGTCTTCAGGGGTCCACCTAGTAGTAGATAATCCTCCTTAGCTTCTCTGGTTATTTGGGTGCCTCGGCGGGTCCACACCCAGTGAAGGGACAGTGGTGACTCGGCACAAAAGAGTCAAGGCTTTTTGGTATTTGTGAGGAAGGGAGGAAGATTTTGCTGCCACCCTTCCTGCCCCGTAGTGGGGGGAAGGAGAAGATAGCAAGTAGCACATTTAAGACTAATCGTAGAAAATTCTTTTTCACTCAACGCACAATTAAGCTCTGGAATTTGTTGCCAGAGGATGTGGTTAGTGCAGTTAGTGTAGCTGTGTTTAAAAAAGGATTGGATAAGTTCTTGGAGGAGAAGTCCATTAACGGCTATTAATCAAGCTTACTTAGCTAATAGCCACTGCTATTGATTGCATCAGTAGCATGGGATCTTCTTGGTGTTTGGTGTTAAGCTTTAAATCAGCTTAAAGGCGCTACCCCATGAACACAAAGGTACCATATCAAATTTAGTAGAAACAAATGTAAGTTTATTGTTGCATAACAATAGGCAATCCTGGTATCTTTGGGAGATTCGGAGTAGTAGTTCCCACTTGACAGAACTACTCCTGTGTGTCTCCCCGTACATTAGTAAAGTCCTCTTTTGAACACACACATCCTTCACCCTGGGAGTAAAGATGACTGGGATTTTGGAGCACTGGGAGTACATCTGGACCCTGTTGGGGAAGGAATCCCACCACACCTAGCACACCCCCACCCACCTGGGATACTTCTCATTCCCAGTCTGTTAATCATGCTGTTGACATGACAACCTATGTAAATGATACGCCAGGTGGTCACACAACTTAAGAATTTCTGACCTAGCACTGTATTGTATTTTACCTATAAAAGAAGGATCAGTTCGTGTATACGGATGAGACACTGGTTAGACAGTTTGTCAGAGAACTGGCATCCAGCATCTCCCAAGAATACTTATATTGCTCAATAAAAAGTTATACTTTCTACAAAATCTAAGTATAGTGTTCTTATGAACATGGAGAAGCGCCATAAGCGTGTTAGGTGCATAACAAGTCCTGGAGGGTAAGAACAATCTCGGAACACGTGCACAGGAGGAGCAGTTGAACAAGTCCAGTTTTAGACATGGACGTAACCACAAGCGAGTGGTGAGTCTGCAAACTGATTACCTTGGGGAGAGGTGCAGTAAAGTGTAATCTGGAACCCCCAGCTCGAGTATCCAGCCGGCGTATTCAGCACCTCCACATTACACAGTAAACACACCTGGAGGAAAGGTTTCCCCCTTTGCACCTTAGGACCCTGAAGGTTATCAGTCTCCCTCTCCCCCCTCATCCACCTATTGGAGCTGTACAGACTTTGCAACTGTGTGCAGGGACTTAGCCCCGGGACTAAGAGTGACCCCCCCTGATGGATAATACCGGAAGAGGAGCTACAAAAGCATTTAGGTCAAGCAGTACAAGAAGGTTGTCGAGCTGGTCCCTCCCCGATTGCCTGATGCTTTTTTTTCCTTCTTTTTGAGCCCCGGGACTGCGCCTCTACTGATTTCTGCTCATCTGGTTCGATCCACGTGCTGTCACATAGAAACACACAGCCCCGCCTCAGTATTTTTCCCTTCCTTTACTCCATATGGACCTGTGTGGTCTCTTGCGTCCAGTTCCACTTTGGAGCTGCTCTTAGCTGACCATTAGATTTCACAGTAAGAGCAGTTTTAGTCTCCCGTCTTTGAGAGGCCATGTGGCGCTGGAGTCTTTCACTTAGCAATCTGGATGGCAACACAGGTTGCCTGTGCAGATTTAACAAAGAAAAAAAAGATTGGAAACCAAGAACTTCATTCAATGGAAGCAAGATGGCTGCATGAATGGAGTCGCTGAAAATAGCTTCCCATACCTTTTGTTGCCTGATCGCATTTCTTCAACTTTTATTTATTTGTTTTATTTAAACGTGTTTCTATACCGTCATTAAGTTATTTACCATCACAACGGTTTACAAAAAGGCACATATAGTAATAAATAGCTTAAACTTTACAAAAGGTGCCATTAATAACCGGTAACAAATAATTCATTATAGACTATTTGACGTAAAGGCGAGGTCAGGATTTGCCCCCCTGAAACCCGGTACCTTGAATGGCAGCATTTGATCACTTCCTTCGCCTCTCCCACTCCCGTTGGTCCGGGTGGTTTGTCCCCATTGGGAGTCCTGGTGGAGGAGCGCCGGTCTCCCCAGGGGGGAGAGGTTTCTCTCAGCCCCTGTGCTCAAGATTCTCCGCCGGTGCACAGGCGCGACTTTTCCCCGTCGATCACAGCGGCACCGAATGATGACGGAGGTCGGCGAGCAGTCTGCGTCTGTGGTTTCAACTTTGGAGGGTGGCGTATCTCCCCCGATGCCCGCTTCTTCTCAGCAAGTGCCTATCCAGGATTCAGGAATAGGCCTCATTCCTTCGGTTCCTGGGCTGAGTTTTCCTGTTTCATCGGCAACGGGGCGGCAGGGGGATTGGTTTCACGCTTTGGCCAAGATTTATCCATGGTTTCTCAAAAGCTTGATTCTTTTTCTACTAAATTGGACCCCTTTGGTCTTTTTGCATGATTTGAAAATATCTGAGCATGATACTAAGATTGTATCCATTTTTTCTTGAAGAGAAACAATGGCTGTAACTCAGGCTAATTTAATTCGGGAACCAGGACTGCTTTCTAGAAGGGTGGAATATCTTGAAAATTTATCTAGACGTTTAAATTTACATTTTCTTAATTCTCCAAGAATTATGGGTGAACTTCCTGTAATGACCTTGAAGAGATGTTTTCGGGACATTGTACAACTGCATTCTGAAGAGGTATCATCTATAAATAAGGAGATATGTTTACCTTTTTCTTCTCGTTCTAGCCCTCTTCTTTCAATGTATCCCAGTTTCTCAAAGCTTCTGTCTGTTTATGAAATAATTAAGTTTTCTGCTTTACTTGTTTCTTTTGGATTTGATAGTGACTTAAGTAAAGTTATGCCCCTATATTTTTGCACCTTTTTCATGGCCAGAAAATTTGTGTATTTCCAGATTTGTCACGATTGAGTCAGGAGCGTAGGCGAGCTTTTCTAGTATTAAGACGAGAGGTGTTCGCATTAGGGGCTTCCTTTGTTACGCTATCCTTGCAAACGCCACATTCAATATCGTTCTAATAATTATATCTTTTTTTTTTTCTCTCCTGAGCATCTCAGATTATTTATTGATGCTAGAAAGAATTTAATCTCCTCTTCAGATCCCAATGTAGAGCAATAGTCTTGATTTGTTTAGTATTCAGGAGTGTGTATGCTGTGTATCCTTTCTTTTAATTTCTTTTTTTCTTATTTACTTTAATGCTCCTCTTATTTTTTGCTTCACCCGCATTTCATTTCTTTCTTTACGGGCCGATACAGTAAAGTCCACGGAAGAGCGGGCAAATGCCTGTTCTCCTGGCGCGTGCACAGGCCACTCTCTCCTGTGCGCGCGATTCTCTATTCAAATGAGGCCCGGCGGTAAAAACAGGCAAAAGGAGGCGTTAGGGACACTAGCGCGTCCCTACCGCCTCCATTTGGACCGGAGCGGTGGCTGTCAGCGGATTTGACAGCCGACGCTCAATTTTGCTGGCGTCTGTTCTCGAGCCTGCTGACAGCCACGGGTTCGGAAACCGGACGCCGGCAAAATTGAGCATCCAGTGTTCGACCTGACAGCAGCAGGCTGACTTCAAATATATATATATATATTTTTTTTACTTTTGGAAACTTTCGGGACCTCCGACTTAATATTGCCATGATATTAAGTCGGAGGGTGCACAGAAAAGCAGTTTTTGCTGCTTTTTTGTGCACTTTCCCGGTGCCGGCAGAAATTAACGCCTACCTTTGGGTAGACGATAATTTCTGAAAGCAAAATGTGTGGCTTGGCTGCACATTTTACTTACTGAATCGCGCGGGAATACCTAATAGGGCCCTCAATGTGCATTTGCATGTTGCGGGCGCTATTAGGTTCGGGGGGGTTGGACGCCTGTTTTCAGCCTCTTACTGAATAAGGGGGTAACGCTAACGTGTCGAAAACGCACGTCCAGTGTATCGGCCCGGAATGGTTTTGTATCAAACTGATGTTACTATGTTAAATTTTCATGAATACATAGTTTATTTATTTATTTATTTTTTTAAATCTCAACCATCGCAATTGAGTTTACAAAGTGATTATGCGCTTTATGTATAAATGATTGATAAAGGTTAAAAAAAAAACCATTCAAAATCTTCTTGGTTTCAGATTTCTTTATGCACGTTTTTCAAATTGTGAAAGCTTTGAATCCTAACAGTAATGTGGAAGTGAAAAACAATCATATTGGGATCTCTTTATTACAGCTTTTTCTCCCTCCTGTTATGGCAAATCTTGGGTCTCATTTTGCAAAGCAGAGTTTCTTCCTGGAGCTCCGGTTCGCTGCTGGTATTAATTGTAGCCTTGGGCATCCTATAGATAGAAATGGCTGGGATATCTATCATCGAGAAAAGTCCCTACTGGGCCGCGCACGCCTGTGCAGGATGTTTATTAATAGCCGTGCAGTGATTTCAGTTGGCAAACGAAGGGACTTCTAAAATATGCCTTAATTGCTGGCAGCCCGAAAGGAACATAAAAAAAAAAAAAAAAAAATCACTCGGCTGTGACCCGCGCCTCTGGAGAAAGATGATACTGAACCTCGAGTTTGTAATAACCATCGCATGAAACCCGATAGTCTCTGAAGGAAGGAACGAATGCATCCCACTGAATTTCCAACTGCAGGCGGATTTTGTTTGAAATACCAAAAAAAAAAAAAAATGATTTTAGTATAAATGCGAGATGTTGTTGGCAGCCTGCCAACCAGCTCCGTGACATTTCAGGAGAGCTGGCGAGCAGGCGAAGATATAAACAAATGGCGACCCACGGTACAGAAACCAGCTGGCTCTCTCCCTTTTTTTTTTTTGCCCGCGCTCCTCGCCCTGCCTGAGCACCGGCTGGGGGTGCTTAGTCAGTAGGCGGGCGTGGTGACTTTGCGGGGTCCCGGCCCTTCCGCGGGCCGGAGACGGGAGTTCTACCTCTCGCCGCTAGATTGGGGAGGGGGGGGGGGGCCTGAGTGCGGAGGAGGCGCATGGCCTCTCCGGCCATTTTCTTGGCCTCTCTTAATTAAACTGAGCCTGTGTTAATTGTTGGTAGGGCCGGAGGTCTCTCTGATGGTTGCTTTTGTAGGGATTTTGCTGAGTAGGAGGCAAATTCCTACTGTAACCAGATCCTCCCGAGTTCTGGGATGAAACGAGAGCCTCTTGAAGCCCGGATTTTGCTCCTCATCTGCCGAGGCAGCAAGAACCTCCCCCCTCCCTCCTCCCAATAATCGAAGCAAAACCCATGCTCTCCATACCCGAAAAGCTGTGGCAGGGCGCGCAGACCCGTGGCAATCCCGCCTTCCAGGTTTGCAAAAAACTCCAAACAAACCCCGCGTTGCTATCCAGAGCCGTAGCTGCTAATCCCCAGATATCTGTGCTGCCTCCTCTCCAGCCTAATCCCAAACTATGCGGTTTGGATTTTCCATTGTATCCCTTACAGATGCAAGCTTAAGGCTGGGGGGGTCGGTGGAAATAGCACATCCACTTTTAATAAGCTTGCGATGAGTGAAAACCTGACAGTAACTGATAAGGTCGCATTCCCGGTTAACGCTGGTTATTGATGCAGCCACTTTAACGCTCTTATTATTAATCCTTTGCCCGGCTGCTCTTTTTCTTCCCTGGGTTTCTGTGGAATTCTGGCAAGGGCTTGGGTTTTCCAAGGTGAGCTCTTTTATAGCTCAAAGGAAATTAAAGTGAGTTTTTCAGCAAGCCTTTCTTTGAATAAGCGCTTCTGTCTGTCTAATATTGCGCCTTTACCCTGCATTGGGGGAGGAGGAGGGGGGGGCGCGGTTCTCTGCTGGAACCCAACTATGATGCCGTGAGATTGTAATAGGATTCGGTTCTTGCAATAAATACTCTGCAATAATTACTTTAGTGATGACCCTTGGCTGTTACAATGTGGGGGATTGGCCTATCGGGGCTTCGGGCATGCCCCGGTTGGGGCCGGTCCAGCAAATCACGTGGTTAGTGATGGTCGCGGCGGCCCCATGTCTGCAGGGGCCACTGTAACCAACCGCAGGCCTCGTCCGCACTTCTCTCGTGCTGGAAGCCCCCTTCTGAGGCTTTCCATCACTGAAGTGTGGTGGTGGTGTTGGTGGTGCCGCCTTCACGCTCTCTTTTCCTGCTGCTTTCTCGGAGCTGCCCGCCCCCGTTCACCGCGGAGGCAGGAAACAGTGAAGCCGCCTCCTCTTACGGGCTCATGTTCTCTCTCCCCCTTCGGGAGGTGGGTGCTGGCCTCCCACTGCTGTCTCACCCCCGGGTCCATGTTGCATGCCTTAGGGCTCCTCTGCGCGGGTCCGCTAGTCCTTGGGCTTCGGCAAAAAAACACAAAACTCTATCGAGACTTACAGTCTTCCCCTGCCTAAGGCAAAGGATGCCTCCTTCCGCAGCAACAGGCAGCCTGCTCACCGGGACCCTGTTAACACGGGGCTTTGCCTGCTTCCCCCTAACCACCAATGTAAGTAAAAAATATTTAAAAAAATAATTGGCTGCTGCTACTTACTGCTCCTGCATTTTTTAGGTAGAGTGTGTGAGTGTGTGAGTGATCCGGTCAGAGTGTGTGCAACTATATGTGAGTACTCATGTGTGACTCTGCGTGTGACAAAATGTGTGCGAGACTGAGTATTTGTGTGTCAGCATATGAGAAAGTGTATGTGAGTCTGAGCATTTGTGTCAGTGAGCATCTGAAAAAGTGAGACAGTGTTTGTGTGTGTCAGTGAGCTTGAGAGTGTCAATCAGTGAGCATGCATGACTGTTTTGTGCCAGTGAGCATGTGTGTGTAACGGTGTGTGTGTGTGTCTCCGTGATTGCGTGCAACTGTGTGAGAGTGTTATGTGTGAATGAACATGGAAGTGTGTGTCAGTGAGTATGTGAGAGTGTATATGTGTTGGGTGTGTATGAGAGCAAGAGGAGAAAGTCTGTGCACATCCCTCCGGTCCAACCATCTCAGGGTTTTTGGAATCAAAAGTTCTGACATATTGTATGTATTTATTTAATTTGATGTAAGAGTATGGGACCTTTTATCTTTATTGGTTTTAACTGTTTTGTAATATTTTATTGATGTTTGGGAAATTTTTTAAACATTTTATATACAATTGTTCTGACCTCAGCAGTGGGTACATGTTTGTATCTGTATATACTGTAGTTTAACTGTGTTTAGTGCATTCCTTCCTTCTGAGGATTCTTGATACTGAAACACTTTTTGTAACCCATGATAAAAGTCTGTGAGCCGAGCCTTTGCCCTTAAGAGAAATTCCCTCCCCCCTCCGCTTTCTCTCACTATCGGAAGAGCTTCAATGCCCCTCAATCTAACTTGAGTCTTGCTAGGTGCCTTCTAGGTTCAAGGGACTGCCCTTCATGCTTCCCCTGTGTCACATGGTTCTTAGGCTCTCTGCCATTGGACCTTGCCCCCTTGCCCCCAGCTTGTGGAGGCATTTCCCTTAGCAGCTCTTGACGAGAGCCCAGTCTTGCCCTTGCGGGCTTCAAAGTCAGCAGCGCTCTATAAAACTCCCTGAAACGATCAAGTTTGTACCTTCTTTTTTACTGCCTTCTTCTGAAGAGTAAATCAGCCTCATATCCCTCAAGCTCCCTACCTCCACCATAAACTAACTCCTGCAACTCAAGAGACTTCCTTCTCCCTCCTGCTACCCTGTCTCCAGTTACCAATGATCTTTGCCTTGGGGCTTACGTTTGAGATGCAACAATTGTAAGTAGAAATCTACCTGTACAATAAGTAATTTCAAACTTAAAGAATCTTTGTCTTGAGGACTGATTGGAAAGAAAGTTTATCTGCCTGGATGGCAAACTCAGATGTCTGTCTGATCCAGATCAATTGTAATTATTTGATATTTTATTCATTAACTGTTTTGAAATATGTATTCTTTTTATTAGCATGTTTTCTTCTATTATGATTGATGCTTTATGATTTTGTTTATTTTATGAAACATGATGATTCTGTTTTTCCATTGTTGTACTGCACTGGCTTGTTGCAGTTTCCAGTTCTGTTTTATCTGCATATTTCTATTTATACTTTATGGTTTCTTTACTCTGTATTTGGTGAGGGTCTTTCTGTGTTCTGCATGTATAACAGAGGTGAGGATTCTGCTAGTGTGGGGATCAGTAGCATCCTAAATTCCTTTGTTTTCCTAATAGGAGGTATATCGGTGTTTTAGGGCCTGGTGTAATATTCGTAATGTTACCTTTTCATAGGTGGGATTGTTACTCTTTGAGTGCTGGCTAGTAGTTCTATTTTGGTATGGGAGGTTTACTATAATGTAATTCAGTTTACGCAAAACTTTCCAAGGGGCCAAGTCCAAGCCTAACAATAGGCCTATCACAATATGAGTGCCAAATGTCTTTTGCAGGGTTTTGTGGTTGGCACCCCAGCAGTGCATGTAAATAATGTTTTAGTTTAGAAGAATGTCCTTTGTCATGTACATGCAATTATAAATGCATAATTTTTAATTGTGAGTGGGGAGGGTAGGGGGTGCCTAATACCCATGCACTGGCCCTGATTGCACTGGTTCCATATGGGGAAGCAGGAATCCATCTCGAGCTTTGTGTCAGTGGCTGTCCCCAGTCTTGACTGCAGCAGTGACCATGTGCAGTCTTGGCTATGGCTAGATTTTCTTTTTTATAATCCATGAGAAATCCAGCGGCATGAATGACTTCTGGTCCTCCTTACCCTGGAGTAAGTAGGCAGAGCAGAACCTGAAAAACCATAACTATAAAAGCAGCAGAAAGTGCAGCACACAGTGAATGGGAAGGGGCTGGAGTAGCAGGTGGAAGGAGCCAGGAGGGAAGGGCCTGTGCATTGTGAGTGAGGCTTCTGTCTGAGGTGGCTGGGACTGAGCTCTGAGAGGGGCAGGTAGCTGTGGAGCCAATGAGTCTCCTGGAGAGAAGGGGTGGGAAAGGGAGGGGGGGTGCAGCAAGCTGGGAAAGGGCTGGCAGCAAGAACTTTAAATAATGATGCGGGGGAGGGGCTAATTTTCAAAAGGATTTACACACTTAAAACTGGGTTTTACGCATGTAAATTCACATTACGCATGTAAGTGGGCTTTTGAAAATTGCTAAAATATATGCCATTGAATTGCCAAAAGGTCTGAGACGCATAAGTGTACTGTAAGTGTGTAAATTGGCTTTTTAAATTAATGATAGTATGTTATGTTTACATGTTAACTCCACTGAAAATTACCCCCTGAATGAGCTCATGAGCAGCAGCACAACAGCAGAATGTGTGTCTGAGCCACTGGCTGGCAGTGTGATTGCCTCATCACTTGGCAACTTTTCAAGAGCTGATTGGTTGGCAAGAGACTTTAACAACAGGTCAGGAATCCAGGATCTACATATACGTGAGAGAGACCGTATCTCAAAAGAGCCAGAGACAGGATGGAAGGAGCCCAGAGAAAGGCAACCAAAATAGTGAGGGGTCTGCATCAAAAGTCATATGAAGTGAGACTGAAGGATCTGGATACATATTCCCTGGAGGACTGGAGAGATAGCGCAGATACGATGCAGACTTTTAATGCACAAGAATAAAACCTTTTCCAATGGAAAGAAATCTGTAGAACTAGGGTCACAATATGAAACTTTGAGGGGATAGGAACAGTTAGGAAATATTTCTTCAAGGGGGGTGGATGCATGGAATGACTTTCTGGAAGAGGTGATGAAGTTCAAAAGGGTGCAGGATAAACACAGAGGATCCATAGCAGCTAAAATATGGAAATAAAGAAAAGCAGAGCAGCAGTTGTTACCCTAAACGAAATAAAAAAAACTTGCTGGGCAGAGTGGATGTTCTACTTGGGTCTTTTTCTGCTGTCACTTAATGTGTTAATCAGACTTGTGGTGGGCACAGGGCCAGCCAGATGACTGGATGGAAGGGGGACTGCAGTTCAGTTTGATCATTCATGGTCTAGGGATCTTCTTAGTTATTTAGGAAAAATGTGGAATCTGGGTTTTTCGATATTTTGGCTGCAGGTCACATGGCACTCTCAAGGGTTGGCTTCCTACGCTTTTGGGAGCTGTTGAAACATGCGCTGCACAGCCAGCGCACAAGGGTGTTGGGCATATAACCCTTGGGCCTATTTTGGCTGATATTTTCTTACAATCCGCCCCTGGGGATGACCATCACCAAGGGCTACCAGTGATCCAGAGAAGCCCAATAGAGACCTCCCATTTAAGGGACCAGTCACAAAGTAAGTGTGGGCAGGAACTTATATTTCCGGGGGTATGATTATAGGGCGAGGCTGGGAAAACAAGGCTCATAGATTGGATTTTATGAACACTGTTGTCCCACTGAAATCTGCGCCATGCACAGGGTTTTAATAGGAATCACTCAGTATTGGATCTGGGAGACTCTATTAAAAATAACTGGCGGTAATTTTAAAACAAAATTTTATGAAAATGTTTTTTTCAGTCCATGCACAATTAAAGTGGTGGAATTTATTGCTGCAGGATGTGGTTCAAAGTTAGTAACATAGCTGGGTTTAAACAAATTTGGACCCGATTTTGGGGAGCGGATCCATTAACCGTAGCTAGGCAAGCACGGGGGATCACCACCTCCTCCCCCCCCCCCCCCCCCCCCCGGAAGGTCCCTTTCCTGTATCTCATTCCCAAGTATGCCCGAGTGACCCAGGCTGGCCACTCATCGGAGGCAGGGTGCCGGACTTAATGGGCCATTGGACTGAGCCAGCACGGCCCATCTTATGTTCCAAGTTTCCTCTCCATTAGGGCAGTTGCTCTTAGCTTGGACTCAGCTGGACTTGGACTAGTGCCACTCCTTAAGGATGAGGAAAGAGAGAGAGTGGAAGGCGGGGGTGAAAGGGAAATAGAACCAAAGGTTACTAAGAGCCAAGAGAAACAGATAAGTATGAGAAAAAAAGAAGTGTGAGGCTTGCTGGGCAGACTGGATGGGCCGATTGGTTTTCTTCTGCCGTCATTTCTATGTTTCCATGAGGAGGAGTAGACAGTGAGGGAGGGAGAATAAGAGAAGATGCGGGGGGGGGCGCGCACAGAGTCAGCAGGGTGAGAACCAAGGCCGTTTTATTCCAGACACAACAACATCTTTAGGGCAAACGCAGTCCATGCAGGCTGCCAGCCTCAATAAAACCAAAATAAAACGCCTTCTGGCCCTTGGGCTCATCCTACAGAAGCTGGAATCGACGATAGGGTTCTGGCATCCTAAGGCAGCTCAGGCAGAGTTCTGCTTGCTAACGTGTACAGGAGGGGCAGGTCTGGAAAAGAGCAGCTTTCGGTGTCCGTGTGGGTGCCGAGCAAATGGCAGCAGCACAAGGCACAGCACAGCCCTGCCCTGTACGCGGGAGCACCTGCGAGCCCAGCGGGGAGTCGCATCCCTGGCCCTGAGAGACAGCGCCGGCCAGGCGCACTAAACAGACAATTTCCAGATGGGGAAAGCCTTTTCTCTCGGGCCAGTACAGTACTGAACCTCTATTGGACGCGCATTTTCGACGCGCTAGCATTACCCCTTATTCAGTAAGGGGCGGAAAATGCGCGTCCAACCCGCGGGACCTAATAGGGCCCTCAACATGCAAATGCATGTTGAGGGCCCTATTAGGTATTCCCGCGCGATTCAGAAAGGAAAATGTGCAGCCAAGCCGCACATTTTACTTTCAGAAATTAGCGCCTACCCAAAGGTCGGCGCTAATTTCTTCGGGCACCGGGAAAGTGCACAGAAAAGCAGTAAAGACTGCTTTTCTGTGCACCCTCCGACTTAATATCATGGCGATATTAAGTCGGAGGTCCCAAAAGTTACCAAAAGTAAAAAAATAAATAAATAAAAATTTGAAGTCGGCTCGTGGGTCGAAAACTGGACGCTCAATTTTGCCGGCGTCCAGTTTCCGAACCCGTGGCTGTCAGTGGGCTTGACAACCGACGCCGGCAAAATTGAGCGTCAGCTGTCAAACCCGCTGACAGTCGCAGCTCCGGTCCAAAAGGAGGCGCTAGGGACGCACTACTGTCCCTAGCGCCTCCTTTTACCTGTTTTTTTACCGCCGGGCCTAATTTGCATACTGAATGGCGCACACAGGAGAGTGGCCTGTGTGCGTGCCGGGCCCGCTCTCCCGCAGACTTTACTGTATCGGCCCGTCTGATAGGGATTGGTAGCCGGCTCTTCTGACGCGGCGCTGGGTCCTGCCGTGCCCAGGCTCTCCGTGGTCAGGGAGCGGCTGCACACATCCACACTTCTAGTTGCAGGCGGTCCTCCTTTGTGTTTTCTTGGTGGTTCTGGGAGGCCGTTCCTACTTCTGTTACTCGGCAGGGAGGACTTTCTCCTTCACAGACTCAAATCTAGCCGAAGGCTGAGAGGACTGTTGCTTTGTTTGTGCAAACTTGATTTCCTTGCCTTATCATTATATAAACCTCAAGGCAGATTACGACCAATCAAATAAAATGCATAATACAAAAGCCATAATTGCAAGTTATTGCATCTTTGTCAGTAACAGTTCTAAAACTAAATGAGTCTTATTAAATAAGATCTCTGATTTAAGGTGCCTGCCTAACCTGAGCAGTATAAAACCACTGTAACACATGCAGTCATGGTGAAGAGAAAGTCTCCAGGTTGTGCCAGCCGTGGGGATCCAGATATTGACTGTTTGCCAGGATGGTTGCCTCTTCCTGCTGCCAGTTAGGTGGCTCTTAGGCAGGGCCCTGAGCTCCCTGCAATGCCGCGGAAAGCACCACAAAGTCTGCTTTCTCACCCCTGCAGATGTTGGCCGCGGAGAATTGCAGATCTGCCACCGCAGGTCCCTCTTCCTCTTCAGCTGAACACGGCCGGATTGCAGGCCCCGCCGCGGAGGGGGCAGCCTGGCTGCTTTCCTGGTGACGGCTGGTGCTGGCCATCAGCATGCGGCAGGGTTCAGGGAGGAGAAGAAGGACCTGGAGCCTCCGGCCAGGGAAAAGGGAGGGGGAGCTGTGGTGACGCCCAACCAGTACCGGCACTGCTGCAACCTCCGTGGTACGGTTTCTGCCGGGTTGGGGGAGGGGGTTAGTTTTTGGCGGCAGAAGAGGAGGGAGCAGCCCAAGTGTTGCCGCTGCTTTCCCCCTCATCCTGGTTTTGACTGGGGAGGGGTGCAAAGAATACACAGGAAGGAGATTGAGAGAGGTTTGAATTGAAAGGCAGTGGGTGGGGTGGGGGGGTGGTTGACTAGAGGAGGGAAGTGAGAGGATGGGTGGTGATGGCAGGAGGGAAATCGGAGAAGGTACAGAGGGAGGGAGGGAGAGTGAATGAGGGGATCGGAGGGTAGAGGTGGAAGGATGAGTGAATGAGGGGGACGGGGCAAGCATGAGAGGATAGGGTGGGAGGGCAGGAGTGAGTGAGGGGTTCGGAGGAGGTGCAGGGGAAGGAGGGAAAGTGAATATGGGGATGGGGCAAGAGTGAATGAGGTCTGCAGGTTACCCCCGTGCTTATCAGTTTCCCAGACTGTAAAAGCAGGGCCCTCGGATGCTGTTTGAATCCAATTCCCCTTTCCTCACTCACTGCCCTCGAAGCAGAGAGCAATGATGGAGTTGCATTAAGCCTCAATACTATCTGCTAAAAGTAGCAACCGCCACACCAGCAGGTTACCCCCAGTTACCCCCATGCACGCTTTTCTTCATTCCCATCCTCGAGCCTTTTAGGGATCCTTAGTGTTTATCCCATGCCCCTTTGAAATCTTTCATTGTTTTAGTCTTCACCATCTCCTCCGTAAGGGCCTTCCAGGCATCCACCACCCTCTCTGTGAAGAAATATTTCCTGACGTTGGTTCTGAGTCGTCCTCCCTGGAGTTTCGTTTCATGACCTCTAGTTCTACTGATTTCTTTCCAATGGAAAAGGTTTGTTGTTGATTGTGCATCATTAAAACCTCTCAGGTATCTGAAGGTCTGTATCACATCTCCCCTGCACCTCCTCTCCTCCAGGCTGTACATATTCAGAGTTGGTTGGAGGGCTATGAATTGTGAGAACAGAGAGGTGTGGAAAAAAGATTGATGTTGAGCAGGAAGGGTGCGAGTGCCTCCTTCTCCCCAGCCAGGGCCCCTCTCTGACCCCCCCGTACGTCTCCCCCACTCATTTCCTTTTCCTCTGATTCCTAGTTCCTCCTCCTGTCCTCCCCTCCATCTTTGTGGAACCCCATTTAAGGGTGTGATCTGACCTTTGCTGGGGTCACAGTAAATCCCAATGTAAAGTCACCAGCCCTTTGGCCTGAGGGTATGGGGTCTTCTCTAATTGGGGGGGGAGGCTATCTTTCCGAGGCCAAAGACGTGTAGGTGGAATCCCCTCCCTATGTGTTACTATCAGCTCTTTGGGACAGGTACACGGCAAAGAACAAGCTGGACTCACTGTGATTTGGTTCAGATTAATCAATTTGCATAAACAAAACTATTTCCAGTTACATCTAGGTTCAGGCTGTTCTCTTTTTCTCTCTCTATGTGGAAATGTCCCTCAGTACTGGGCCCTGAGATGTCCTTACCCTCTAGGGAGTGGAAAGCTGAGTGTCCCAGGTGGGCTGAGGTATCCTATTTGTGGATGAATTCCCCCTCCCAAAGGCACCTGAGATCCAGATGCTCTCCAGACCTTCCACAGTCATTCGGTGCCCTGGGTCCCAGGGGGGGGGGGGGGGGAGACTCCTGTAGGGGTCTCCAGATGCCGTCGTCTCTTCTTTTTCTTGCTCTTCTCTCAAAACTGCTTCAGTGCACCTCTCTGGAGGAAAGATCCCAGGCTGGGAAGAATCGGATTTTTCCTTTCCCAGCCTTAGCGTGAGGAAGGGTGTCTGACTACTTCCTTCCCAAACACCTGGAAAAACCCTTCTCAAAGCTCCAACTTCCAAAAAGACTTAGGGCAGTGAGGCCTCTAGGTCTGGAGACAAAACAGAAACAGCTCCTAATTCTTCAAAAGCTAACGCAAAGTGCCACCCTGGTTTCTCTATTCCCTCTCCCTTAGGCACATAGGGCTCGCCTCTCCAGCAAGCCCCAGAAGAGCTGCTGCTCGGGATGGTAATCCCCCCAGGGCCATCTAGTGGAGACCCAGACGATCTCTACATTTGTACCTCTCCTGCCTGAGATTCCGTCTCAACTGGCCTCCTCGGAGGTCCCCTTTCTCTCTTTTCCGTTCCCCAGATCTCTTCCCAAGCCAAATAAATGAACTGGACAAATACATTTCAGAAAAGGACTTTATTTTTTATAACATAGAATTTAAAAAGCGCATTAATGTGCAAATGCATGCAAATTTTGCTGCATAATTGCAGGTTTAAAAAAAAAAAAATCTGCCGCAGAATTTGCTACCCCTTGAAAACTCCGCCGCAGGAAACTGGGTGCACTGCTTTTAGTGTGCTCCCTTCAGAGATGGCCCCATTCTGCACCTGACGGTTTCCCAGCACGTTCCAGCTGCAGCCATTCCTCAACACTTCTCCCGGTGTTTGGTAGAAATTGCTCGTTTTTATGCAACTGAGTTCTGCTGCGTTTCCTTGCTGGCCTTCTAGTTTGCGGGTACTTGAAGCCATTCGGCTTTGCCAGCTTCCCCTTTTCTGAAGGAGCTGACGGTTTGCATTGCCTCCTTCACTTTGACTCCTCTTGAAACAGAAGTGGAGCTGTACAGAGTCCGACCTTTTCACATGTGATGTTTTATGATGGCTTTTCAAACTCTTCCCGGCAGGCCCCGCCATGCCTTGAATTCCAATGAGGGAAACGGAGCTGCTGCTAATGTGTTAGTGAGCTTTGCTGACCATCGTTTTGGCTGCAGTTTGCCATTGTACTGAGCTGTTTACTCTGGCCTCTTGCTATGAGTTCCAAAAGAAGCAGGAGCTGCCCTGGCCGCTATAAAAGATTTCGGGTTTCTGTGGGCAGATGTGGAACGACTCCAGTGTGCTCCACAATTTGTGCTTTATGCAAATCCTGATAAAAAAAAAAAAATTGTTGAAATGAAAGACTGTAAGTGTCACAGAGTATTGGGATGGAAACTGGGGTGAGGTGGGAGGAGGGGGATAATCACGTGGCGTGCTCCCTGTGTATAGTGCAGCAGTGGTGTACATAAAGTATTTGGCACCTGGGGTGGATAATGCCTTTTGGCACCCCCTCCCCCCAGATTCACCTCTTCATCCCTCCTCCTCCACCCCCCCCCCCCCCCCAAATGATCTCTGGTTCCCCTCTACCTCACACAGGCTCCTGCTCTCTCTTTCTCTCTCTCACAAACACACCTTCACAAAGCTCCCTCTCACACAAACATGCACTCTCACTCTCTCACACACACACGCTCTCACACAAACATGCACTCTCACTCTCATACACACACAGACATGCTCTCACACACAAACACCCTCTCACTTCCTACCCTGCTCCCCATCAGAAGCACAACAGCAGCAGCTTCCTCCTTCACACCCCCCCCCCCCCGTGACAGATGGGTGACTCTTCATTTTTCATGAGGTGGCCGGGGGGGGGGGGGGGCTGGGGGGGCTCTACATATGGGGGGTGGGGAGGGGCAGCGCTGTTGCTCTTCTTCCTGCTTCGGGCCGCGACTACATAACCTTTCCTTCTTCCCGCCCGCGCGGACCCATCACGTCCTCTTCCGGGCCATGGAGTGGGGGGGCGGGAAGAAGAAAAGGCTGTGCAGTTGCCGGCTCCAGACCCGTGGCGCTCTAGGTGGCCGCCCAGGGCTCCCGCCGCTCGCGGCCCCGGAGGTCTCCCTCTTCTACGCGAGTGGGAGGGGGTGTCCGTTTGCGGTCACCGAGCTCCTGGCTGGCACCCCCTTCCTGGCTGTCACCTCCCCTTAGTACGCCACTGTAGTGCAGAAGGATAGGGATTTATGCAGCAGGATCCCTGCTGTGTTTCGGAAGCAGGCGTGGAGGACCCGGCGTTTGGCTTTTTGTGTCTGGGCTTCTAGAAGGGCGAAGAAAAGAATGGGATGGGAGGGGTCATTATCATCCAATTACAGTTGAATAAAGCATAGGGCAAAAGTGACTTTAAGCAGAGCGATGCAGAAAGCTGCGTTCAGCCCAACGCACAGCTTTACCTGCCCTGGAATGCGCGTTTCCTGCCTGCCGATGCAGCCAGGGGTTCTGTGCGCGGAAAATGTGCGCCCCAAAATGGGAGCCCCGCTTAGCATCCTGGCATGGGAAGTCCCATGCAGATGAGGGCATTAAGCAGTACTCCCTGATGCAGAGGGTTGCGCTGGCCTAACCCGGGTTTTCTTACTGCTGGAATCTTAACTCCTGGGTCAGCGATGGAGTTAAGTGTCTGGCGCTCCTGTACGGATGCTTTAAAAAAAAAAGAAAGCTTTCTGCGCTCCACCGCCATTTAGCCAGATAGGTGTGAAATTATGCGACTAAGTGGTGGCAGCTAACCACGGCCAGAGAGCTGCATAACTCCATACTTATTCGGCAGTAAGTATGATTATCTGGCTTGCTTTTTTTTTTTTTTTTTTAATTCTCAGCACAGTCTCTTTCTTCACAGGTCTCCCCATCCCCCACAAGAGCCTAAATGTGCTTTTTGGCCTGTGCCAAACGCACATTTTAACCCAGTCTGTGCACTTTTCAACTGCCAATGCATCTAGCCTATCATTTGCTCGCTGCATCGGGAGTTAAAAACGTGTTTAATCTGTTGTGTGAAAACTGTGCGCCGAAATCCTGGCACGGTTTTTAAATGCACAGATCGTTGCATCGGCCCAAGAGTGAGCGGTGGAGCAGATCTGAACCTGCATGCAATGATGTCTTCTCTGATTACACCATACTCGCAGTTAACCAGTGAGCAGAAGCGCATGGGTGTTTGTATCTTTGGTCGGCTGTGCTGAAATGCTGCCAGAATCCTGTGTAGCAGCAGAGGGGAAGGCAAGTCAGTTTTGTCACTCCTTTTAAGCTTGGTTGATCCTCCTTTTCCAGAGTTTTTCCTCTTCGTTAATCTTTTTTTGCAGTCAGCAGATGAATGAAGTTTCAGCACGGATCCGGTAGTGGTTTAAGCGCCAATAATACAGGCCTTAGGCATCGCCGAATGAGCGATGGCGAAATCTGTGCCGGAAGGGCGAGAGGTCCAAATGACTGGGAATATGCAGTAAAGTTAGAAAGTGCAGGCAGCAAGGGATGGTGGCAGTCAGGGCCACCACAGTGAAAAGTAATGCTGTCTATTTATTAAGGGAGGTACTTCAATATATATATATATATATATATATATATATATATGTAATTTAAAAAAAGGCCACAGAGTAAAGATGCCGTGATGGCTGGGAAGCAAATTGCACAATGCAGCTCGGGCGACTTTACTCCCAGGCAGTAACTCCACTTCAACCATTCGAGTTGCTGCACGAGTGCACCTTGCCTCTTATTTTCTTTCATATTTTTGCACAAAACAAAGTTGTTAATGGTTTCCAACAGATTTGCTCCAGGGGCAGCTGTATTTGAAAATATAAAAAAAGAAAAGTGTTATTGATTTTATTTTCTGCTTAGAAAAGGCAGCCGTTCCCATCAGAGCAAGGAGATAATTCAGCCCTTTCGCCTGTCTGATGTGCCATCTGAATAAAGTCCTGCAGCGTGGCGGCTGTGTGAGGCTCATGGGAAGGGTTTAACTTTGCGGGGCCGGACCAGTGACTGGGCACTGCCGTGCAGAGGGGACCCCCAGTTCAGTTCCGGGCTGGGACTTTGCACCCTATGTGGGCTGAGGGATGGGGAGGTGGAAGAACATGGTGGTAGTAAAGTTGCCCTCCATTTTGAATGGCTCTGAGCTCCCACAATGCATTGCAGGAGGCTTGGCACTGCCCAGAGGCGCAGGCACAGAGGTGGAAGCAAGCTATGTAAGCGTCCCATTGATGCTAATTATTTTGGAGCAGTAATTGGTATTTCAAAGACTGAAATGGAAGTGTTTGGCTGGAGTAGTCTCAAGGGTGAGAAATGATCCAGCGGTGCATACAATTCCATCATGATGTGTTGAGCCAGACACCACATCACAAATACTGTGCTATGGTTCTGGTTTTCTAGCTGCAAAGCTCATTTTTATTCAAAGTTGTGAATCCAGCAACCTGATTATAGTACAAGTATGAGAGGCCATCCTTCTCATGACTGCAGATCGCCTACGTGTCTGTTGCCAAGAAGAGAGACCTGCAAGGCTCTGGGAAAAAAAAAAAAGAGACTCTGAGAGAAGGCCAAGGTGCTCAGTTTTCCCTCCTGGATCCTCGAAACAGTAGCATGGGTTATTTCATACCAGTTTTTCTAGCTTCCATCCTGTGATGGTTTTGGTCTGAATGTAACTTAACCGCACCCCTTCCTCTTTGCAGGGGGTCACCTTCAGGCGTCTATAGCCCTGGAACAAGGCTCTTCTAACGGGGGGACAGCTTCCGCTACAAGGGGAGTCTCACACCAAAAACAGGAGTCCCCATACCAAGAGTGTTGTTCCAAAATAAAAAAAAAACCAAACCCAAAACTTATTTTAGAGTCCAAATTGCAAAGGCCAGAAAGTCAGAAGAAAGATTTAAAAAAAAAAAAAAAAAATTAAAATAGCACAGTTCAGTACTTGAAATCAGAAAAAGCTTCCCAAGACCAATCACAAATAAATTCCACAGCTGTTACAGTTCTTCTTCACGCAGCACTTGAGCACAGTCCAAAAGAATTTCAGGTTCCCACCAAGGCCCCTTCCTCCAGGTCTCAGTGAAAAACCCAGAAGACTCTCTCTTTTTCCTGTAATCGGCCTCCCCAGGCAGATTGGTGTCCCCTTAATCTCTCCGACGGCCCTTGGCTCGCCTGAAAAGAGTTCCCCTGCTCCTTCAGCAACTCTCTCCAGCCCTCAATCCTTCAAAGACTAAAACTCCGAGACGGCGAAGTCCTCCGGAAAAGTCCTCCCAGTGCTTGCTGGACGCACCTATATATCCCCACCACCATATCCCATCCCCTTTGAGGGAAGGAACCTCCTGTCCCACCATCCCTTTACTCGTACCTCCTCGAGCCTCCCCTTACTGGCAGATTCTCAGCACTAGAAATCGTGCACAATACGACCTTACAGTGAGGCCTAAAATACCTTACAGTATTGAGATGGGTGCAGAGAGAACCAGGATCATCTCTTAATGGCATGAAATGAGGTTGCGAATACAAACAGGCTGACAAAACCATTAAGGGAGTGTACTTAATGGTTTTCAAAGGCCTTAATGGTTTGGCTTCCTCTACCTTTAACTATGCCTTGAAGCTTTATCAACCAACTTGGAGCTTACGTTCAGCATCCTATCATTTACTCTTGGTTCCCTCTTTTAAATTTATTAGACTGGATGAGTCACGTGAGTGCCTCTTTAATGCACAGGGCCCATTGTTATGGAATGTTCCTTAATTAAATTTAGGATTATATAACCCCACCCCGGTGTGCAGGTCTAGCATGGGTGGAGCCTTAAAATTATTTATAGACTCTTTGGGGCTCGGACCCTAACTAGCTCTTATCCTTCCCTTTACTCCCAAGGTTTGGATCATTTCGACTGGGGGCTGAAAGGGGGCCTCTCAGGTCCCAGTGCGGGGTGGCTGACTTCCTTCCTGGAATTTCCCTGGGTGAGGTGATTTTGATATGCACACTGTGCCCCAAAGAAGATGCAAGGACCACTGGGTTTGTGTCCAAAATAATTTTACTTGACAAAGTTCCTCATGAGAGACTTCTAGGAAAAGTAAAAAGTCATGGGATAGGTGGCGATGTCCTTTCATGGATTGCAAACTGGCTAAAAGACAGGAAACAGAGAGTAGGATTAAATGGACAATTTTCTCAGTGGAAGGGAGTGGACAGTGGAGTGCCTCAGGGATCTGTATTGGGACCCTTACTTTTCAATATATTTATAAATGATCTGGAAAGAAATACGACGAGTGAGGTAATCAAATTTGCAGATGACACAAAATTGTTCAGAGTAGTTAAATCACAAGCAGATTGTGATAAATTGCAGGAAGACCTTGTGAGACTGGAAAATTGGGCATCCAAATGGCAGATGAAATTTAATGTGGATAAGTGCAAGGTGATGCATATAGGGAAAAATAACCCATGCTATAGTTACACAATGTTAGGTTCCATATTAGGAGCTACCACCCAAGAAAGAGATCTAGGCGTCATAGTGGATAAAACATTCAAATCATTGGTTCAGTGTGCTGCGGCAGTCAAAAAAGCAAACAGAATGTTGGGAATTATTAGAAAGGGAATGGTGAATAAAACGGAAAATGTCATAATGCCTCTGTATCGCTCCATGGTGAGACCGCACCTTGAATACTGTGTACAATTCTGGTCGCCGCATCTCAAAAAAGATATAATTGCGATGGAGAAGGTACAGAGAAGGGCAACCAAAATGATAAAGGGGATGGAACAGCTCCCCTATGAGGAAAGGCTGAAGAGATTAGGACTTTTCAGCTTGGAGAAGAGACGACTGAGGGGGGATATGATAGAGATGTTTAAAATCATGAGAGGTCTAGAACGGGTAGATGTGAATCGGTTATTTACTCTTTCGGATAATAGAAAGACTAGGGGGCACTCCATGAAGTTAGCATGGGGCACATTTAAAACTAATAAGAGAAAGTTCTTTTTTACTCAACGCACAATTAAACTCTGGAATTTGTTGCCAGAGGATGTGGTTAGTGCAGTTAGTATAGCTGTGTTTAAAAAAGGATTGGAGAAGTTCATGGAGGAGAAGTCCATTACCTGCTATTAAGTTCACTTAGAGAATAGCCACTGCCATTAGCAATGGTTACATGGAATAGACTTAGTGTTTGGGTACTTGCCAGGTTCTTATGACCTGGATTGGCCACTGTTGGAAACAGGATGCTGGGCTTGATGGACCCTTGGTCTGACCCAGTATGGCATTTTCTTATGTTCTTACTGAAGACACCAGTGGGTTGATGACACAATAAATATGAATTTCCAGCACCACAGCTCTCGCCCTCTCTTTCCGAATCTGTGTCCTCTGTGCAAGAGTCTTTTGGACAGGCTGGGAATCCTGCCACCCTCCTGAGCAGTGGTCCCCTTTGGTGAAGGCCTTTAGTGGGCAGGAACCCTTCCCATATGGCAAAAATCTGTCTTTGCACAGAGAGTGAATATCTCTCTTTCCCCAGGGGTTGTGAAGACTCTGGGTGAGGGCTTACTCACATTAAGGTGTCCTTTGTTGTGATGGGGATCCCAGGAGGGAAGAGATCCTTGTTAGAACTGCAGGTTTCATAGATCCACAGATGGGTTGGAAGAGGGGCAGGAAAACACTACCTCCCAGGTCTTGGAAAATCAACTTCATCTGGTTCCCCAAAAGCAAATAATGCCAGAGATATTGTGCAACAGGTCACCACCACTTCAGGGGCAGGTCTTCCCTATCCCTGAGCGTCCAGAGCACAGGCCTCCCCGGTCCCTGTGTCCTGGAAAGGCCCAGGTGTTTAGCAAAGCCTCCTACCAAGTAAAAGTCCAAAATTCAAATTAATCCCTGCACAACCACTCTGAACCTCGAGTGGAGAGAGCAGCGGTGAAGCCCTGGTCTGCACTGAAGGATCTCTGATGGCTTCCAAGGCTGCAGGATAACTCAGGAGAAACCTCCAACCTTCCTCTCTAACTTCCAACTTAGACTGACCCTAGAGCCCTTTGTGGAGCTCTGCCTTAAAGCCTCCTGCAGGGGCTATCCATGACATCACCCGCAATGGGAAGGGCTGCAAATGAATGGCTCCTCCCCCTAATTATCTTCCTCTAAGTGCACTACTCTACATGATCTCAGGGCCAACTGGTAACCCGGAAAGCTGCCCGAGTTTCAGGAAAAGGGTGAAAACCTTTCTTAATCAAATCTATAATCTGGGAAGCACATAATGGATTATTCATGATCTTTTATTCACTTTTTTAAATATACTGGGAATATGACAGCTTTTTAAGGTTTTAAGTTATATAATTTTTTAGATTTCTGTTTTTTAATGCATAAACAATGATGAGCATAAAATAATGTACTGATGTGAAGTAATTCCACGACAGCAGGTTTTAAAATAATCCTGTGAGAACAAGTAATCAAATGCGAAGGTATGGGGTATTTGGCAGTTTGAAACGATTCTTATTTAAGTTTTATTGTTTAAATTGTTATGTATGTGTCTATTAGTTTTATATTACTATGATTGTGCATTTGTAAACCACTTAGAATTTTAGATAGGTGGTATATCAAATTTTTTAAATAAATACTGCATTCAGAGTTTTGTCCTGAGGAAACAGGAAGGATGCATATCCCTTAGGAAGATAACTTCTATGGTATTATACATGAGCAGTATCTATGACTGTATGTGTTTAGTTTTTTCCTTGACATGTATGGTGTTAGTATGTTGAAACTTACATGGATTAGTTTGTTCATGGTTTCAGGGCACTTTAGGCTTGATAATGGAGGGTTTCGTGTTTTTTTTTTTTATAAGTGGGAGTGGAGGGGAAATAGGATTTCAACTCTTATCTCTTTAGACGGTCATCGTTTTGGTGGACTTCCCTCTTTGTTTACAGTTTTTGGATGATTTGTTGGGTTTCAGTCAAACTCAGTATATGTAGTTTGTTTTTATTTTCCTATAGAAGTGTAGCCGTTCCCCGTTTTAGTGCGTTACCCTGGACTTGGGGTACTTCGGGTCTGGGTTCAGGTCCGGAAGGGGAGGAAGATTTCTCTTCCGGGTTCCCTGGCATTGTCTATCACCACCTCTGTGACGATTTCACAATTAAATTCAAAGCTCTCCAGAAGTTGTCAGATAGTGAGGAACAATAACAGGGAGGCCAAAATCAAAAGAAGAAACCCGGAGGAACAAAGGGGTCCCTCCATCCCCTAGTGAGTGAAAGAAAAGGGATAAAATGGCAGGAAAAAATATCCTCACTCTTGAGTCGGTAATAGGTGTTCAAATGAAATAGTCTTTACTGTAACTTAGGATGATCCAGGCCACAACAGCAAAAATCAAAAACAGCATCAGAAATATAATGGCAGTGAATATTATTGTCAGTTTATCCATCTTAGGTGTTAGTTCTCTTCTCACTTCCCTTGCACCATTATCCATGGAGAAAAATTTCTCACTCTGTCATATTGGGTAACTGGAATGGAGTTCCAGCATAAAAGCAAACAAAAGATAGAAAAATATCACCAGACGCAAAAACTGAAGGGTGGCCATCCCCAAGTACAAAAAAATCCCAAACTCTTAAATGTCTTTCTCAACTGGAAAATTCTCAATAGGAGTTAGCCCCTTGAGTCCTTTTCTCAAAAATATCTCAATTTCTTCTTAACCCTTGCTTCTTCATGTTGCTCAGATAACAAGATCCTTGCCTCATTCCTTTGGGATACCGAGGGTTCGCCCTTCCCTTCCAACTGGTCAAGTTCAAAGTCCAAAAATCTTATTCAGAAATCCATCTGTGTCCAAATACCCAGTTGTGAAAGATGATGAGCAGAGCCCCACCCAAAAAAAGGATTTTGTCGGTCTTCTCTTGCAAGCCTGTGAAGAATCTCAAGCTCCACTTTCTTTCTCGCGATCCTGGCGGGATGCAGACATCCTGAAGAGTTTTCTTCCTCCTCAGCTGAAATCCTGGGCGGGAGGGATCTCGTACTTCTCCTTGGGAATCTCCTGCTGCTCTCCTCAGCTTCTCCTTCCCACCTGACCTTGAGATCTCTAGTAGAGATCTCAAGCATACTCCAGATGCCGTACCCCCAAAATGATGGGGGTTACAGCAATGGGAGGAATTCCAAAACAGAAGACCCTTCCTACTATCCCTAGCTAGAAAATCTCTTGGGGAATATTAGAGACTGGTGATGCCCGGACACACAAGGTCTAAAGCTGTTGCTCTTGTTTTGTTAACAGTGTTTTGGGGATTGGGAGTGAAGAGTTTGCCAGCCTATTTGTATTTGAATTTTTGGCACCAGTTGCTGGTGGATTGTAATGTTTTGTTTTACTTTTTTCCCCACATGGAATTAGGTTGACCACAGTTCAAACTCTTTAAGCACTACGACCTTATTGAAGGTTAATTGCAGGCAATACCCAGTGGCCGCCTGGTGGAAAAGGAGGCCACAGGTGTCGTTTCAGCAGAGGCTACAGATTTCTCAGATATAGAAGAGTGAAATGGAGTTTCTAGGAAAGAAAGATCTGTGTTGTGTGCTAACCCGTTGGCTTGGCGGTGTCCTCCCCCCAATTCTTGGATGCCGCTTCCAGCGCTAAGAAACTGTGCAGCTGTGAAAGTGCTGGCTTCAGATTTGAAAGAGTTAAATCTTGACCTCTTTCTCTTCTCTCCACAGTGGGAGCGCTTTTGGTTCCTGATGCTAACCGTCACCTTCCTCCTGACCCTGGGCTGGCTTTATTTCTGGTGCAGCGTTCACAATGACTACGACGAGTTCAATTGGTGAGTGAGGCGTTGCGGGCCGCCATTTTGGGGCCCGGGTGAAGGCAGTTTTTTTCACCTGGGTGGTGGGGGGTGAGGGGGAGAGGAATCCCTCCTTCCAGAGCTCTTAGGTATTTGTGTAATGTACCAGGGGCAGTGGGGAAGCATTTTTTGGTTGGGGGAGGGGGCATGCAAATTGTCCCCAACATCTCCGCCCCCAGCTGCCATGCTGCTATGTACATGGGGTCTGGAGAGTGGAGGGAGGAGAGAATGGGGGATTCAGGGAGAGAAAGGAAAGGGAATGGGAGGAAAGAAAAGAGGGGCCAGGAGGGTGGGGATAGAGGAGGGGAAGGATCAGGATTGGAAGGTGGAAAGCGAAGGGGTATTGGGAATGGGGCGAAAGAAAAGGAGGGGAAAATTGTGATGGGGAGGAGAAGGAAGAAGCTACAGGGACCCCCCCCCCCCCCCTCACACCTCTATCCCCCTACCCCTTAGCCCCTTTGAACTCACTCGCCGTCTTTCACTTCCTTCCCTTCACTCGTCCTGGTTCACTCCCCCTCCCACGAACCCCTCATTTATCCCGGTTCACAACTGCTCCCCCCCCCCCCGCCGCGATCCCCAATTCACTCCATCCATTCCCCCCCCCCCCCATTCCAGTTTATTCTCATTTCCAGTTCACTCTTCCCCCCTTCATGACTGGTTTACTTCCTTCCTCGCCCCCAATCTGTGGTTCACTCTCTCCCTCCCTCTCTCCCCCATCCCCAGTTCACTCCATCCCTCTCTCCTTCCTGATAGGTTCCCTCCCCCCCCCCCCCCCCCGGTCAGGTGTTGCTGAGTCGCTCCCTCTGTGCCCCCTGGATCCCCTCATTCACCGCTGATGAAGTTAAACAGGGAGGAGGAGGAGGAGACGGCAGCTTTGCAGGCCCTCCGGCGCCTCCTTGTTCTCCTCCTCCTCCCGTCAGGCCCCCCAGCATCGCGCTTTGTATGATGCGATCCAAAGCGCGACGCTCTGACCCGGCAGGAGAGGAGGGGGAAAAGGAGGCGCCTGAGGCTCTGCAAAGCTGCCGTCTCCTCCTCCACTTTCATTTAATCAGCGATAAGCGAGGGAGGTCCCGGGCCGCGGGAGAGGGGCAGTGAAGCAAGCACCGTCCTTTTGGTAGAAGCTCCCTCTCCCACGGCAATTCCCGAGCAGGAGAGGGAGAGGAGTTGGCTGAATTTGGAGAGGCCATGACCCCTGCGGCCCATGCCGTTCCGATGGCCTGTTCAATACAGTAACAAGCTTGGAAAGGTGTGGTTAGACAGTACAGGCTATTTCCAAAGGCACTCTTCATCTTCCAGCCTTCCCTTCCCCTCCTCTGCTCAGTCACCAATTCACCCCTCCTCTCTCCTACCTCTGACTCTCTTCCCCTTCCATTCACTTCCCTCACCTATGTCTCCTCTCTTCCGCTGCCTCCTCTCTCCCCTCTCCCCTCCCTGTCCTCACATTCTCCTCCCTCTCTCTCTCAACTCAGCTTCTCCCTCCTCTTCCCCCCCCCCCCCCCAGCTCACCCCTTATCACCTCTTCCTTTCTTGTCCTCTCTTTTCCCTTCCCACTCCCCTCCTGCTGCTGCTTCTCTTTGGCTGGCAGGACTCGGGGGATCCCCTCTGCCTCTTCCTGTTCCACCTGGACACGCAGGGATGGTTTACTTGCGCAGCTGGAAAGGGATGCGGACGGACACCATGGTTACGAGCCTACGATGTGAAGCATTAAGTATCCAAGAGCGTGTGAGCCGGGCGCCTCGGCACAGCTCAGGTGCTTGTGAGTAAGGAGAAGCTATGGACCTTCAAGCCAGGAGAAATCTTCTAACTCAACCCCGGGGGGGGGGGTGTGCAGATCCTAGAGGGCTGCAGA
Source organism: Rhinatrema bivittatum (assembly GCF_901001135.1). Lineage (NCBI taxonomy): Eukaryota > Metazoa > Chordata > Amphibia > Gymnophiona > Rhinatrematidae > Rhinatrema > Rhinatrema bivittatum. The sequence continues at coordinate 24,239,209 of NC_042619.1, forward strand.
CTGGTCTGTGAGATTTTCTTTCCGGATAACCAATATAGGCAAATGAACTGGATTCTTAGGCCAAATCTGCACAGCTTTAGCCAATGAATATTCTCGATAGCTGTCCTGAAAAACCCAGCTCGATGTGTGACTCTTGAGGACTGGGTTTGCAAACACCTCTCTTGTAACTGGGGACACTTGAAGAGTTTTTTATTTATTTATTTATTTATTTAATGGTTTTTATACACCGCCGCTCATCAGAGATATCACGTCGGTGTACATAGAACGAAAATCCGCAATTGCGTTGTACATAAAACAGTAAGAAAACAACTTAGAAACTATACATTAAAACAGTTAATCATCATGTAAAAAAGAAAACTAATAGTTGCATAGGCCTTTGAAATCACATTTTTCTTTTATGTTTTTTTAAATAATTTTTATTGGAAAAAGGAATAAGGTTGCATTCTGCGAATATGGCATAGACAAGGCATGAGCTATAACATTGCAAATACAAAACAGCACGCCTGTAACAAACGAACAAGCAAAAATCATAAACCACATTCCCTTTCTGTTTTATATGTTCACTGTAAAAACCTCCCCCACCCTCTAAACCCGTCTCATCCACACCTCACGCACCCCCCCCCCCCTTTTTACAGTCGTACCCTGTACCCAGACCTGTCTTAGAGTTGCTATTGTTAAGACCCACCCCATTGATTAAAATAACCCCCAGCAAGCAGACTATCTTGATGGTCCTGAGGGAGGGTAAAAAAAAGGATGGCCAACAGGCACAGTATTGCTTCCCCATGCCTACGGGAGCCCGTTTTATAGTCGGACCATCCTTAATAAACCAGGACTCAGAGTTCAACACCTCTTCCCCAACCCAATTCTGCAAGATGCGTTTACATGCCAACTGAAGAGCCAGGAATGCAAATCGCTCCCCTCGTGCCTTACCACAAGTGAGAAACAGGCAGTCGTCACCAAGTAAAAGGACTTTGCCTGTTCCCTGCAAAAATACAATCTGGGAGTGTAGGGTCTTAAACATATTCCGTAATGTTTCCGCTTCACTGGAGAGTGGATCCCCATCAGCATTTAGAGAAGTTGTTTTAACCCTTGCCATAAGTGAACAGGAAGAGATTAAAAACCACAATGCCCCGTGTAGGGCAGAGCAAAAGAGAATCCATCCCCCAGGGACCCCAGAGTTTAGCAGTGACCCCAATAAACCAGAGTGAAATAAGCATCTGGTTCTATACCCAAGGTCCCAAAAACCCAACCCCCCTAACCAAACATACCACCATTCATCCCCTGACTCATACCCCCTGTACTCAGAACCAAACACCTCCTCTTAAGGACCAAAAACAATCTTCCAGCACCTGAATGCTTATATTATCCTCTAGGAAGGTTGGCCCAAGAGCATCCTCCCCCAACAGACATAACAAAGAAATCGCCAAAGTCAAAATCCCAATGAAACAATCAATCCCAGCATGAAGAAGAAAAAAGAAACAAAACAGAACGCATTGGCGTCAGAAAATATAGCTGGTTGATTAAATTGGGAGATCCCTTAATGATTTGTGGTGTGCACATTTTTTTTCTCAGTTTTCCCTGCTGCGCTGGAAAAATAATCTCACATAAGTGACAAACTATGAAATCAAAAACAAGTACAGTCTCGAGGAGCAGCCTGCCGCGGAAAATAAAAAGAAAAGTAAACGTGTCTGTTAGGTAGCAGCGTGAACGCACCAGCAGCCCAAAGTCACCATAGCCCACATTTTACTGCACCAGGGGCTCCAAAACAAATCACCATGCTGCGGTTTTATTGCGGACTCTTTCATCCCATCTGATCTTTACCCAACGTGGACAAAGAGGAGGCAACCTCCTCCTTGTTTGTAAAGAAAAACGTTTTGTTGTCATGATGTGAACAGCAATGCGCAGTGAATCCCTCTGCGGGGTAATTCTGAGCAGATCGCCAACATTTCCCTCCACTGTAAAGACACATGGGCTGAGAAGTCATTGGAGAGCAGAATCTTATTTCCTTGAAATTCCACATGTGCATGCTGTCTAAAGGCCGATTTTAGTATGTGCGTCATGACGGGTCAGAATTTACCGTCCCCCAACTCGCTGGATACGCTCACATTGAAGGCGGTCATTCAGAAAGTCCAAGCCTAGATGTTCTGGGAGCCGTGTTGCCAGGAAATTGCTTAATTCCTCCTCGCACATAATCTTTAAATTGCCAATTGTGATTCTCCTGATCTTTGAGGCGCTCACATTTTACTAACTAATTCGCCATTTTGGCGCTCCGCTTCAATCAGCCAATCTTCCTGAGAAGAGATGCGTTGTTCCGTCAAATCCAACCACTTCGACTGCCCCTCCAAGCTGCCCTTAATTTCGTTCATGGAAGTCTGAGGGCGATCATCCAAGACTGCCGAGACGCTGTTAGATGTTTGAAGCAGCACCTCTTCCGAAATCGCCGCCAGCAGGTTTTCACCCTCAGCCGCTGCCGCTATTTTGGGATCGCTGCGCTTCTTGTCTCTCCCACCTCGCACCACTCTGCTGCTCATGTCCTCAAGCAGAAAATGTCAGGGGCGCCTTGCAAGAAAGGTATTCCGCAAAGCGTAGAATAAAGCCATGGGGCTGATAGCACAAAATAGTAAGGCTTACATGAGGGAGATGTCCCAGAGCTCTATCACCCGACCTCCGTCTAGCCCAGCGCCATAAATCTGGAAAGCAAAATCATATTTTTCTAGGAGCCAGAATATCCCCCATCTGGGAGCAGAAGGAGGAAAGTTGCCATGGTCTCTGCCTGATATGTACACAGAATGCAAAGACATTTTTCAAGGATTTGGATGTCTGAAAAACAAACTGAAGCTAGAGATATACAGCTTGGGTAAAGCTTGCTAGACTGCCCAAACATAGGGTCCCACTGGCTCTAATAAAGCCACAGAAGAAGAAACTAGCAAAACTGAACAAAAAGAGGCATGATTGTACTAGTAGATGTTTGCAATGACAGGACCAGCAAATGATCCGACAAGCTGAGGATCTGCACAGAGCCAAAGCCAACTTATCAAGCCACTGAAGACAAATCACTCTTTATTGCCCACTATAGGGGACCTGCTCCTTCATTCATCCAGAGCACAAGTCTTCATGTTTGTAGTGATAAAAATTGCTTCTAGTACATTGAGCTGGATGAGCCCTCGCTGTCTGACCGCATATTCAGTGCCCTTTAGCTGATATTACTGGGTTAAAATGCCCATGGGAATCTGTCTGGTGCTGAGCTGTTCCAGCACAAAGTGAATCAGGCCGTCCAGGATCACGATATCAAACTAGGACAGCAAAGTTAAATTCAGAAAAGCTAAAGCTGAGGAGGAGCGAGGTGTTCCCTATATAGACACCTGATGGGACAGCATGCTAACCACCAGCAGGAGTTAGGGTGGGGTAGTACCCGAATATAGCCTACAAGATTGCCAGGCTGGGCAGAAGGCATACTGTGATGGAGGAGCCAAAGACCTGAGACCTCTCCAAACAGGGAAGAGCCATGTAACAGTTACGTGAAAAAATAAAAAATAAAAAGGCAAAAGCCCTGGGTAAGAGGTACTGTGGGCCCAGAGTCTTAGGAAGTTCTTACAGAGGTAGCCAGAGGCAGTTGCAGAACTGCAGTGGTGAAGGATCAGTGCCAGGATCACTTGGGTCATCTCTCAACTAGTGGCTGGCCCGATAACAGAAGGACCAGAAATACAGGCAAACTGAAACAGAGAACGGAAAGAAATTATTCAGACTCTCAGCAAAGGTTAGAAAACATGTTACTTAAGGTAATATTGAAAACTAGAATTTTCAATTAAAAAAACCCAACTTATACATACTAAGTAATGTACCATCCTATGCAAATGTACGTAAATATACTGCAGAATGGGAGAAACTGGTCTGCATTTATACTCTTGTCGTAAAATTGACTCCTGGACTTGGGTGAAACGAATCCCTCGTGCACCTCTGTGTTAGTGATCTTATGCAGCCTGCGTATTTATCACACAGGGTGGCTGATCCCCCATCAGAAAACGTCTGCTCTAGGTTCTGAGGTTGTCTAAATGACCAACGGCGACTGGCGTGACAAAAGAGTACGCGATTGTTTGGATTTATGTACAGTCAACCCCCGACAGGGCAAAAGCACTGAGACTGGTTTGATGGTTGGAGTACATAAGGAACACTCTGCACTGGATGTTTGTTGTTCATGGTTACTTTTATTTCAATGCAAAGTTTAAGCTTAAAAAAAGTTTGCATTTCAGTTTTACAACAGGAATAAACTTGTCAAGGAAAGTACATCAGGAAGATAAAAGAAAAAGATAATAGTTGGCTAACAAACAGTAGCTCCAATGAGCCCACAATATGAAGGAGGAAAGCACAGGGAGTAAAATCATAAAATGCAAAACACAAAGGAGAAGGAAGCAAAACCCGATAATCATAGCAATCTGGATACAGTCTGTTCTCTTAGAGTCCTAGGAAAGCCTTTGCCAAGAGGGCTCAGGGATGATCCACTTTACATTGGACAGTGTTAGTAAACATTTACAAGGAAAATGAATCCAAAAAGATGCAGCAAAGGCCTTAGCTTCCTGGTGCATATTCACTTTTAATTATCCTTGCATTAACTCATACACACACAACATGCCATAAGTGTTGGCTGTCTTCTGAATAAGGGTAACTATTGTAACCTATCATTAAAATCATCCATTGTACCTGAAGACTGGAGGGTGGCCAATGTAACCCCAATATTTAAAAAAGGCTCCAGGGGCGATCCTGGTAACTATAGACCAGTGAGCCTGACTTCAGTGCCGGGAAAACCAGTGGAAACTATTCTCAAGATCAAAATCATAGAGCATATAGAAAGACATGATTTAATGGAACACAGTCAACATGGATTTATCCAAGGGAAGTCTTGCCTAACAAATCTGCTTCATTTTTTTGAAGGGGTTAATAAACGTGGATAAAGGTGAACCGGTAGATGTAGTGTATTTGGATTTTCAGAAGGCGTTTGACAAAGTCCCTCATGAGAGGCTTCTAAAAAGACATGGGATAGGAGGCGATGCCTTTCGTGGATTACAAACTGGTTAAAAGACAGGAAAGAGAGAGTAGGATTAAATGGTCAATTTTCTCAGTGGAAAAGGGTAAACAGTGGAGTGCCTCAGGGATCTGTATTTGGACCGGTGCTTTTCAATATATATATAAAAATGATCTGGAAAGGAATACGATGAGTGAGGTTATCAAATTTGCAGATGATACAAAATTATTTAGAGTAATTACATCACAAGCGGATTGTGATACATTACAGGAGGACCTTGCAAGACTGGAAGATTGGGCATCCAAATGGCAGATGAAATTTAATGTGGACAAGTGCAAGGTGTTGCATATAGGGAAAAATAACCCTTGCTGTAGTTACACGATGTTAGGTTCCATATTAGGAGCTACCACCCAGGAAAAAGATCTAGGCATCATAGGGACAATACTTTAAAATCGTCGGCTCAGTGTGCTGCAGCAGTCAAAAAAGCAAACAGAATGTTAGGAATTATTAGGAAGGGAATGGTTAATTTATTTATAACTTTTTTTTTCTATACCGAAGTTCAAATAACAGCGTTACTTATCACTACGGTTTACATTACAACCATAAAACAGACAGTAACAATAATTGTCTAATAATTAATAAAACGGAAAATACATAATGCCTCTATATCGCTCCATGGTGAGACCGCACCTTGAATACTGTGTACAATTCTGGTCGCTGCATCTCAAAAAAGATATAGTTGCGATGGAGAAGGTACAGAGAAGGGCAACCAAAATGATAAAGGGGATGGAACCGCTCCCCTATGAGGAAAGACTAAAGAGGTTAGGACTGTTCAATTTGGAGAAGAGAAGGCTGAGGGGGAAGATTATAGAGGTCCTCAACGAGTAGATGTGAATCTGTTATTTTCACTTTTGAATAATAGAAGGACTAGGGGGCATTCCATGAAGTTAGCAAGTAGCACATTTAAGACTAATCGTGGCAAATTCTTTTTCACTCAACGCACAATAAAGCTCTGGAATTTGTTGCCAGAGGATGTGGTTAGTGCAGTTAGTGTAGCTGGGTTCATAAAAGTTTTGGATAAGTTCTTGGAGGAGAAGTCCATTAATGGCTATTAATCAAGTTTACTTAGGGAATAGTCACTGCTATTAATTGCATCAGTAGCATGGGATCTTCTTAGTGTTTGGGTACTTGCCAGGTTCTTGTGGCCTGGTTTGGCCACTGTTGGAAACAGGATGCTGGGCTTGATGGACCCTTTGTCTGACCCAGCATGGCAATTTCTTATGTTCTTAACTTAAGGTCACTACTGCATTGCATTAAGAATTGTGAAACCACAGGTATGCTAAAAAAAAAAAAAAATCAATTCACGGTTTTTCCTACTCTCTTTCTACCCTTTCCTGGGTGTCAAGGGTTAGGCTGTCATGCCTCCCCTCCATGATGTCGGTGCCCTCTTCTTGGCAGGATAATGTAGAGGTTTGCTGTTGCCTTCTGCAGCCTTCAGCGCTTGGTCTTTCCTCATTCAGGCACTTCTGCTTAGAACTAACCCTGTTTTAACTTCCAAGATTTAGCGAACTTGGCCTCTCCCAGGCCAGTGTTACTGGTCTGTTGAGGATGACCAAGACAAAACAAGGTCAGAGGTGCACAGTCCCAGTGCTTCCATCAAGCTGTCGATCCTGGAATGCATTTATTAGCGATGCTTTAGGTGATAACTGGGATCCTGCCAGCATTACGACTCTTGTACTGAGCACGGGCTGTCAGCTCCTGCTGCCGTTCAGCGTGGAACAGACTGATTCTAGATATACGCAGTGCTCGGTATTATTTTCTGAAAGGGACGATGAATGGAGCGTTCCTGGCACGCTGGAACAGATAACCTGATCAGTTTCTTTTAACGTGCACATAAATGTCCTCCGATTTCATTTTATATTTTTCTTTTGAGGACGGTTTTCTAAACAGTGTATGTATGTACATCTGCTGACTGGACCCTGTGTTCCCTGAATGCAACTATAAAAGCATCCATTCTCTTCCACAACATGTGTACTTTTAGCTGTGCTTACAGGACGTGACAGAATAAAAATTATGTTTTCTCTATTTCATGTTCAATTAAGTTTAAGGGCCAGATTTTGGTTGGATATCAAGAGTTGATCCTAAAGAAACGCATTCAGTAAATGTCCCAAAACATATGGCTTTTGGAGTGAGACTGAGAGAGTGACCGGCACACAAAAGGAGCAGATTCCTTGGATAGAGGTCAATATTCAGCAGCCCAGTGAGTAGATAATTTTTAGCCATATAAATTGTCAAGGATGTTCAATGGCGTACTGCCCATTAGGCACTTCACTGAATTCCGTCAGATAATCCTTGTTAGCTGGATACATTTATCTGGATAACTTTAGGACTCCTCTCTGACATGACAAGACTTACTTAGTCAGAGAAATTATCTGGTTAACTCTCAATATCAGGGTTAGCCAGATAAAGTTATGCAGCTAACCTACCTCTAGCCCAGGAAAACGTCCACTATGCCTCCAGCTTATCCAGCTATTGCTTATCCGGCTAAACAGCCAGATAAGTCAGAGGTGGTCAGAGCGGTAGGAAATATAAAACACAGTTTTTTTTAGCTAAGTCTCGAACTTAGCCAAACAAACCATCTGAATATTGACCTCATGGATTTTACTGCATTTCTCATTTTTAAAGCAAAGTATTTTGATAATGGCTTTGTGCTAAATCAGGGCTTCAGAACTTTCCTGGTGGACCCCACAGTCTTTTGGGTTTTTAAGATATCCATTCTTCATGTGTTTATGAGATAAGAACATAAGAACATAAGAAATTGCCATGCTGGGACAGATCAAGGGTCCATCAAGTCCAGCATCCTGTTTCCAACAGAGGCCAAAAACCAGGCCACAAGAACCTGGCAATTACCCAAACACTAAGAAGAATCCATGCTACTGATGCAATTAATAGCAGTGGCTAATCCCTAAGTATAATTGATTAATAGCCATTAATGGACTTCTCCTCCATCTGTTGGCGACATAATACCTGCATGTTTGTCATGCATATATTCATTGTGGATATCTTTCTCTACCCTATCAACAAAACTCAAGCCTTCCTTTCTGAGCACACTACCTTATCCAGTCTCTCACTGCCTCCCCTTAGACTACTGCAAGCTGCTGCTCACAAGTCTCCCACTGAGCCATCTCTCTCCACTACAACCGATTCAGAATTCAGCAGCATGACTTATCTTCCTCCAGTGTCATTACGGTCATGTGACGCCTCTTGTCCAATCATTGCATGGGCTTTCCGATTTCTTTTCCATACAGTTAAAGCTTCGCCTTTTCTTCTATGAGTGCATTCACTCTGCATCTTCTCGTGACCTCTCCTCTCTTATCTCTCCCTACATCCCTGGTCATGAACTCTATTAAACAAGCAAGCAAGCTGCTCCTATCCGTGCCCTTCTCCATCGCCATCTCTCTACTTTACGCTTCCCACCTTGCCGCACTATTTTCCCTGGAACAGCCTCCTTTTGATGGTCATGCTCCATCTCTCACCATAATTCAGATTCCTCCTAAAATCCCATTTTTTTTGAAGATGCGTTCAAATCTGAAATTCTGGCCATCTCCAGCCAGAGCCTTATTGATTTTTTTTTTAATTAAATTTCCAATTACTTCCCAGTCCGTTCCTTAATTGGAGCAGACTGGGAGGGAACTGGCAAAGTCCTACTCATGTCCCGCATGTATTCTTCAAAAATTCCCCTTCCCATGCACACGACTGGTCTTCTGCGCATACATGCGTGCGCCGATACAAAATACAATGGGCATCAGATTTTATAACATGTGTGTGCACTGGGAACCGCACACACATGGATGCCCACGTGTTTTGTTTTGTTTTTAACGTGCAGAAAACGTGTTATGTATAAAATACATAACACGTTTTCTGGTTGAACTCCATTCATACTCAATGCAAAAATGTTCATTTTTTCCTGAGACTTCCTGCTAAGCCTTGCTTCCAAATTCCCGGTGGAACACTCATGTCTTTAATAACTTTCTAAAGCTTATCTCACTCTGTGTTCTTAATTTTTCTGGCATGCTGTTCCAGGCAGTGGGTCCTGCCACTGAAAAGGCGCAATCTCAAACCTTGTCTAAATGTGCATTCTTAATCTGTGGAATTTCTACTAAACCCTTGTTTTGGGAGCAGAGAGATCTAGATGGCGCGTAGACATGGAAACCTAACAGGAATATATCTCCAAGATCTAGTACCTTCTGTCAGTAAGAAACAACTTCCTCCTGTGTTGTGTTTCCCTGACCACCTCGGGGAAACACAGCCACTTTACCACCCATAAAAAGAAACATCTTTAGCCCAAAAAAATAACCTCTGGGACCATCTGTTTATCTGACTCGTCAAAAAAAGGTAACCAACAATGTGGCCCTTTCTGTCACCTCTGACTGGGATTACTCCAAGAAATCAGATTTAAATCTCTCATGCATAGGTCCTCCCACCTGATTGTCCTCAGCAGATAAAACCAATCTGTTTTTTTTTTGGGGGGGTGTTCCCCCACAATTACTGAGTTCCCCGTCAGCTGGGGACTCCGGGTTTGCTTTGTTTGACACTTAAAGGAGAGAGGGTTCTCATCACTGAGACGGGACCTAGCTTCACCTGCATCTTTGGAGGACGGATGGCGGGAGAGAGAGGAGTCACCTTGGACCTCTGCCAGGGTTCATCTACATCCATAGAAGATACTGGGAGGAGAGTCGCCGTGCTGTGAGGGCCTTTCAGGTGCTGTGAGGAGAAAACGCAGCTGTCGGAGGCAGGGAATGTGCGATTCTTCATTTGGAAACTTCTCCATAGGACTAAGTTTTCCAAATTCCCCTCCACATGGGTGATGGGTGACTTAACTGTGGCCGTAAACCAGGAAGGCAGAGAGAGCGAGAGAGAGTGAATTACTGCTTTGGAGCAAGTGACTGTAGAAAAGTATAATCAAACCTTTGAAGTCGCAGATTTATTAAGAACTGATCGTGTAACAAACATCTCGGTGCGAAACTGCAAAGATTAAAAGTAAACATCGTATTGCTTGCGTAATTCTTCGGCAGAGCTTCAGCTGGAAATCGTTTCAGCCTCCAGAGTCTTATTGCAGTTGGACATTAAGGACTCGTCTTTGCTGTTGGTAAGTGAGCGATGGTCGCTGCTGTTTATGTGAACTTTGCAAAGGGATTTGGTGAACTGGGGCAGTGCGCAGGGCCCAGAGGATCTCTCCTGCTCCCTCTCGGGGAATCCTGGTCATTAACGTGAAAGAAAGAGCATGGGAAGGTTTCACCTCAAAGATGACTGGGGAGAGAGAGAAGGGCCCTTAGTATGTTATCTGGATCAGCGCCCAAGAACATAAGAAATTGCCATGCTGGGTCAGACCAAGGGTCCATCAAGCCCAGCATCCTGTTTCCAACAGAGGCCAAACCAGGCCACAAGAACCTGGCAATTACCCAAACACTAAGAAGATCCCATGCCACTGATGCAATTAATAGCAGTGGCTATTCCCTAAGTAAACTTGATTAATAGCCATTAATGGACTTCTCCTCCAAGAACTTATCCAATCCTTTTTTGAACCCAGCTTCACTAACTGCACTAACCACATCCTCTGGCAACAAATTCCAGAGCTTTATTGTGCGTTGAGTGAAAAAGAATTTTCTCCGATTAGTCTTAAATGTGCTACATGCTAACTTCATGGAATGCCCCCATAGTCCTTCTATTATCCGAAAGTGTAAATAACCGATTCACATCTACTCATTCAAGACCTCTCATGTTTTATTCATCCTAATTTTTACACCTCTTTTCCTTGTGGGAGGGTGGGGAAGGATTTCACAGTATTTGTCACTGGAGTTTTCTGCAGTTGTTTTATGCGGGGGAGTCACCAAAAAAAATTACCGCGTGCTGAATTTCAGGCAGCTGGTCTGCCGTGATCGTGCCGGGCAGTCTTAGCGAACGCTCCTTGTTCATAATAATAATAATAAAATAAAAAACCGAGCCTCGGCGGGGGAAGGAGCTCTTCCAGTCTCTCAGATCCGACTAACGGGCCAATACAGGACGCGCTAGCTTTACCCCTTATTCAGTAAGGGGTAATATCGCGTCCAAAACGCGCGTCCAAACCCCCCCGAACCTAATAGTGCTCGCAACATGCAAATGCATGTTGATGGCCCTATTAGGTATTCCCGCACGATACAGAAAGTAAAATGTGCAGCCAAGCCACACATTTTACTGTAAGAAATTAGCGCCTACCCAAAGGTAGGCGCTAATTTCTCCGGGCACCAGGAAAGTGCACAGAAAAGCAGTAAAAACTGCTTTTCTGTGCACCCTCCGACTTAATATCATGGCGATATTAAGTCGTAGGTCCCGAAAGTAAAAAAAAAAAAAAAAAAAATACAAAAAAAAATTTTGAAATAGGCCCGCGGGTCGAAATCCAGACGCTCAATTTTGCCGGCATCCGGTTTCCGAACCTGTGGCTGTCAGCGGGCTCGAGAACCGTCGCCGGCAAAATTGAGCGATGGCTGTCAAACCCGCTGACACCCGCTGTCAAAAAAGAGGCGCTAGGAACGCGCTAGTGTCCCTAGCGCCTCTTTTTACCGCCGGCCCTAATTAAAATAAATTAAAATACTGAATTGCGCACACAGGAGAGTGGCCTGTGAGCGCGCTGGGAGAGCGGGGGTTCGCCCGCTCTCCCGCGTTTTTACTGTATCGGCCTGTAAGTAATTACTCTCCCTGCTGGCAGCAGGTACCCCAGAGCCCTCTCCGTGCTGTGCAGCATCTGAAGACGCCGATGCTGCAGGGACACTGCGATCGATCGGCAGCTGCTCTGCTTGACGGTGATCAGCCTTGCTCCTGTTGTCTCCCAGCGCTGAGGAATTCATCGGCTAGCAGGGGATTTGCCCGGGCAGGCTCCTTGCGTCCCGTGTTTGCTCTCGTTAAGAATGCTGGAGGAGGAAGCAGCCACGGAGCGGCCCTGCTGCCCATTTATTTATTTATTTATTTATTTTAACTTTTTTTTTCTATACTGTCGTATGGTGGGGACCGTCACAACGGTTTACATTAAGGCACATAAAAATAATGCTAAAGTATTTTAAGTTACATGGGTGCCGTTAAGGATCGGTAACATAGTTTGCAATAATATGAATAGGTTAGTGTAATAAATCAATGTCCAATTCACCTTGTATTGGTTTAGGCTACGATATCACCTTTATCATTGTACTTTTACCTTTTACTGCTGAGCTTAAAAATGAAACTTAAGCTAAATAAAATCATACGCATATTGATGTTGGTTATGTGCTTGTTGTTCACCTGTTTGTTTGTACCTGCTTTCCCCTGTGTACTATTCTCCTTTCTCTTTCTGATAAGCCAATTTAAAGAGCCATGTTTCTAAATTTTTTCTAAAGGTTTTGTTGTAACTTTGTAGTCTTAACTCCAATGGCATGGCGTTCCATAGTACGGGTCCTGCCAAGGATAACGCTCTCTCTCTCTTACCTGTGTGAGTCTGGCTGTTTTGATTGATGGAATGGTGAGGAGGGCTTTGTTGGCTGATCTCAGGTTTCTATTTGGGATGTGTACGCGAAGGGCTGTGTTCAGCCAATCTGCTTTTTCATTGTGTATTATGTATTAATTTGTGTATGGTGCTTAGTAGAGGTGTGAATCGTGTGATCGATCGTCTTAACGATCGATTTTGGCTGGGGGGGGGAGGGAAATCGGATCGTCGTGTTTTGTTTTGTTTTGAAATTGTTAAAAATCGTAAATCGGGGGAGGGCAGGAAAACTGGCACACCAAAAAAACCCTAACACCCACCCCGAACCTTTAAAACAAACCCCCACCCTCCCGAACCCCCCCAAAATGTTTTAAATGACCTGGGGTCCAGTGGGAGGGTCCTGGCGCGATGTCCCGCTCTCTGGCCACACCAAAAAAGCCCTAACACCCACCCGAACCCCCCCAAAATGTTTTAAATGACCTGGGGTCCTGGCGCGATGATCCCGGCGCGATGTCCCGCTCTCTGGCCACGACTGCTGTGAAGAGAAATGGCGCCGGTGGCCCTTTGCCCTTATCATGTGACAGGGCAAAGGTAGCGCCGGCGCCATTATGATTCCTAGCTCCCGACGTCACGCGTCCAGGAGATCGCTCCCGGACCCCCGCTGGACCCCCAGGGACTTTTGGCCAGCTTGGGGGGGCCTCCTGACCCCCACAAGACTTGCCAAAAGTCCAGCGGGGGTCCGGGAGCGACCTCTTGCACTCGAGCCGTATATGGCCGGCGCCATTTTGCAATACGGCTCGAGTGCAAGAGGTCGTTCCCGGACCCTCGCTGGACTTTTGGCAAGTCTTGTGGGGGTCAGGAGGCCCCCCCAAGCTGGCCAAAAGTCCCTGGGGGTCCAGCGGGGGTCCGGGGTTCCAGCGGGGGTCCGGGAGCGGTTGTTAGAAGAGGTTTAAGTCTTCTAAGCACCATGGTTTTAGCATAACCTTCCTTTACTTTTAAAGATATGTGTTGTTTTAAGCTCAGTTCTGTGTCAATTATTACCCCAGGTTCCGTACTTTGTCCATAATTTCCAGCAGCTGAAGAAGAGGCCTCACGGACCACTGTTTGGGTATCCTGAAAGTGGATAAAAGTGATGTGAGGGCCGGATGGCACAGCGTTACACAGAATAGTGTCGTGGGCCCTAAGATGGAAGAAAACTGCCTTCACGCTGCCGCCCCCCTCCCCCCCCCCCCTTGTATCAAGTTAATACTAAAATAAATCAAAATTCTTTGATTTTCCTCCGTCCATGCAGCTGATGAGCCTTGAGGGTTTAATAATTCGTAACATAATTTGCATTTGCCTGGATTTTATTAAATCCAGACTGGATCCAGCCGTGCACCTAGGTTCATTACTTCAGAAACCAGCATGTAGCCAGCTCTGGGGTGCAGTGCCCAGTCTACATGAGAGGAGGGAGAAGATATTTGGACAAACATAAGAAATGCCATACTGGGTCAGACCAAGGGTCCCATCAAGCCCAGCATCCTGTTTCCAACAGAGGCCAATCCAAGTCACAAGTACCTGGCAAGTACACAAACATTTAATAAATCTGAAGCTACTATTGCTTAATTATTAATAGCAGTTTATGGATTTTTCCTCTAGGAATTTATCCAAACCGTTTTTAAACCCAGTCACACTAACTGCTGTAACCACATCCTCTGGCAGTGAATTCCAGAGCTTAACTATGCGCTGAGTGAAAAAGAGCTTTCTTCGATTTATTTATTTATTTATTTAGAAGTTTTCTATACCGACATTCAAGTGAATATCACATCTATTTACAATGAACAAGGGGTAACCAATAACTTTAGGAAATAAGAAATTACATGTAACGAAAGGAAGCTAGAACTGAGGGGAGAAAGGGCTGGAGTAGCAAAGTCAGGTGCATGCGAGGTAAGGTAACAAGATCGAATGTTAACACTTGTTTATGCTAAAAATAACCATTATTTAAAATATATACCATATTTACAATCTGCAGGGGAGGAGGTAGCTGGGATGTAGGGTCTGCGAGGTTAAGGGAAGGCCAAGTTTTAAGTTGTTTTTTCTAAAGGTTTGGGTACAGTGTTCTAGGCGTAAGTAGGGGGCATACAATTCCAAAGGGTTGGTCCAACAACTTGCTGACTTCATGGAGTGCCCCCTGGTCCTTATCCAAGAGAGTAAATAACCCATTTACATTAACTTGTTCAAGTCCTTTCATGATTTTGTAGACCTCTATCATATCCCCCCTCAGTTATCTCTTCTCCAAACTGAATAGTCCTAACTTCCTTAGCCTTTCCTCATAGGGCAGCCGTTCCATGCCCCTTATCATTTTGGTTGCCCTTCTTTGGGTAGGTGAGGGTCAGGACTCATTCAAGCTCGCACAGTGTCGGTGGAAGAGTAGGGCTTGGGTTATGGCTATGTAAGGGACTTACTGGCCATGCCTTGTCTTCTTAGTGTCCTTGAAACTGTTTCCAGTAAAATCCTATTTTCCATGGCTGTACTGCTGCCGAGGGCGTGTGCATGAGTAGGAGGTAGGAACTTGGATTTCTAAGATTATGTTGAGTTTCCCAGGACACAGGAGCAGATCAATTAAAAAAACCAAAAAGTATGTAGTGGTGATGCAGTGTGTTCTGTGCAAGGCGTAATAATGAAATTAGTGTGTGTCATGAGATAAGGTTGTGACTAAAATACTTTATTTATTTATTTGTTTTTATATACCGGTGTTCGATCTGGAAAATCACATCGGTTTACATTGTAACTTGGTTTTAGGAAGGGGGGGCCTTCCTATTTACATTATAACTTCGAGAATGCGTCTTATTTAATATTTTAAATTCAAATTCAGAGATACATACAATAACAATTAATCGGAAACAAGAACAATATGTCTTCAACATAGAGTATGATATCACATGATTAATTCTAACAGTAGCTTTAGCAGTAGCGGTAACAAAAGGGAACAACGTTAAGTCTAACAGGTTGTGTTGGACATAACTTTGTATTGTTTGTCATCCATGAAAACAGTTGATTCTGTCCATAATACCTATTGATAAGAGACAGCCTGTTGCTTCAGTATATTCCAATTCCAGAGCACCGCATAAAACTTAGGGACACAGTACAGTTCATAATTACACATGAAACAGAAATGATGGCAGAAAAGGACCAAATGGTCCATCCAGTCTGGCCAGCAAGCTTATGGTAGTATCTGCTGCACCATACAAGTCACCCCCATACTTATCAGTTTCCCACACCGTCAAAGTCCGGGCCCTTGTTGTCTGAGTCCGATTCCCCGTTACCTCCTGCCGTTGAAGCAGAGAGCAATGATTGAGTTGCATCAACAGTATGAAGGCTTAGTGGTTAAGGGTAGGACCACCACACCAGCAAGTTACCCCCATGCACTCATTTCCATCCTCTATGCTTTAGGGATCCACAGTATTTATCCTTCACAGTTTTAGTCTTCACCACTTCCTCCGGAAGGGCATTCCAGGCATCCACCACCCTCTCCATGAAGAAATATTTCCTGACTTTGGTTCTGAGTCGTCCTCCCTGGAGTTTCATTTCGTGACCAAGGGACCAGGGGGTCACTAAATGAAACTCCAGGGCCATTTGGCCCATCCAGGCTGCTCAGTTGTCTTCCTGTCTGGTTCTCTACCACTTTGGGTAGATGAGCACATAAAACATTTCTGTGCTGAAAGCAACTCCAGCTTCTCTCCTGCCATCTCTTTCCCCACCGTGCCTTTTTACTCAGCTTCTCAACTCTGTTCCTAGCAATGCCCTCCGTATCTGTCCCAAGAATGCTGCTAGTCCATACTGAATCTAACAACCAGGCCCCTTCCTGTGCCAAGCTTTGTAATAGAATCAGAAAATATGATGGCAAATATAAAGTCACAAAATGCGTTAAAGCATTCTGGTCCTGGAGAAAACTAGATTATTCGTAGGCTGTGAGACCAACAAAATAAGATGTTCTAGGACGTGAGCTTTTGAAAGTTCACAAGTAACAAACCCCTTCTCCAGATACTAGAAGTAGGAGTCTACATGGTCTCAAAAACTCCACGTATTTCCATGTCTTTTTGTTGTTGATTCCTGCAAAGTTTCCAGTAAAGAGAGAAACATTTATCGGCTTATGCTAGTTATTATGTGATGGTCATTGAGTTCAGTTTCATGAGATAATGTACCATAATAAAAACAAAGAATGAAGATATCAGAAATATCATTGCTGTGTGTATAATATGTATGCATTTTGACCTGCTTAGGGCCTCGTTTACTTAAGTATTTTTCCCATAGACACAGAATGTAAGAAAAGCCTTAGTAAGTCAGGCCCGTAATTTGTTTTTGTGTGTTAATATATTTTTTCCGCTCATTGCCTTCTTTGACCTGTTGTATCTTGATAGAGAGTTGGTAATAGTCTGTCAGTTACTTGAGATCCTTAATACCCATTTATATAAATATAACAAGAGCAGTTCTGGCTGTCTTGCTAACTTCTAACCAAACAAATGCCCTGAGATCAGTAGTCATAAGTCCACACAAGGGGCTCAAGTTGTTTTTTTTGTGGATTGTAGTTTTGGCATCAGTCTGCTGTAGTTAGCTTTCAGTAAATTTGTCTTGAAATTTGGCTTCCCATTCTGCCAATTTACTAAAAATAATTTGTTTTCTTTTCAATACATTTTTTCCACCCCATGCACTGGTGTTTGTACTAAGATTTTTATAATACTGGGTATTAAGGCGGAATAGTGTTCTGTTTTGCTTTGGGGGTTTTTTTTAATTTTTTATCGGGATTGGTGTGTTGAACACTGGTAGGTGGACTCTTCTGCTGGCATTTATTTGAACTAATTCCATTTCTATTACTCATGCATAAGCTCCTCTTAATGGCCCATGTCCTGCACCACTTAGGTATTTGGGCATTCACCTGCTTAATCTGGCAGATTTAATAAAGGCCAAGAATTCATAGGGCAGTTATGGGATGAGTAGGAGGGGATTTCTTTTAATGGCCTCAAAGAAGAATACGACCTTGTACAAGGGTCGAGGGAGGTGCACACCAGAATATGGACACAGTTGGCTAAAAGAGGAAGGGGTATCTTGGGTACGCAAGGCACCCACGTGAGTCAAGAAGGGACTGATGGCGACAGGAACACAATGTAAAATTATATCCCCTATGAAGACATAGAGCCTCTCACCACCCTGATAGACAAATAGAATGCAGATCTGGACTTGTGGTTGATGAATAAAGAATTGGGGGTTATCTGGAAAAGGTCTATAAGGTGTCAGTATGCAGCAGGAGGGTGTGCTTAATGTATACATTAGTCCGAAGAACCTGTCGCTACCCCATTTTCACCACAGTCGTCTGGACCGTGCTGGAGGGGTTGCGGTGAGATTGGAACCTAACATTTATGCATGGTGGCCCTGTAGGCCGCTGACAGAACACTGGGTTTGGGTGGAGACCGTGATTACAAAAACGCTGTGCCTTAAGCCCGCATTATGTCTGTTAGGGCTCTGTTCTGACTTAGCCCTAGGAAGAGACTTGTGCAAGTCGTGAGATCATCTTATCCTTGCGGCATGCCTGACTGTTGCATCATGCTGGAAATCAGTGCCTTTCCGTGGCTCAGTGGTTTACACAGATCCACAATGTTGCTGCATTAGCGAAAGTAATCTATGCTCTGCAGAAGAAGAAAAATATACAGTATACGACAGAGTGGAAGTATCTAGAGAAGGATGGGCTGACGGGTGGTTTGCTCTGGAGGGGGCTGACATGCAAGGTGGCGTATTGTATGCTTCTATGTAGGTCACTGTAATTTTCAGTTTGCGGATCACTATTGGAGTCTGCACAGTGCTAAATGACTGTTCACCTGTTGTATAAATAAAGAGTTTAAAAAAAAAAAATAAAGGCTAAGAAATCCTCCCTTTTTTTTAATCCTTTCTTCCTTATTTCTTCTTTAGGATTTTATATAACAGAACGGGATATTGGAGTGACTGGTCCATTCCAATTCTTGTAACAACTGCTGCTGGCTTTACGTACATTGCAGCATTATTGGTAAGTGGTGTTTGGAGAGCGGAGAGGAGAATTTCTGTGCCATGTGTGCTCCAGCACAAGTGAAAGCCTCTGCTGCTTGGGAAGGGAAGGGTTTATAAAATCTTGACCGGCCATTTTGAAGATGCCAACGTTGACGTCTTGAAGTGCTTCTGCGGTGTTTCTCTTAAAAGCCCAGTCTGAAATGATGACAGAAAAGCCGAGACCTAGCCCACACACCTCTTTCAAAGGTGGGGAAAAAAACCCATAGAGAATGTTACATCTGAATTCCAAGAGTTTGGTTCCAGTTTGGAGCCTTTGTCAGGGATGTTAATACAACAGACAATGCAGTGCATTCATCATTGGGCAAGGGCAATGTGCTCCAGTCCTGGAACTGCGAAAGCTAGCCAAGCAAACTGTGAATGGCAGGACGTATCGTCATGGATATGCACATAACTTTAATCATCATCTTACTTTTTATATAAAGCATAAAATGGCCGACTTCTTAAATGCACCGGAAAGTTCTTGAGCCAAATGTACTAAAGCCAGCGGTAAGGTATCCGTCCAAAAGCGCGTGTTCATGAGACAGAACTGATTCACCCGAAGCCAATGTCTGACCTGTCCTTGAGGTTTTCGGTCCTGCTGCTGACAAAACTGCTGTCGGGCGCAATCTGCTTCCCATAAATCCATAAAGTACTCAGCCCATGCATCCTTAATGCATATTAAATGCGGTCTAATGAACCCGGCACGATGAGAGATGCCATTCCTGCTGCTTAGAGCACTACAAATACCCAGCTAGGCCAGTTGTTTTGGTAATTGGTTCATTGTGCCAGTCTTTTGCAATTTGTGGGTCATTATTTACTGCCCTTGGTACAAAATGTTCAGACTTAGGTGAGGGACGCTATTTGCTTTTTATTTTAAACAAAGACTCAACAGTACTGAAAATATAGCTGATTGCATACTGGCCAGCCTGGACATGGAAAATCTTTATACCAGTCTAGGGTAGGAACAGGGGTTGCAGCAGATTAAAAAAAAAATAGAACATAAGTTTGTTACAGAACATAAGAGGGGAAACCCAACTGAGCCTTGTGATCTGTACTGTGTGATGTAAGGTTCATGCAAACTGACTTAAAGTCTGAGTTTCTTCAGTTGCAAGACACAGCCGTGAGGTCAAATGTGGCTCCATCGTACATCTGTGTGTGTGTGTATGTAATACGACAAACATTTGTGTAAAAAAAAAAAGTCAATGCAAAGAACAAAAACACAAGTGGTGGGAGTAGTGATGATGATGATAATGGTTATATGATACCCTTTAGTGTGATGTCTTCCTCCCCCCACCCTCTGCCTGGCTGCTTTTTGGGTGGGGGAGAAGGGAGACTTGGCCGTAGGGATCCCAGGGAAGCAGGAGAATCTTAGGGGGCTGGGGGGGGGGGGTGCTGTGGATCCTGAGGGCCCTGGAGGGGCCAGGTCTACAGTGCCCGTCTGCTCAAGGTCCCACTTGGCAGCCGGTTCCTCTTGTTCTGGTCTCGCCCTCCTCCTCCCGCCCGTTTCTTGTACGTGCGGTGGCGAGCGCACGACGTAGAGACGAGACCGCTGCTGCAGAGCCGGGTGAAGGCTTAACCTCTCTCCCCTCCGGATCAGAGTAAAGGGCTTAACCCTATAGTAAGTGGAGAGTACCGGCAGGCGTACAGAGTCGTGGGATGCACTGCTGTGTTACGTCCGCGAGGCAGCTCACTAGGCCTGTTGGAAGTCCTTAACCCCTTGCAAGCAGTCGTTTTTGCTTCGTTGCGGCTTCATTCCTGAACCTCTGCTTGCTGACCCTTGCACCTTGTACGAGCTCTTGGCGGTGACGAGACTTGATGCATCTGTGACTTGCTGTGCTATCATTGTTTGGTTTTTCTCCCCCTTCTCTCTTGTTTCAGATATTAGCACTTTGCCACGTAGCTGTGGGACAGCAGTTGAATCTACACTGGCTCCACAAGGTAATCGTCCCTCGCCTGGAAAGGAAAGTGGTGAGGGGGGAGGGCGAGCGGGGAAAAGGAGATTGAGCGGAGAGGACGACAACGCTCCTAGGAACCCAAGGGAGGAGCCGACCGCCGCGAGCCCAAACGGGTGGCACCTGGCACCTGGGGCCGCCGGCGTCGATGAGAGAGAGAGGGGGGGGGGAGGGGATGATCGGCGGAGCGTCGTGGCACCGCAGCCCTGGCACGACCCTGGGACCCGTCGAATGCCGTCAAGACCAGCGGGCTTTTTAGGGTCTCTGACATGGGGCCACCGCGCCGCCTTCGCCGTGAGGGGCTCTCTCTCAGCAGCTCCCCTCTCCCCTTGGAGAGTTTGCGGATCCTGGGTGTACGTTGGAAAGGAGGTGATAAAATTATTGCCCACGCGCGTTAGCTCGATATCTGATTTCACATTTTGGGGGCGCTGCCGCTGCTGTGGGAGAACAGGATACCGGTACAAAGCTTAGGTTGGGCTCTTACTGTAGTTGTGTGGGCTCTGATTATCTGATGACATTTGCTCTGAAGAGAGCGCCCGTTCCATTTTCTCAGGGTGGTTTATCCACGTATTTGGGAAAAAAAAAAAAAAAAGCAGTTTTTCATTATTTTATCATTTTAGCCGGCAGCTTCCTCCTGCTTTGCCCTACACTGCCACGAGCCTTCATTCACAAACTACCTGAGGATATTTTTCTTTCTGACTCAGCCCGGACTATGTCGCAGCTATAGTCTGGAACCAGGGGACCGAAAACCCGCAGCTCTCTCTCTCTGGAACCCAGCTAAGATGGTTTCTACGTTTGACTAGTAGGTGTCATCCTGGAGAAGCGGCAGAGATTCCCCGAGACTCCTCTGTCTCCGCAGCATCCCTGTCCCTAGCTGGCCCCGAGAGCAGAAGCCAGGTCTTCTGCATGGCGGTGTGTGGCACTGCCACGCAGCCATCCTTAGTTTTTTTTTTGGTTTGTTTGTTTGTTTTAAAGCTAGTGAACTGTGCAGATCTGCGCAGCACTGTGACTTTAATTACCAGAGGGACACTTTAAATGACACCGCTGCTGGAATCGCTGCTAACCTGTGCTGCAAGGGCGGATGCTTTCTATAGTCTTGTTGCTCACCCTGATAACAAGCGCCCCCTCCTGTGATCACAGGTGCTATTTTGGTAACCTCAGTGCAGAAATGTGTCATTTGGGGCAGATTCTCTGCTCTGTTTTTTTCTTTTTATGTGACGAGCAGAGAGCACAGGCTGGGGGGGGGGGGGTGTGAGGCGAGCAGATGTGTGCAGGTGAGGGAGGGGTCAAGAAGGGTTTGTGAACGGAGACGGGCGACATCGGTAGGCTGGGCGTGGTGCACGCCGTACATGCATTTATGCCACAAGCTGAAATAAAACGGCAGTGTTGCAAATCTGCTTGCTCTCTGATGGGTAATGTCAGTTTTTGCGCAGGACCATGACGAGAATGAACCTCACTTGTAAACCAGGGCACGCTGTGCATGATCGCAGGCTCTCAAGTTTACTGCCAATGCCCTTCTTAATGCTTGCATGGTACCAAAGAGAGTCGTCATCTGGAGTTCATAGGATGCAATATAGGTACAGGCAATGCATCGAAATGCGCTTGGAGGTTCTTTTCAATCTGACCTGGGGGAGGCCCGATGCAATGGGGGCTATTTCTGTAACTATCTGCCACATCTTCTTGGTCTCTGATTGTTATCCTTTGATACAGAATAGTCACCTGGTACCGACGCTTCTATTGTGCTTTTCTCCTTTACCACAATGTTTTTTGTAACTTTACCTTCTACTTAGCTGTTAATTGGTTTCCCCTGTTATATTGTAAACCGGTACGATAAGACCTCGTCTTGAGTATCGGTATAGTAAAAGAATTTAAATAAATAAATAAATGTCTGCTTTTCTCGCATCAAGCTTTTTATCAGTTGATATAGGAGAGTCCCGGGTGATCACAACTTAATTCATCCTCTACAATTCTTTCAGGGTCGTAATCCCAGTGTTTTTCTAGTACACCGACTGCATGGTGGATCAGTTGTGCCACCTTATCATGGCTTTCTCTATGCAGACCTTCTGACATCAGCTTGTGACACCCAG
The DNA here is from genome assembly GCF_901001135.1 of Rhinatrema bivittatum. NCBI lineage: Eukaryota > Metazoa > Chordata > Amphibia > Gymnophiona > Rhinatrematidae > Rhinatrema > Rhinatrema bivittatum. The sequence continues at coordinate 24,261,814 of NC_042619.1, forward strand.
CGACAAGATGTGTGCTTGGTACAGAAGGTCCTTTTATCTATTTTGCTGTTCTCTGCTGTGAACCAGTCCTATGCCTCCGTTCTCAGTTTCTCATCCTCGGGTTCAAGTTATTTAGTTATGGACCTTTTTGATAATCCCATCTTTTCCCAACATTGGTCTCAAGGCAGGTTACAATAAAATTAGTGTACAGTGGCCCATAGTAGCCTACAGTCGGTCAGAATGTGCCATTAGAATAGTGGTGGGATCCGGCTTGGGAAAAGGGGGCTGCAGAAGATTCCCACAGTTTTGTTTTTTTTGCTTTTCCCAATTGCTTTTCTTTGTTTGCTGCTATGATTCTTTAAAGAATTGTATCTCCTGTTTTGCAGATTCTGTTGCTTCTTTCCCGTTGTGTGCTGGTAGATTCTCATTCCGTCTGCTCGTTGAAATGATTGTCCAAGTTTAAGGACGAAGGCCAGTTTTGGCTGTTCAATTTAATACTTCGATATACAGTAATTTGGATCTGTTGATGGCATTAGGTATGCTTAAAAGCCTATAATAACTCTCTATATATAATCTATTTTTATAAGGCCCTTAACTCCTTCAGCTCTAGAAACGTACAAACTTGGCATAACCTAACTCTTTTAGATTGCTTGATGGGCATGGAGCATTTTTCTTGTTTTTACATCAAACTGTTTGAGATCTTTATCGAGCCAATCTACGTTTCCAAAACTGTAGGAAAGAGCAGGGATTGCATATTGATAGTTTGTATCTTTTTCCGTGCTGCTAAAGTGCTTTTCAATATCTATTTCAGTCTCCTATAGTATTATTTGCTGATTTTTTTTTTCTCAGTAACCTATGCTGGATTGATGGATCATTTTTGGTTCCTAGATATTTGTAAACACCTTCCTGCTAAGGTTCTTTTATATTACATTCTTCAGTCAGACAGATGTTTTCAGCCTTACTTAACTTTTATTTTAAGGAAGGTCCCCTTAGTCATCTGAGATGCTCTTCCCTACCTGGAGGAGTTCCTCTAAAAACAATCATAGGAGCTGTAAAGCTTCAAATCACCTACAAATAGTGGGTGTGCTCTTTAACTGTGCATCATTCATTTCTCTAGAATTAAAGCTAGATCCATAGCCCAAAGTGATAATTAGAGCACTCAGTGGCGAAACAGGCAATCGCCCTAAAATATTCCTCACTGGATCTTAATGTTGAAAGAGTGTAGTCTGACACATCTTCATGGTAAACTTGATGTTCTCAATCATTCCAGGGTTCGCTCTGTACATTTAAGGCAACTTATTCTCCATGATTATGGGATGCAATCAAAACATTTTGTGTAATCAGTCCATGCTCTCCTTAAGTTTCAGCCTTTATTCAGCATCAGTTCGTCTCTGGTTCCCATATGCTTCTCTTTTCTTGCCCTTCTGTTCTGTTGCCATGATGTTATTGACATCTAATTGATCATATCTTTTTATCTGTAGATTGTCGCTAGGCATCATTATTGGTCGGTAATTTTAGGGGGATGTTATTTGGGTCTCCTTTTGGAAGGAGACATATTCTTTGTGTTATTTGCCCTTATGATAATTCTGGCCATCTGATTGATTGATTTTTGCAGTTTGCCGGTGGAGAAGTGTTAAATATTTGAGCCAAAAGTTGGACACTCCATCAAGACTGGGGATCTTTCAGTTTACAGCTCTTTTGTTACTTTAGGCCATTCCATAGTTTTGATGTTTGTCTTTTCCATATTGTCCTGTATGCTAGGAGACATTCTGCTTCCCTGTTGGGCTCTGTTTTGGCTTTGGTTGATGGTGTTTTAACCGTACTAATGTTCTTTCCAAGTTTTAGGTAGAATTGCTGTGAGGTCTCTGTCTAAATTTTTATTTTAATGTCCCTCATATCTCTGCAGCTTTTGTGTTTCTGCTGCTGTTTTCAACTTGTTATTGGAGTATGTGAATTTAATATTATCTGACTAGGGGATTCATATTTAGTACATTTGTCTGGCTAAGTTTGGCACTTAGGTGGACAAAGGTCAGGATTTGAAAATCTTACCATGTTAACAACTTTTAATTTAGCTGGATAAGTATCTAGCCAGCTAGAGATTTATTTGGCTAAGTCTGTAGCAGTTTAGAGGCGTTTTGGGGCAGAGAGGCATTATATGACTTAGGGTAATTTTCAAAGGAAAATGTAACATATTATCTTAGCTATTTTCAAAAGCTTATTTACCCACGTTGACAATTCATAGCATATATTGTAGTAATTTTCAAAAACCTTTTAAAATCTTTCTTCAAAAAATTCCTTTAGATTCGTCTTAACTTGGACATACAAAGAGAAAATGTCTTCAGGTTGAGCAGCTGAACCTGAAGAAACTTGTAAAGGATTCAGCCACCTTAGAGCTCTTGCTGCTACCACTCTGCCTACTTGCCTGCCCAGATGTACCACTTTGGAGGTCTTGCTGTTAATATGCCTGCCTTACATGTGTATTATGTATCAGCATGGGAGTGTTGGCTATTCCTTGGTGGTTGCTGCTTATATTTCAGCCTTGTTCTCCTACCTGTTGGATAGTTATACTGGGGTGTTTTGTCTCCAGAAGAAAAAAAAATACAAGTTTCTTTTCCCACCCCTTCTCTTTTCTGATTTGTTGCACATCTCTAGAATCTCAGCCTAGTTCTCCCACCCTTGTTCTTTGTTAGTTATACTGGAGTCTGCTCTCCCCAAAACCCTCATTCCGATGGAAGAAATTTAGGAACAGGAAACAAGATCCACAGGAGAGACTTTACCTGTTCTGAATGTGGTAAAAGTTTCAACAGGACGAGAACTAATGCAACATCAGAAAATCAAGAAGACTCTGTTCAGCTATAGAATATGGGAAATGCTTTCTTAATAAAGCAGACCTCACAAATTACCAGCAAAGCCACACTGATGAGACACCACTCGGCACTGCCACCATATACAAACTTTGCACCTTGACGTTCTCGCTGTCACTCTGCCTCACTGTCATACTCGGATTACAACTTGAAGTGTTCTTGGCACTGTGAGGGGCTGCTTTGCACCTCTCACGGTGCCCTGGTGTGTTGATGCCAGTCTTTGTGCTGCATTGTCCCTTTATTGGTACCTTGCAAATTTTCCTATCACCTTTTCTGCTTCATTCCCCCTTCACGGTGCCTTAGGATTGATGCCTCTCTTGGTGCCAAAGGTCCATCAAAACCCAGTATCCTGTTTTCAATCCAGGTCACAAGTACCTGGCAGGATCCCAAGGGGTAGAGAGATTCCAAGTTGCTTATCCCAGGGATAAGCAGTGGATTTCTGCAACTCTACCTTAATGGTTAATGGACTTTTCCTCCAGGAATTTGTCCAAACCTTTTTTTTTTTTTTTTTTTTTAAATGCAGCTACACTGATAGCTTTCACCACGTCCTCTGGCAATGACCACAGCCTTAGCCGGTTCAGGCCATTTTTACTAGAGTGAATTGCCGGATTGCAGTTGACCTCCCTCCTCACCTGCCCAAGTTTCTCCATCTGATGGGTGAAGTTTAGTGAACATTGTCCTGCCTCTGGGTGGGTGCTAAACGCAACACAAATTCCCCCTCCCCAGACATGATGGAGTTTGCTCAGTACTGAGGGTGCTCAAGCACCTGCTGCACCCACATGGCTGGCGACTTAAGGTTGCAGAAGCTTAAAAGCACTAAACAGCTGGAGTTAAACGCTTGCCATATATGTGTTTCTCAAGCATGTAAAACCCTGATTTTTGTGGGTTTTGTGCCTCTGAAGCCTGTGACAGCTCTAAAGATAGCATAAGGGTATCTTGTGTGTTCCCCTGCACACTAGCGCTCCTTGAACTGCTGATGAGAATTTGACCTCTCTTTTGTAAAACCCATTCAGCTATCTTCCTCCTCTTGCGCGGTTCTAGCTAGCTGGAGGAGATTGACATGGGCTCTTGGAAAAGGCAGGTGATGATATTTGATGATATCAGCCCGGGTGGCGGATAGTTTTTTTCTACTCTGGGAGACTATCGGGTTTGGGGGTTTGTTTGTTTTTTCCCTTTTCTGCCAGGTAGCTCCAAACTGCTTTTCAGAATATGAGTATAACTTTCAGTAGTCATTTAACCAGATAAATAGTGATTAACCTGCATAAACTGGCCCAGGTTTTACCCCCGCTAAAAGTATCTGCGAGGACCAGTGACGTGCGTGGTTTTAGCTGAGTGAAAAGTATAGGGGTGGGCGTGTCCAGTTTGAGGGCAGGAAATAACGCAAGTAGATTATTTACAGATCTGCCTGCATTTATTTTCACGGAAAAAAGCTACCGGGCAGGTAAAGCGGATGCAGATCCCCGCGGATATTTTTCCCCCCGAGTCAGTTTTCAAAGGGAAAGTACTTCCTTCGAAAAGCACGTTTTTCCATTCGTCCCTTTATTTCAGTTGTGCTAGAGCTTTAAATCCGAAATATTTTCTCCCGTGCCTGGTTACTTAAAATAAATATATATGTATGTACCAATAGCATTTTGTTAACTTGCGCAACTCATTGCTGTAGGTGAAAACCAGGATCAAAATAAGGATTAGAAGTTTATGAAATATGGATTAATCGGAAGCTGTTAAACACACCCCTCGGTGGGGATGCTGTTTTCCCTGGTTCAGGGATGCTTCCACCATGAAGGGCTGGAAACTGGGAGGATATGACGGGGGGGGATGGACAAGTCTGCACCTGCCTAGACTTTTTTTTTTGCGCAGTTCATCCATGCAGCTGCTGTTTGCCAGAGAGAGAGGACGCTGCGGTCGGTGGACCATTTGGTCCAGCTTCTTATGGTGGTTCTTGTATTCTGCGAGTCAATAATAATCTGAGATTTTACTGAAAGAGGGTAATTTTCAATAATGTGCATTGCTCGGCTCATATAGGCATTAGAGTGGGCGGCATAAGCAGGAGCTGCCCAGGTAATAAAATACCACCTATCACCGCCTCGAGAGTGCGCGCATGCGTTTCAGTATCCGTACTCCTTTTTTTAAATGCAGGGATCCGCAGATTTTATACATCCATTATATAAATGTACATGCATGCACTTTACGCATTAAATAATTGTAACATGGGCACATAATAACCCCATGCAGGCAGGTATTTCATGACGTTGGCTGATATATATGCGCATACATCGCTTATGAAAATACTTGTGTGTGTGATTCAAGCACCAGTTGACGCACACCCTCCACTACTCGCACCAGACCCGCCACCCAAAAACTGCAGATAAAAAGATTAAATTTCCCTGACTTGATTAGCAGGAGTAAAAGCATGCAATGCCGCATGTTTGATGTACACCCGCACTCTTTCGTAAAACATGCAAACGAGTGTGTAATTCCAAAGCCTGCCCTCCAGTCATACTCTTTTCTGCGTGGCAGTGACATTGCGTGTGTATTCTCATCCTTTTGAAAATTCGCTTAGCACGCGCAGGAGCTACTTGCTTTTTTTTTTTACTCTCACAACCGTTCCCTCCGCCCAGTAAGTCTTTGAAAATTATCCCCAAAGGGTCTAAGAGCTAGGGTTTTGTAACTAGGGGTCAGAGGTTCAAATCTAGCTCAGGTTGGTGGTGACTGCAAGCCATCTGGAGTCATTTGATGGCCTTTCTCTTATGAGCTGGTGCTCTCATTTCTCCGTAGCAACAGTATCTAGGTCTAAAATTTTATTGTCTAGATCAGGGGTGGCCAGTTCTGGTCCTCGAGAGCTACAAGCAGGCCGAGTTTTCAGGATTTCCACAGTGAAATTGCATGTGAGAGATTTGCATGCCCTGCCTCCATTGTATGCAAATGTAACTCATGCATATTCATTGTGGGTATCCTGAAAACCTGGCCTGTCTGCGGCTCTCAAGGACTGGAGTTGGCCACCCCTGGTCTAGACAATAAGCATTTGTGCTCGCCTTGTCTTGACTTCGCGCTGTATAGCCTCATACCTGTTCCCTTCATCTGTTTTGTTGCTCAAGGATAGCCTAGTGAGCTTTTCACTTAAAAAAACTGTACTTAGATTACTCAGGACCTGGGCTTGAGAGTTCTACCTGTAGGAATCCTACACCAGCAATCCTGGCAGCTGTAAAATGGCCTGTCTTTTTCTTAATATTGTTGTCGTCAAAATATTCTGTAAGTTGGCTGAAGATATTCTGAGTATCCAATAGGCTGGCTGAAGATTTAATGCCATTTGCTTTTTGCTAGTTATATGTTGTGTGCAGTATGATGGTAGAGGGAGGGCCAAGCCAGCGGCTCCCACGGCACTGCTGCCCGTTGGACTTGGCCTTTCTGCACCCCAAGTGAGCTGGCGTTGGAGATCCTGTGGAGGCGGCATTCCCAGCCCCCCCTGGGTTGGGAGGGAGTCATGGGGATCATTAAGGGTGACACCTGGTGGTTGGATTTAGAGTCCATGGTACAGGGTTCCAGGTGGATCTCTGGTGCATGGTTCCCGGCTTCAGGACCAGACTGGAGGGGGGGGGGAGACTGTCAAAACAGGGGGAAAATAGTTGTGAATGAAGGCTCACAGCACCAGAATCCGAGCACTGGTTCCAGTTGAGCTGGAAGACAAAGGAAGAACTACCAGGCTCCTCCAAAAAAAAAAAAAAAAAACAACCCCAAAAATACAGTAATAGAAGCAATTATACAGACTGTGAGTTGTATCCTAGCATGAAGGCATTGACTAACCAGTTATTGCACCAGGAATCTTGGATCTGGACAACTGGTTCACATTTATATAAGGCCACCTTGGGTTGACCTGGAGGAACCTGGCCCTTCTGTTTCACTAGGACATTTCTTGGCGTGGAAATCGTTTTTGCCCATCTACCCGCTGAAATGCCACCTCGCCCAAGGACGGTGCAAGAGTATTTGGTGCCCCAGGTGCACCCCCTTCCCTAGCCTACCTGTGGGTGGCAGCTCCAGCACGGCGCTGCTTTCTACCGGCGGTCGTGGCTCCAGCACAGTGCTTCCTTCTACGGTGGGTGGCGGTGATCCTGTGGCTCAGTAGCCCCTCTGGGCCTTGCACTAGCCGGATTTTGCTGCTCCCCCCCCCCCCCCCCTCAAATTTTGTTGCTCAAGCCAACAGCCCTGATGTTGCCACATAGAAATTCTCTGGCTAGTAAAGCAGGGGTTTCCCCACAGCCTTGGTGCGACTGAGGCGGGGGGGGGGGGGGGGGGTGTTCATGACCGTTAACCGGCAAATCCAAACTCTGTCCGTCCCCTTCCTCCACTTGTCCTCCTAAAGTCTTTGCTGCTTTTCTTTCTCCAGCTTGGATTGGCAGTGACCTTGGTAGCTACTATAGTAGCTGTAACTTCTATAGAGCAACTGTGGGAAGACGAATGGAATGTCATTTTTATTTCGTTCCAAGTAAGTGTCCTGCCTCTGTGTACTGTGCTGTGTCTTAATCGTTCCGCCTAACAGTTGGATTTTCAATAATACCTTTCATCCAAGCAAGATCTCGGGGTGCGTTAAGAGCCACGCGTTCAGCCGGCCCTGGGGGCGTTGGCCGGCATGGCGGATGGAAGGCAAATATCGCCCGATCGTAGCTGAATTAAATGAGAGAGCGCGCGATGCTCTGGGGAGGACGCTGCCAGCAGCAGGCAAGGAGAGTTTTCAGCCTAACAACTGCTTTCCTAACCTTTTTAACGAAGGGATCCATTTCCAAAATGCCCCGCATCGGTGCGTTTTTTTAAACCTGGCAGACTTTGCACCCTTCTGAATTTGCGTCGGATGCAAAGTGTACACGTGGACTGTTGCTCCTGTTTTTTTTTGCGCGCAGGCAGAGTTTTGCTGGCAAAGCGGGCGCGGAGGTTTAGCAACGCGCGTGGCACTTCCTCCTCCTCCCAGCTAAGCCTGCCCCCTCCCCCTGGGAACGCCTCCTCTCAGCGTGGCACGTGGATTTTAGCCGGCTGGAGTGTGGGTTGCTTTCAGACGGCCGATTCTTGCGGGTAAAGACGCTTTGTATACCTGCAGAGCTGGCTTTGAAATTTGCCGGACAACTTGCTGCTGAACAAGCTGCATTCAAAATGTATCCCGTTAACCTGCTGCAGAACGAAACTTAAAACATTAAAGCTTTGGGACTTTCAGGCCCCCCCCCCCCATTGTCTCGCCCCCAGAAGACGCTTTAAAATAAGCGAGGACCTGGTGCACGATTTCTCTTCCTCCGATGCACAAAATTATCTAAAAAAAAAAGAATGCAGTGGTGAGGCCACCTCCTCTTCTCCCAATATTTTCTTGAAAATCACGAGCCTGTCTTGCCTCTTCTGTCCCGCTCTCCTCACCCATCCGCAGCCTCTCTTCAGATCTCTCCCCCCCCCCCCCATGAAGCCCCAGCTGGGAGCGTGACGGGGGGTCCCTGCCTGGACAGCAGCGTCGTCGTGCGCTTTCCGGTGTTGCTGTCCGAACCGACGCTGGGGAGCGTAAGACCCTTCTGCGCTCATGGCGGAGGTTTCGGCGGGGGTGGGAAGGGTTGGAAACAGATTGCAGATGGCTGTAAAGAATGGGACCCTGGGCAGGACAGGCCTGTGAATGTTTTTTAAAATTTATTTTTTTTTCCTTTTGTGGTTTTGGGGAGGGGAGTGGATGTGGTGCCCATGCTTATTTTACAGTGGTTTTTGGAGTGGGTGGAAGTTTTTATTTATAGGTTTTATTTTACAGCCGCTTACCCGGCTATATTTTGAATCCGGCTCCACGCAGCCACGCAGCGCTGAGACAGTCCTAGAAGAATTATCCAGTTACCTCTGAAGATGGGCTTGGAGTTAGCTGGATAACTTTGCTTTGGCCTTAGTCATCGCAGGGTATGTATTTAAACCCCAGGTGTGTCCGGCTAAGTCTGGGACTGACTTGGTCAGATCCTTTTGAATATTGACTTCAAAGTAGTTTAAGCTTTTGGGCTGTGATGGTGCCCCTGTCGTTTGGTTCTGCCAGCACAGCAGCCGAGCTGGGAAGACAGGCCCAGCAGCAGCTCACTTACGGGCCTGGCTTGTTTTTGCTTCATTTGCATATCATGGCTGCTGCACATATATTTTATTAGCAATGTTTAAATTCCTTCTCTACCAACCCTTCAACAGTTCTAAAAAAAAAAAAAAAAAAAAAAAAAAAAAGTTTTTTATCCTTGATGAAATATTTTCATACTGCAGCTTTCAGTTCCCTTTCTGATAATAATAATAATTCTTTCTTTCAGGCCACAGCTCCTTTTCTGCACATAGGAGCCTTAGTTGCAGTCACCATGCTCTCCTGGCTGATTGCTGCGCAGTTTGCACGATCGGAGAAGGCTTGTGAGTATGGGCACTTCTTATGGTCTTACCCCAGGCCCTCACACTGTTCTCTGATGATAGAGGGATGCACAGGCGAGGGCTGCAGGGCTCACCAGAAAGCCATGATATGCATGAAACAATGTATCAGTGCATTCACACATATACACACATATATTTATTTATTTATTTATTTATTTATATATTTTTGTTGTTGTTATAATATTACTTATGTATAGAATGTAAAATATCCAACAAATTAAGGGGAAAAAAAATCACAACTTTGTATAGCCAAGGATCACCCGAAAATTTACAAGGCAGCAAGATGATACAGCTATAAAGGAACCCATGGCAAGCAACACATCCCATAATTTCCAATAATAAAAATAGGGTAATGCCGCAGCATTAGTTTAACACAGGGCAACCGTTCATTCACTCGTTCATTCACAGAATAAGCCATAGGATTAAACCCACCAGAGTGAGTAGCCTAAAAGTGGTAAATGATCCACAACTGATATCAGTAGTAAAGTGCCAAGGGTCTACCAAGCTCGTAAACTATTTTTAGCTACCAATCTCTGTATAAAAAGGCCATCCAAAGGCTGTTTAGTGGGCAAGTTATCCAGCTAAGGTTAGCCAGATAACTTCACCTGGGTATTAAGTGGGATACACGTCCCACTGAATATCTCCGGCTAATGGTAGCCGGATCACTTTAAACCTAACCGGATATTCTTTGCAGTATGGTTGGTTATGTGTAAAGTTATTTGACTACAGTTAGCTGCTTAAGTGACGCTTGACTTAATAAAAAAAACAAAACAAAACCTGATTGCAGGCCTACAGGCCCAAACCAGATACCCTCTCCTCCCTCCCATGAAAAGTGGAAATATCCTGGCACCACTTCCTCATAGCCACATCTTGATTTAACAAAAAACAGGGCCAGGGATCGGTTGTCAGCGCATCCCATCCCCCCATCCCCCAAATCCAGGTTCTGGCTTTTTATTTAATAAAAACATTTGTTTCTGCAGGGGCCTACAACCCTATCCTCCCACTCCACCCCCGTACCTTAAATTGCCTTTTCAATGCCTGGTGCGTCCGCTTCTGACATCGCTAGCCCCTTTTTTATTCAGCTAAATTACAGCCGGATAACTACTTATCTGGCTGTAATTTAGACGGATAAGTGGCTGAATATGCCACATTTGCCATTTATACGGACACATTTTGAGGTCTGGCTTTTGAATATCAACCTTCCGTTCTCTCCAGTTGCATCCAGTCTGACATGGACTGACGCCACAGAAGGGGATAGAGGAGCATCGTTTTCAGCTCAAAATTTGAAACTACACGAATGTGCCATTAGAATGGCAACATAGACAGATTTCTTATATACTTTAGTTAAAGACAACAAAATGTTTTGAAATCAAAATCTGTTCCCCATCAAAGGAAAGATGAAGATTTGTTAACTTTGCGAACAGCAGATAAAACATCTTCTGAAAAGGACCAAAGCTTGGATGAGAGTGCCTTGCCCAAACTGACATTTCCTACATATCAGAGGAGGAAATACCCAGATTACAAGCTTGAACAGCATCAGTAGGAGAGCGATGTAAAAGCTGGAATTGCATTTTTTGATATTTAGCATCTAGAAAGAGTTTCCCGATATTTTCGAAATAGTGCATCCTGTCCGTAGAAGAGGACCCACACCCCTGAAGAGTGGAACAATAAAAAGTTAAACCTGCTAACAAGGGCTGACACTCAACCAACACAGCTTATGACAATGTATTTACCCTGGTGCCTATGGCATGCTAATATTCCCTGAAAGAGAGTCAGAAGGAAGTAAGGTCCTAGAAATAGGTGACCCAGTTCTGGCCTATAAATTTGCATGAAAATAGAAAAGAGAGGGACAGGATCTCTACTGTATAATGATGAAATGTCCAATATTCCTCCATACACCACACCTCAAATATTTCAGGTACGCCAATATTGACTGGGTAAATGTAACATCAGGACTTGCTAGAGACATAAAGTTCCTGGATGTAATAAATGATTGCTTCATGGGGCAATTGGTTCAGGAACCAACAAGAGAGGGAGCTATTTTAGATTTAATTCTTAGTGGATTTGGTGAGAGAGGTAGCGGTGGTGGGGCCACTTGGCAATAGTGATCATAACATGATCAAATGTGAACTAATAACTGGAAGGGGGAGAATATGTAAATCTACAGCTCTTAACACTAAATTTTCAAAAGGGAAACTTTGGTAAAATGTGGAAAATAGAAAAAAAAACTGCAAGGAGCAGCTGCAAAGTTTAAAAGTGTACAACAGGCATGGACATTGTTTAAAAATACCATCTTAGAAGCACAGTCCAGATGTATTCCATGCATTAAGAAAGGTGGAAGGAAGGCAAAACGATTACCGTCATGGTTAAAAGGTGAGGTGAAAGAGGCTATTTAGCCAAAAAAAATCCTTGAAAAATTGGAAGAAGGATCCATCAGAAGAAAATAGGAAAATAGCACAAGCATTGTCAAGTGTAAAACATTGATAAGACAGGCGAAGAGAGAATTTGAAATAAAGTTGGCAGTAGAGGCAAAAACATAATAAACATTTTTTAAAATATATCTGAAGCAAGAAACCTGCAAGGGAGTAGATTGGACTGTTATATAACCGAGGAGTTAAATGGGCTCTTAGGGGAAGATAAGGCCATTGCAGAAAGACTAAATTAATTCTTTGCTTCTGTGTTTACCAAGAGGATGTTGGGGAGATACCGGTTCCGGAGATGGTTTTCAAGGGTGATGAGTCACATGATCTGAACCAAATCACTGTGAACCTGGAAGAAGTAGGCCAGATTGACAAACCTAAAGAGTAGCAAATCTCCTGGACCGGATGGTATGCATCCTAGGATACTAAAGGAACTAAAAAATGAAATTTCTGATCTATTAGTTAAAATTTGTAACCTATCATTATAATCATCCCTTGTACCTGAAGACTGGAGGGTGGCCAATGTAACCCCAATATTTAAAAAAGGCACCAGGGGCGATCCAGGTAACTATAGACCAATGAGCCTGACTTCAGTGCCGAGAAAAATAGTGGAAACTATTCTAAAAATCGAAATCACAGAGCATATAGAAAGACATGGTTTAATGGGTCACAGTCAGCATGGCTTTACCCAAGGGAAGTCTTGCCTAACAAATCTGCTTCATTTTTTTGAAGGGGTTAATAAACATGTGGATAAAGGTGAACCGGTAGATATAGTGTATTTGGATTTTCAGAAGGCGTTTGACAAAGGCCCTCATGAGAGGCTTCTAAGAAAACTAAAAAGTTATGGGATAGGAGGCGATGTCCTTTCGTGGATTACAAACTGGTTAAAAGACAGGAAACAGAGAGAAGGATTAAATGGTCAATTTTCTCAGTGGAAAAGGTAAACAGTGGAGTGCCTCAGGGATCTGTACTTGGACCGGTGCTTTTCAATATATTTATAAATGATCTGGAAAGGAATCAGATGAGTGAGGTAATCAAATTTGCAGATGATACAAAATTATTTAGAGTAGTTAAATCACAAGTGGATTGTGATAAATTATAGGAGGACCTTGTGAGACTGGAAGATTGGGCATCCAAATTGCAGATGAAATTTAATGTGGATAAGTGCAAGGTGTTGCATTATAGGGAAAAATAACCTTTGCTGTAGTTACACGATGTTAGGTTCCATATTAGGAGCTACTACCCAGGAAAAAGATCTAGGCATCATAGTGGATAATACTTTAAAATCGTCGGCTCAGTGTGCTGCAGCAGTCAAAAAAGCAAATGGAATGATAGGAATTATTAGGAAGGGAATGGTTAATAAAACGGAAAATGTCATAATGCCTCTGTATCGCTCCATGGTGAGACCGCACCTTGAATACTGTGTACAATTCTGGTCACCGCATCTCAAAAAAGATATAATTGCGATGGAGAAGGTACAGAGAAGGGCTACCAAAATGATAAGGGGAATGGAACAACTCCCCTATGAGGAAAGGCTGAAGAGGTTAGGGCTGTTCAGCTTGGGGGGATATGATAGAGGTCTATAAAATTATGAGAGGTCTAGAATGGGTAAATGTGAATCTGTTATTTACTCTTTCGGATAATAGAAGAACTAGAGGGAATTAAATGAAGTTAGAAAGTAGCACATTTAAAACTAATCGGAGAAAATTATTTTTCACTCAATGTACAATTAAGCTCTGGAATTTGTTACCAGAGCATGTGGTTAGTGCATTTAGTTTAGCTGGGTTTAAAAAAAGGCTTGGATAAGTCCATTAACTGCTGTTGATCAAGTTGACTTAAAGAACAGTCACTGCTATGACTGGCATCAGTAACATGGGATCTACTTAGTGTTGAAAACAGGAAGCTGGGCTTGATGGACCCTTGGTCTAACCCAGTATGGCAATTTCTTATGTTCTTATTCCACCTTGGCATCCAGAAGGGAAATTTGCATTAACAACCAAAATCATAAAATCCAAAACAGTAGTAGTCCCTGCCACCATTTACAGAAATACCGCAAGCTAATAATACAGGTCTGAGCAGCTGGCATTGTTTCAAAGCTTTTGGAAGCGCAGAATCCCCATCATGAATCAGACTAAGAAGTGAACCAAGTAGAGCCTTAGAGGTCACTAAATCTGAGTTACAGTTATCTATAAGCTCTAGAAATCCATTCCCATTTAAAAAAAACAAAAAAAAAAAAGCGATCTGGCAAGCCCCATTATAAAACCTAAAATCTGTCTACCTCTCATAAAGCCAGTTTGGTCTGTGTGAAGAATTCCATTTAACTACTTGGCCGTAATTACAGCTAAAATCTCGGGGCCTGATTTTCAAAAAGCATTTACGTGCTTAAAAATGGGGTTTACGAGTGTAAATGGACTTTACCCTTGTACGTTGCCTTTTGAAAATTGCTCCAGTATGTGCCATTGAATTGTCCATAGGATATTCACGTGCGAGTGCACGTCACGCACGTAAATGGCTTTTGAAAATTGTTACAATAGTATGTTATGTTTTCACCTGTAACTCCTTTTAAAATTGCCACGTTATGTCCGCAGCGATCAAAGATGCAGGTCTGTAGGACCCAAGATCTAATGGGTCCCTACCTTTTTCTGGGGAAATAATAATCAACGAATGAGTTACTGCCATGCAAAATGTCCCCCTGCAAACGAGTGATTGAACATACTCAGCAAAGGAAGGGCATTCCTATTTTGAATCGTCATTTTCCTGGCAAATTACAATGAAGTTGTAGTTGTTTTTATGTTTTGTTTTCTTTACGTGTTCCTAAATCCTTTGCATAGCTTTTGCTCTGTTCCCATACGGCACCTGAATGATACCCGCACTGTTGCCTTGGTCTCTTAACCATCTCCATAGACCGCTCCTCCGTATAGTCTTTTCTTGAGGGTGGGTAACGTATCCTGGCACTGTGCGTGTGTAGTTATCAGGTAACGAACCCTGCTTTTTCCATAGGCACGTAGTGGGATAAACTAGACGGAGTCTGATGCCCCTGTGACTTAGCAAGTTTTACGTTGGCTGCCGCACTGATAAATTGGCGTTCTTGCGCCCACCGTAGCCGCAGACGCCCGCGTGTCCATGGCCACCCCGGTCTGATTCGGCTCATGTTTACTTTCGTTTAAAAACCCAATATCCCGCCTCTGGCAGCCTGACCTGAGTTGCAGTATCTTACAAAGCTCTTGTTTTGTTTTGCAGTTTTTCAGATTTGTATATTCGTTGCGTACTTGACCGTCCTAGTCGCACTTTATCTGGTCCCCTTAACCATCTCCTCCCCCTGTATAATGGAGAAGAAGGATTTGACAGCGAGACCTGCCGTATTTGGCCATCGAGGTGCACCAATGGTAAGCAGCTTCGCCTTTTGTGGACTTGCTCATTTTTTTTTTCTTTAAAGTGAAAATGTGTAATTCAGGATTTTAAAAATTCAGAAGGGCTAAGGCGAGGCTTGTAAAGGCAGGTGAGTTTTTTTGTGGTATGTTTTAGCTGATTCACTCTTTGATGATTCAGTCTTGCAAAACCGTTTTGTCGCCCGATTAGCGCGCTCTGATTTGCTGGCGATTGAGTATAGATGGTGTGGTGAATTGTAGCACAGCCCGGCACGTCCGGTACAGAGAATCGTAAACCCAGACCTGAAAGCGCTGGTGGAGGAGGAGGAGAGCAGCAGAACCTGGGAGGGGGAGAGAGTGGTTAAGCTTCGGCAAATCGATCTACGGGCCCGCAAGCAAAAGTTGGATATGAGCATTCTACCGTAAACTTTTATCGTCATCAAATGTTGGTTCTCCCGGCTGGGCTCGGGATTTCAGAGATTTGGTTGCATTTCTGGAGCGAAAGCTCTACAGGTCGCTGCTGCTCTTAACATTTCTATTTGGGAACCCATCGGCATATGCAGCACTGTCCATCGTACATCAGCTGCTTGAAGAGTTTAAGGTCTAAGGGCCAGATTTAAGGATTGGGCAACACAAGCTCAGACAGACTGCTGGGCCATTCGTCTGTGGGATGGACCCTTCGGTTATGTCACCATTAAGGCCTGGATGAACTTTGAGGGGGTCTGAAATGGCCGTGAGAGCGGCTCCCTTTGGGTTTGCTGAAAATTTAGCTGAAGTTGTTTTTCAGGCCCAGTCGGAGGAGCCAGGCAAACCCTGCTTTTTTGGTGGTCCTTAAGCAGTCCACTCCCTGCATAGTTAGGATTTTCCCCACTGGGTTTATTATTCAGGTTTAAGATTTTAAGAGGTGGGAGCCTGTACCCCATCTGGGCTCGGGGGGAACCCCCTGCGTCTGGCGCTGTGCAGGTTGAGAAGACCTGCCCTCCATATCCTGGACATGGATTTAACCATAGGGATTGGGCAGCAGTGCCACAATGCACTTTGCACAAATGTCTGTTTGCACATTTTGCTTCCCAGACCTTTTCTTATAACTTTCAGCTGTTGCTCGCCCCCTAACTATGCAGGACGGTGCTAATGCCAGTTGTTAAGTTTACATAACAAAAGTTAACGTGCGTTTCTTTCTTTTTTGAGCTACCGAACCTTTTGTGTCCTCCTCCACACGGCTACCAACGGTTGCATTTTCCTTCGCCTCTCCTCAAGGGAACCGGCCTGCAGAAAAAGCAGCGTCTGAATTTTGTTTGTCTTGCTAAACAGATTGGGTACATGACTAACGTGGATTGTTGATTCCAGCACTAGCACGAGGGTGGGTGTTTGCAGCTGAGTCAGAAAGCTGTTTGTGCCTCTTAACATGCACACCCCCGGCCTTTCTTCTCTGGGTTTGTGCTCGTCAGGTTCTTATGTGCTGCTTCTGCTGCGGGAATAGATGGGTGCTGTTTGTTGGATTGCCCACGACAGTTTGATCACTGCTTCTTGCGGTCTGAAGTTCCAGTAATATGGGGGCCGAGTGACCCTTTCCTTCCACGACAGACACTCCTTCCAGGCTCATTGGGGGGGGGTCTGCGGTGGGAACCCATGCGGCACCACAACACGCCGGCACCTTCCTGACTAAGTGTAGGGGAGGATGGAGTCTTAACCCAACCAGTGGGCGCTTCAGACACTTGGGCGGAAGTTTCGAGAGGAGGCTGTGCACAGATTTCAGGTCCCTGCGGACCTGCAAGGGAAACGTCCCCCGTGAGGTCTGCCTCTGAGAATTCAGGGCAGGCAGTGTGGCGAGGTCATCAGTGGGCTGTGCAGGTCTTACCCACGGAAGGGTTTCCTGTCTGATGCAGAAGGCCCCTCAGGTCCTGCTCTGGAACACCCACCTGGCATCTGCTTATCTCTCTGCACTGTGGTTGCCTGTGACCAGTACCATTGCCACCGAGCCGTTCCCAGCGGTCAAGCAGTGCCGTTAGTCACCCTGCTGTGTTTAGAATATTATTTATTTATTGCGTGGTGGCCTAGCCGCCATCCCGCATCCTGGCACCTTGCAATAGGTAAGTTACAGGCACGCTGACAGATAATCCGCTCACTAATTGTTTCACGTTATAGAAGTGCTCTTTAGTCACCAGGGAGGAGTTCTCCTTACTTTTTCTTCGTTCCCAGTCTGCTCGGATGGCGCCCACATAAGCCTGTGTAGCTGCCTAGCTGTCACCAAGCCTTCCGCGAACCCATGGGTACCAGAAATACTCACAGCAGGTGCAGAGCGCCCTTGGTAAAGTTAAGTGCAGAGATTACCGTCCCTTCCCGGCCTAGGCAAGATCTGTATTTTTAGCCACATTGAAGGGGGTGGGGGACTGTTTATAGGCAGCCCCCCCCCCCCCCCCCACCCCATCCGGCTGCATCAGAGTGTGTTTTAACGCAGCCGGACCTGTTTGAAAAATCCCTGCCCTGAACACGCGTTGCCAGGTCTCGCCTCTGGTGCCTCTTCACTCTCTCACAGCCCCAAGGATCTTCTGTGCTTACCCCATGCCCTCTCAAAGTCTGCTGCTGTCTCGGGCCCCCGCCGCTCCGCCCCAGGAGGCGTTCCGGGCATCCACCGCCCTTCCCGTGAAAACAAAATATTTCAGGCGCACGACATCAGGAAGTAGTTTGGGGTTGGTTTTTTTTTTGGCTGAAAAGGGGTTGGCGGAAGCGTGGAGCATTTTCCAAGAGCAGCGAACGGAGGCAGATTCCAAGAGGACATGGGGGGGGGGGGGGATAAGCACAGAGGATCCTTAGTTGCAAAAGGAGGGAGGGAGAGCAGAAGCGCAGCTGGTGACGCACTTAAAATGCCCTTCCTCGCATGATTCAACAGAGAGAGCGTGGGGGCTGCCAGAATGAGAACGGCAAGCGAGTGATATAAAATGTTACGCGCCCCCGTTAGGAACGCAGGCACCCACGCCGCTGGACCTGTCCGGCGGGCTGCAAGGGCCTCATGAGCTTAGAAGTCCTAGTGGGGAAGGGCAGGCTGGACCTGTCTGGCAGGCTGCACAGATATTCGGGCAGCAGCAGCAGCCCCACTGGCGCTGCTGGCTAGACATGGGAAAGAAGGGGGGGGGGTGTTGAGTGCGAACTCAAGGAGTGAGGGGGGGGGGGGGGGGACATCGAATATGCTCACAGGCCCAAGATGGAACGGTTCAAAGGAGGAAGAAGAAAAAAACCGTGTCCCGGCTGAGGAGAAGGTTTCTTGCGAGCAGTCTCCCACGCTATGACCGGCTGATGGGATGTAAGCCTTAGCAGCGTGGACAGAAACCTCTGCTTTGGACTTCTCACCTCATGAACGTGCTAAAGATTAAAAAAAAAAAAAAAAAAAAAGGATGACCAAGACGTGTGAACCTCCAGATATCCCGACCCTCCTTAGTCAGGGATCGGCTTAAACCGTGCTGAGTTTTTTTTATTTATTTAAGATGTTTGTTCTTCTCACGTGTCCTCAAACCTTGTCTACCCCAGCTCCCACCCCCTTACTCTTTTAATATGGAAGTAACTGACCTAGCAGTCACCTCCCTCGGCCCCCCCCAACCTCCAGCCTGCTCCTAGTGACGGCTGAAGAGTTTCTGAGAGGCCTGGAGGAATGAGGTGCCACGGGAGGTGGGTGGCCACCAGCAGGGCCCATCTGTTCTAGCGACCGGGGGGGGGGAGGCCTAATTTGATGGCGCCCGCTGCTAGCAGCTCAGCTCCGGATAGATCACAGTTGGTCTTCAGAAGCTGTCGGCACCAGAAATCGCACATAAATTATCTGCCACCCACGTGCCAGACCTCGGATACTTCCTTCAGATGCTGCTGCTGCTTCTCCCATTCACAGCAGCGTAGCTTGAAACAGAAATACCAGCACAAAAAAAAAGTGTTGTTTGCATAATTCAGCTGCTACTTAAATTGGTTAAGATCTCTGCCTCGCTTTTGTTTCAGTTTATTTCGTTCCTCAAAAACAGGGAATCAGCGTGTGCGAAGGTTTTCGGAAATCTTCGGGGTTTGGTCGCTCCCGGTCGCTCCGAATCCAGGCAGATCCGTGGGAACCCCCCCCCCCCCCCCCCCCCGTGCAGGCACCCATGTCGACATGAGCAAGTGAGGCGGGGGCTGGGGGGGGGGGGGGAAGTGACCATGATAACAGCGCATGCACATTCCCTTTCCTGCCCCACGGTTTGTAAAATTTCTACACGAGGGCAGGAAAAGAAAAGGAGACCTTTAGGCGAAAGAGGGAAGCTTAAGTCTGCACAGCCTTCAGCTGCACCAACGCAGTCCGCTCCTCTCGCCTGCCTCTGCCCACGGATCGGGCCTTCTGGCATTCCCGGGCAGGCAAGCTTTGTGCATCCTGTCCCCGAGGGTGAGGGAAGACGAAAGATAGCAACCGACACCATCTCGCCGTTCCTTTCTCTTCTTTAGATTTCAATAGGAAATTTTCCTCTCGAGGGTCAGAAAATCTTCCCCTCCCCCCCCCCCCCCCCAGCACTGTAAAAGACCCCCATACGCCATGAGGCCTGAGGCTTTTAGTACGTTAATGTGGTTGCCTTGACTACTTTTTTTTTTTTTTTTCGTCTTCCTAATCTAAATGGTACATGAAATTTAATGTGGACAAGTGCAAAATGAAACACCACAGGGAAATATATTTCAAACCCTAGGTATGCAATGCTTTGTTCTGAACTAGGAGTAAGCGCCCAGGGAAAGGATCTTGGAAGGATGGGCAATACATTGAAATCGTCGGCTCAGCGTGCTGCAGCGGTCAGAAAAGCAAACAGAACGTTAGGAATTATTAGGAAGGGAATGGTGAATAAAACAGAAAGTGTCATAATGCCTCTGTATCGCTCCATGGTGAGACCGCACCTTGAATACTGTGTACAATTCTGGTCGCCGCATCTCAAAAAAGATATAATTGCGATGGAGAAGGTACAGAGAAGGGCAACCAAAATGATAAAGGGGAAGGAACAGCTCCCCTATGAGGAAAGGCTGAAGAGGTTAGGGCTGTTCAGCTTGGAGAAGAGACGGCTGAGGGGGGACATGATAGAGGTTTATAAAATCAGGAGTAAATGGGGAGCAGTTTTACCCTTTCAGATAACACTAGGACTCGGGGACACTCCATGAAACTAGCAGGCAGCAGATTTAAAACGAATTGGAGAAAGTACTTAACGCACAATTGAGCTGTGGAATTCGTTGCCGGAGGACGTGGCGGGTTTTAAGACGGTTGGACGAGATCTGGAGGAAAAATCCAGAAACAATTATAAGCCAGGTGGGTCTTGGGGAGTGAGCAGCAAGCAACGGGATCTAATCTTGGTGCTTCCTAAAGAACTGGATTGGCCATGGTTGGCGACAGGATGCTGGGCTCAATGGACCTTTGGTCTGACCCCGCCTGGCACTTCTTATGCTCCTTCATGTACTGAATTTGGTTTATTTATTAATGTATTTATTTATGTGACGACTCCTCCCCCACCCTCCCATCTACTCCACACCTGTTCACAAAACTGAAGCACCATATGGGACCAGCACATCTTTTCGTGGGCAAAACACCATGCGTACATTTTGAAAATCCACACGTGTGCACGCTGTTTCCTCGCACCGACCTAAACACCCCCTGCTACCAGCATGCAGGTGGTGAAAGTTCACAGGTACTTTTACCTGCCCTGAGAGGTGGGCGGACAACTTTCAACTTGGGAGGTTAGTTAGCCACTTAGGCTAGTGCACAGGTTTAACCCGCTTTTGGACGCTCATCCGTAACCCCTTATGCGATAAAGGGATTAGTATGTCCAAACCAGCGCGTAGTCAATAGCGCTCATCACATGTAAATACCGTGCTGATGAGGCTGTTAGCTAGTACGCACACATTTTTACCCTCAAAAATTAATGCCAGCCCTGGAGCTGACGTTAAGTCTTGAAGAGCCACAAAAGTTTACAGACAAGCAGAACACACACTGCTTTTCTGTGGTTCCTCCGACTTAATATCGTGGCTTAATATCTGCTCCATAAGGCAGTCACCCGTAGAAGCTCAGAACATGACGGCAGTTCTGCGTTTTTTTTGTAAGACTGCCTTAAGCCTTCTGCATTCTCCGTTTTCTAATTAGGATCGTTTTACACCCTCCTTTGATCCTGTGTAGTAAAAATGGAGCACTCGGCTGTGTGTCCATGATCCTTCTGATGACATGGACAAGAAGAACACAGCTTTAGACCATCGTGCTCCACTTTCACTCTGCAGTAGCAGAAAAGGGAACGCGAGCAGGCTGGAGGACGTGGGAATCACGGGGGGGGGGGTGGATCCATCTGCATGGGTAAGGCTTCCCCCTTCATACCAAGACCTGGGGCTTTAAGAAACGTACACAAGGCAACCTAGAGTGGCAAAATGGCGCCGTGGCAAGGTGTCGGGCTCTCACGATCACCCGCACGCTTTATGGTTTGAGCAGAACACAGCACGAATTCCGCGATTTGTCTAACCACAGGGGGCTTTGGGTATTCAGCTGTGCCTTGTAAGTGATGACTCGGCGTCCGCTTTGTTATCCCATGAATGCGTTCATCTCGAAACCTAATTATTTTCTAAGCATTTTCCTGGAAGAAGCAGAAGTAATTATTGAGCATTCTTGTGCAAATTGTTTTTTCACAGCATATTCTGGTCCTGACAGTTTTTGTGTCAAGTGCTTCAGATTCAGCTGGTGTTTTCTGACGGATGGAAAAGAGAGAGAGGGGAGGGGAACAGGAGAGAGGCGTAAATTACCCAACTGCCTACTGAAAGAAGTTTTCTGTTTCCCTTAGGTCTCGTCGTTCTGTTTGGAAGAATTGTAGCTCCGAGATTTAAGGTGCGCATTATTCCGTACAGGGAGGTGCCAGTTTTAGAGGGATTAGGGGTAGGACTTGTGTCGCCAAGTTTGATAGTCCATGATGTGGGTGGGCCTGGCTACTGCAATGTCTTTACCTCCTGCAAGAGGACTCACTTTTTACCTCCATGACCCGTATTGTTAATATAGTAAATGATGGCAGATAAAGACCCAAATGGTCAATCCAGCCTGCCCGGTAAGTTGCTTTGGTTAGTAACTGCCGCTCCATGCAGGTTAACCTATGCATAAATATTACGGTACATCAAAAGTTAACTCAGACAGAAGAGAGCCAAGCTCTCTTTCCTTCGAGTTTAAATTTGCCTATTTTTAAGTTTGCATTGTATTATTATTTATTAATATAGGTTCTTATTATTTTCTTAATTGATTGTTTTACTACGTTTTAATTTTAGATTTATTGTCAAGTATTAGGTTTTAGTGTTTTATGCTATTTTGTTTTATTATTGAATTTTATGATTGTTCCCTTGTACATCGCCTAGACCTGTTTTTAGTGTCAAGCGATTCATAGATTTTAATAAATGTAAAGTATAAGTGGCGATCACCTAGATCAGTGAGTCACAGACAAGGGTGGCCAACAAGCTGGAATTAGTGCTAGACACTTCTACAAATAGAGAGGCAGCCCGGACCGCTGTCATCCACCCATAATCTAATTTCACTTGGAAAGAAAACAATCTTTTTTTTTTTTTGGGGGAAATTTTGATAATGCAGATAAAACTAGTTATCAAATATATATGAAGATTTCAACATAAAAGCTTATAGCGTACTGCAAAATAAGTCCCCACAAAAGCACCAACCATGCTGAAATACCCCGACAATTCAGCTGCTGTGTCGGGAATATCCCTGTCTCGGGGGGGGGGGTTACTTATCTTAATGAAGAAACGCTCAACATGGGGTCAACTGACCTCACCTGTTCATCAGGTGAGTACCCCCTGAGGCAGGGAGATTCTGCTTGAAACAGCAGCTGTTTCCGGGATTTTTGGTGTAGATGTGCAATAAGGGACTCGGGGTTCTTTATCAAAAAGTGACTCCGTTTATAAAGGTACGACATCCGCTGGGTGACCTTTTTGTATATACACCGCTGTTTGTCTGCCTCATTATTTTGCGTTTTAGCTTCCACCTGCCCCTTTGCATGTTCAGGCTAATCGGAACTGGTCCCTGCCGAGCACGAATTGTCTTCATGACTCAGCTACCTAGGGTTTTCTCCCTCCCCAGTTTTAATCTTCTCTCCCCTTCTGTCCAGCCCAGGCATCCCCACCGAAGGTCCTTGACCATGGGCCACCGTGGAACCCCAGTAAATGTTTGCCTTGAGCCTGGCTGCCAGAAGTTGCCATTGTGCCATGACTGAGACTCCCTGCCACCCTCACCCACCACCACCACCACCCCTAGGGCCTCCTCTGAAACCAGAATTAGGACCGGTCTGATTGCTGGGTGTCGGGGCAGCAGGCTGCAGTGAGAAGTACTTGGGTTTGATTCTCAGGTCAGATCTTCCATGGCACGGGCAAAGGAGCCCATGCCATGGAACCTCTCAACAGCGACACCTAGTGGCTGGGCTCAGAGTGCACAGGGTTCTATAGAGATCTGCGGTCTGTGGACCCTGGCCAACGACTGCCATTGCAATAGCTTGGGGGGAGGGTGATGGGGGGGGTTACACCATAAAGCAGTACTGAAATCACTTGGAAATTGCAAATTTAAGCTCATGGCGCCGTAGCCCAATAGATAACCGAATGGGATTCCAAAGGAGCAGGACGACACCGCCGGGCCAAAGATGTAATAGATTAAAAAAGTCAAACCTTTTCAATTTCTCTTAGGAAGAAGATTTTACTTAGGAGTTAGATCGTTAAACTGAGACGCAGGCAAAAAAAAACCGAGGGATGTGAACTCGAGCCCCATCTGCTACAGGCTCTCTGGTCCTTGGCTAGGTAAATTTGGTTTTCCTCTGCCTCGGTTTACTGAACGCTAATTATACTCGGCTCTAATAGCGAAGGTATTCTTTGTGTCCGCTTCCCTTCGATGTGACCGAGGCACCAAAAAACACGCTGCCAGGTAGGGGTGCACACGGGAAATATTTGAACCCGGCCATTTCGTTTCATTTCGTGATTTCTTTTGTAACTTTTTTTTTGTTGTTGTTGTTGTTTCGCCTCGTTACGCGCATAAGATTGATTTTGCGCGCGTTTGTACGGTTGTTTGTTTTTTTTAACGTGCGTAAAACATTTGCACGCGTGATGTAGCGAAAGAAATGAAATGCACTTCCGTCTGAAGGACGGCCGCCATGAACTGCAGAGCGGCGGAAGGCAGGTTAGGGAGCTTGCTTTTTAGATGGAAGGCGGTGCAGTGAGTCTCGGGTCCGCTCTCAGTTAAAAGTGTATCCCTCTTCCCTCGCGGACTGCACCGCTCGCAACCTTTGGAGACGTCGTTCGTCGTCGTTTTGAATCCGTCTGCAGTGGTTCGCTGCGGATCGGATGCCGCTGGGGCTGCTCCGACCAGCCCTGGAGGTTTGGGGGGGGTGGGAAGACGCGGGTTGGTGTTCTGGAACGGGGGAGGGTGTGGGGGGTGCAGGAGGGAGCCCAGAACCAGAGCTTTAATTTTAATACTGTGGCCTGGACATTATTTTATTTTATTTTGGGAGGTTCAGGCACTATGCCCCGACTGCTTTTTAAGTATTATCTGGCTTTTTTTTTTTTTTTTTTTATTTGTTATTTATTTTTTTTTTTTTCACTTAATGGCTACATTCTACATATAGCCGGTTAAGTTTAAAGTTATCCGGGTACTTTCTGTGGGCCAACCTTCCAAGTATATTCAGTAGGACTGTTAAAGTTATCCGGATAAAATTACCCTGAGAACTTCAGCCGAGTATATTCAGTGGGAGACTGGACCCCCCGGGGGTCAACTGACCCTGATAACTTTGCCACCTGCCAACCTACCGAACGTGGACCGCTAGGAGAAGAAAGCATCTCCCTTACGGGCTGCTCCGTGTCTCTCCCTTGCCCCCATCGCCTTCCCCAGCCCCACATATTAATGCAGTGCTTCTCAGGACTGGGGTAGAGGAGCCATGCGGATGGTTCTCGCGCACATTCGTTGTGGGCGTCAACGAAAACCAGACTGGCGCTAGCAGCTACTCGAGGACCGGCTTGAGAGCCCCCCCCCCCTGCCCTGGTGCGCGAGTGACGTCCGCCCTGGGTATTCATTTGATTTCCTCTTTATTTTGTCCGAGGAGCTCAGCCTCTCCATTTTGATTTGATTTTCCCCGTTAGAAGCGCCGGGCCCGGATCGCGCTAGCAGTGTTTACCGCGATCCGGTTCTGAATGTTTACATTAAGGTACTTG
This sequence comes from Rhinatrema bivittatum, assembly GCF_901001135.1. Lineage (NCBI taxonomy): Eukaryota > Metazoa > Chordata > Amphibia > Gymnophiona > Rhinatrematidae > Rhinatrema > Rhinatrema bivittatum. The sequence goes on from NC_042619.1 coordinate 24,287,062, forward strand.
GGAGGGTTAGGGTGGTGGATGAGAGAGGATGGGTTGCCGCCTTTGAAGAAAATTTTGGAATCTGGGAGGGAAAGAAGCAGGCGCCAACAGCTCATACTTTCATTATTCGAATAAAACCTGGAAGGGGGCGTGGGGGCCTCTGATTGGAAGGCAACTTGTCTGGAACATTGAGAGGGGAGCATGGATTCGGGGTGGCCGGCTTTTATTTATTTAAATTATAATACTTTAAACGGCCCCTCTCTACCTAACTGGCTATATTATTATTTTTAATATTCTTTTTAATATAGCCAGCTAAGGCTAAAGTTTAGGCCTGTTTTCTGCCACGGATGATGACTTATCCGTTTGAGCATTCAGAGCTACGCTATTCAGCGGCATAAACTGTGAGTTATCCGGTTAAATGGCTTTGAATATCGGCCGTTGTGTTACTGAGCAGCTACCCAGCCAGGGAGCCTGTTAGATTGAAAGAATGGGAGCAATAGCGCTCCGCTTAGAATTGGAGGGATTTTTAAGTAAGTAAATAACTGGCTACTAATTCCTCCTGAAGTATTCAGCAAAGTGCACACTTCCGACTTGTTCGGCTCGACTTTACTTGGGCTAAAAGAACAGTTAAAAAGGGAGGGGAATGTAGGGGAAGGGACTTAAGATGCTTTACCAGCAGGTAAAGGACTCGCATGCTCTGAAACCACCTTGCGTTCCAGTTCCGTTTGCTTAATTCGTTTCTGGCTTTGTACCGCCTTGCCAGTTGCAGCTCTGCCTCCTGTTTGTTTCCTACGGATCTGCAGCTTGGCCTTCGGTCTTTCTCCTGCCTTGTCATCTTGAAGGTATCGTTAGTGCAGCACAGCAGCGTGCGGTGACCTTCATAGTCGGGGACCTTCAGTCTCGCTCCCTCCGCCCTCGTTCCAATTCCGCCTCCGACCCCAACTCCCGAGTCACCAACAATCTTGCTCCCTCGGTTCCCTCTACCCTCCCACACCCCCATCCCTGACCCTTCGGCAGTCTCTCACTCCCTCTGTCCCCTTTCCCCAACATACAAAAGACAGTTGGAACCCATGTGGCATTAGGCCTTTTGTAACATGCATTGGGTGAGGGCTTGGCCCTCAGAAAGCCACGAATAAACAATTACAATATAGTAAACCTCCCGTACCAAATCAGCACTAACTGTCGGCACTCAAACAGTAACAACTCTACCTATAAAAAGGCAAATATTACATTAGGTCCTAAAACGCAAATACACCACCTAATAGATAAACAGAACAAGCCAGGCTGCCTAAAAACACCTGCAAAATAAATAGCTTTACCTAAAAATGTTGTACAAGAGGTTTTGAAAGTACATAGGCCCCCTTCTTCAGATATCAGATCAGAGATGGTCACATCCAAAGATGGGTCCTGTATTGTCTCAATAGCTCACATGCAGTATTTTGGGATAATAGTTACATAGCTCCCATAAAAGCTATCACAGCCTGTAAAGAATACAGTTTATCCCAAGAGACAAATCTGCCATATCAAAACAGCACTAACTCCCAGGACTCAAACAGCAACAACCCTACACAGGAAAGAGCAGCACTGCAAATATGACATCAATAAAACATTTAAAAACAGCAGACATATCAAATAACATCCAACAATTAAAACTAATACCTGGGAACTTTTGATTTCCGGTCAGCTTGAGATTGTCCTGGATTAGTTGTGGGTGGGGGAGGGTGAACAAACTTTATTCTCTTTCTCTTCTCACACATACATACTCAGTGGCTCTTTCTTCTTCTCACACACACACACACACACACACAAAAGCACTCTGTCTCTCACTCTGTGACTCTCCCTACACACAAAGGCGCACTCTCACACTCAATGACTCTGTCCTCACACAAACAAAGGCACACACTCACACTCGGTGGTTCTCTCTTTTTCATACACATACATAGGCAATCTCAGTGGCTTTCTCTCCCTCCCACACACCCACCCTGGTACTTTCCCACACTCAGTGGCTCTCTCATCTCCCTCAGGAACTCTCTCATCTCCCCCAGGAACTCTCTCACACTCAGTGGTTCTCTCTTCTTCATACACATATACACAAAGGCATGCTCTCACACTCATTTCTTCTCCTCTTATACACACACACACACAGACAATCTCAGTGGCTCTCTTTCCCTCCCACACACCCACCCAGGTACTCTCCCACACTCAGTGGCTTTCTCATCTCCCCCAGGCACTCTCTCACACTCAGTGGTTCTTTCTCCCTCACAAACATACACGCATGCTCAGGCACTCTCTTACATTCAGTGGCTCTCTCCACACAAACACACATACCTAGCCACTTTCTCACATTCAATGGCTCTCTCTCCCTCACAGACATACACTCTGCATTCTCTCATATTCGGTGCACTATATATACACACACACACACACACACACACACACACTAAGAGGCTCTTTCTCCCTCGCACATACAAACTTAGGCAATCGCTCACATTCAGTGGCTCTCTGTGTACACACGCACTGGCATTCTCACATTCAGTGCAGTTCTGTAATAACGGGAGATTTGTCAGTGCAGTAATAATGGGAGATTTCAATAACATCAAATCATGCTAGAGACATAATGTTCCTGGGTGAAATAAACAACAGCTTTATGGAGCAATTACTTCAGGAACCAACGAGAGATGGAGCTATTTTACATCTAATTCTCAGTGGAGCACTGGATTTGGTGAGAGAGGTAATGGTGGTGGGCCACTTGGCAATAGTGATCATAACATGATCAAATTTAAACTAATAACTGGAAGGGGGACAATATGTAAATCTACAGCTCTAACTCTAAATTTTCAAAAGGGAAACATAAAATGAGGAAAATAGAAAAAAAACTGAAAAATGCAGCTGTAAAGGTTAAAAGTGTACAACAGGCTTGGACGTTGTTTAAAAATACCATCTTAGAAGTACAGTCCAGATGTACGCTTACCAGCATGGTTAAAACGAGAGGTGAAAGAGGCTATTTTAGCCAAAATAAATACTTCAAAAATTTGAAGAAGGATCCATCTGAAGAAAAAAGGAAAAAGCATAAGCATTGTCAAGTTAAGTGTAAAACATTGATGAGACAAGCTAAGAGAGAATTTGAAATGAAGTTGGCAGTAAAGGCAAAATCTCATAATAAAAACCTTTTAAAATATATCCAAAGCAAGAAACCTGTGAGGGAGTCGGTTGGACCATTAGATGATCAAGGGGGTTAAAGGGGCTCTAAGGGAAGATAAGGCCATTGCAGAAAAACTAAATGAATTCTTTGCTTCTGTGTTTACTAATGAGGATGTTGGGGGAGATACCATTTCCAGAGATGGTTTTCAAGGGTGATGAGTCAGATGAACTGAATCAAATCACTGTGAATCTGGAAGACATAGTAGGCCAGACTGACAAACTAAAGCGTAGCAAATCACCTGGATGGGATGGAATACATCCCAGGGTTCTGAAGGAACTCAAAAATGAAGTTTCAGATCTATTAATTAAAATTTGTGACCTGTCATTATAATCATCCATTGTACCTGAAGATTGGAGGGTGGCCAATGTAACCCCAATATTAAAAATGGCTCCAGGCGTGATCTGGGAACTATAGACCAGTGAGCCTGACTTCAGTGCTGGGAAAAATAGTGGAAACTATTCTAAAGATCAAAATCACAGAGCATATAGAAAGACATGATTTAATGGAACATAGTCAACATGGATTTACCCAAGGGAAGTCTTGCCTAACAAATCTGCTTCATTCTTTGAAGGGGTTAATAAACATGTGGATAAAGGTGAACCGGTAGATGCAGTGTATTTGGATTTTCCGAAGGCATTTGACAAAGTCCCTCATGAGAGACTTCTAAGAAAACTAAAAAGTCATGGAATAGGAGGTGATGTCCTTTCATGGATTACAAACTGGTTAAAAGATAGGAAACAGAGAGAAGGATTAAATGGTCAATTTTCTCAGTGCAAAAGGGTAAACAGTAGAGTGCCTCAGGGATCTGTACTTGGACCGGTGCTTTTCAATATATTTATAAATGATCTGGAAAGGAATACGACGAGTGAGGTTATCAAATTTGCAGATGATGCAAAATTATTCAGAGTAGTTAAATCACAAGTGTATTGTGATACATTATAGGAGGACCTTGTGAGACTGGAAGATTGGGCATCCAAATGGCTAATGAAATTTTATGTGGACACGTGCAAGGTGTTCATATAGGGAAAAATAACCCATGCTATAGTTACACAATGTTAGGTTCCATATTAGGTGCTACCACCCAGGAAAAAGATCTAGGCGTCATAGTGGATAATACTTTAAAATCGTCGGCTCAGTGTGCTGCGGCAGTCAAAAAAGCAAATAGAATATTGGGGATTATTAGAAAGGGAATGGTTAATGAATGAATAAAACGGAAAATGTCATAATGCCTCTGTATCCCTCCATGGTGAGACCGCACCTTGAATACTGTGTACAATTCTGGTCACTGCATCTCAAACAAGATATAGTTGCACTGGAGGAGGTGCAGAGAAGGGTGACCAAAATGATAAAGGGGATGGGACAGCTCCCCTATGAGGAAAGACTAAAGAGGTTAGGGCTGCTCAGCTTGGAGAAGAGACGACTGAGGGGGGGGATATGAAAGAGGTATTTAAAATCATGAGAGGTCTGGAACTGGTAGATCTGAATTGGTTATTACTCTTTCGGATAATGAAATTAGCAGGTAGCACATTTAAAACTAATCGGAGAAAATTCTTTTTCATTCAACATACAATTAAGCTCTGGAATTTGTTGCCAGAGGATGTGGTTAGTGTAGCTGGGTTCAAAAAGGTTTGGATAAGTTCTTGGAGGAGAGGTCCATTAACTGCTGTTAATCAAGTTGACTTAGGGAATAGCCATTGCTATTACTGGGATCAGTAGCATGAGAACTACTTAAGAACATAAGAAATTGCCATGCTGGGTCAGACCAAGGGTCCATCAAGCCCAGCATCCTGTTTCCAACAGAGGCCAAACCAGGCCATAAGAACCTGGCAAGTACCCAAACACTAAGAAGATCCCATGCTGATGCAATTAATAGCAGTGGCTATTCCCTAAGTCATCTTGATTAATAGCTACTTGTAACCTGGATTGGCCACTGTGGGAAACAGGATGCTGGGCTTGATGGACTCTTGGTCTAACCCAGTATGGCAATTTCTTATGTTCTTATTCAGTGGCTCTCTGCGTGCACACACACACACACATATACTCAGGCACTCTCACATTCACTGGCTCGCTGAACACATATACACAGGCACTCTCACATTCACTGGCTCGCTGAACACACACAGGCACTCTCACATTCACTGGCTCGCTGAACACACACAGGCACTCTCACATTCACTGGCTCGCTGAACACACACACACAGGCACTCTCGCAATCACTGGCTCGCTGAACACACACACACAGGCAGTCTCACATTCACTGGCTCGCTGAACACATATACACAGGCACTCTTTTACATTCAGTGTCTTGTTCGCTGTCAGAGACAATCACTCACTCACTCAGGTTCAGGGCCTCCCCCTCTCTTCGCCGTGCCACCGGGTTCAGGTTTCTCTCTTATTCAGTCCCCTTTGCAGTGGCCTGCAGGGACTCGTCTTCGGCCGCCCACAGGATGGGCTCCACTGGCAGCTGCCAGGTTACGCAGGGGTCTCCTGTCTCCTTCGTGCGCTGCAGGACGGGCTCAGCAGCCTGCCAGATCGCAGGTTTTTCGTGGGCGGCGTGGACAGTGGCAGTGGTGTTGATGCAGTGCGCGTTCTCCTGTTGCCACGGGGCCGAGCTCGCGGTAAACTGCAAGATCACCCCCTCGGCAGCAGGAGATGACGTTCGCTTATACGTGGCTCCCGCCGCTGGCTGTAGGAGTAAGGAGGTGGCGGTTGAGTGCAGCATCGGCCCAGGCAAAAAAAAAAAAAACACAAAGAAAAAAAATCTTAAACAGAGGAATCTGGTCAAGGCTGGGGATTCACTGCAATCCTTGAAGACCCTGACCGCATGCCACCGGCGCGCGCACCATGCCACGTTGTGATTTGCTTTCCTTAACCATCAAGCTGATGACGAGTGGGAGTGAAATTGCTGCTAATTATTGCCTTTTATTTACAAAAAAAAAGACTAATTATCCCTTCAGAGCTCTCTTAGCTCTTATCTTATAATGATTTCCTATGTTGGTGCTAATTCATTAAACCAGCCTTGCTGTTAGATCAATATCGGCCAAGCTGAGCTTCCAGTCAGCGGTGTGGGGACGATTATGAGGGCCGCCTGGCCAGGGTGAGATAACGGGACTGGCTCTCACCACAAAGCTGCTGTCTCCTCTGGGCTCCCCTCCCTGCCGTTCAGCCTCCTTCCCTCCTCATCTCATCCTCATGCTCTCCCTCCCCCTCCACCCAGGGCTCCTTCAGAAAGAGGCCCTGGGGCATTATAGGAAGGACTTCCCTTGGGAAAGTCCAGCCAGTTACCTGCAGACCGTGCAATTTCCTGATACCCAACGAGCTCAGACTTCCAGGGGGAGGCGATGTTTTAGCAGCACCCGGTTAACTTGGCCAAATAAACGTAGTCCGGCTAACTCCAACCAGACGTGTGGCTGAATATCTTCGGCCCTCTGCAAGTTAGCCAGGTAAGTTTTATCCGGCAGCAATATTCAAACATAGCTGGTTAGGCTTAAAGATAGCTGGAGAAATAACTTTAGGCGAGTGCACGGCCCACTGAAAATCCCTGGAAACTCCTCCAGCCTAACTTAAGACGGATAAGTTATCCCTTTTCAACTTTGCAGAATATTGGCCTGGTAGATTACTTTTACGTTTTTAGCTCTCTGCTAATTCTAAATCACGGCAAAGTCCTGGGTTTAGAGTTTATTTGAAACTGCGTTGTTTTCTGTTTGTTTTTTTCAGCGGTAACCCACAGCTAAGAGTTAATGGCTTCCAGTTTATGGAAAAGGGCTTTCAGTTTCTCTCTTAAGAACGTGTGAGGACTTGGTGAAAAATGCCGCATCTTCAGAGGGGAGAATCGGGATTAACGATTTCTTCGCGGTGGAAGGCTTGGCCGCCCTTTTGTTTTAGAGCCGATCTGACCGGAGCTACTTTAATACGGTCTTGTAAAAGGAGAGGATGCCCAGAGGATTTAGAATTTTTAAAGAAACCAAAACTGGATGTTTAAAACCCTTTCGTTGTTCTACAGTTGAACTCCGTCCTGAATAAATGTTCGTTGGACCTCACGCTTCTAATTATCGAAACTACTCGGAAATTTCCCGGTCATCCACAGAAACAATTAGTAGGGGGGAAAAATATCCTTTCTAAAGACCGAGACCCCGTTAGATATTTTTCCTTCGTAACTCTGAGTTCAGCGACGACGTTATTACACGCGGGAAGCAGCTCTTACCGGATAAGACACTGTCGCTCCCGACCCGGGGAGGGGAGGGGCAGGAGGGGCTCCATGTCTCTAAAAATACAGAAAGAAAGGGAGTTGAAAAAGGTCAAAGCCAATCACAAATCCCATCTGCCTGCGCTGCGGCCCTCGTCATTGCTCTGGCGACTGCTGCTGCTTCCTGGGCTGGCTTCGTATTCGTCCGTTTATACATTTTACTCTTTTTTTTTTTTTTTTTTTGCTAGTTGCACGCTTGCGTCTACTTAAAACCGAGGATGTAACATGAAGGCAAGGCCTTGCTGAGTGCCCCAGGCACCCTGCACCGCGCTGCGCCCTCCTCCTCAGCCTCGCGTGGACGTTGGAAAGCACCGGCTTGCTTTGCATGCCAGGTGGCCGCGTGACTCTGCTTGTGGCGGCGTGTTGGAATTTTTATTTTTTTTTGCCTTGGGGACTTGCTGGCAACCCCAGACGACGATTTTGTGGCCCCCCTTTTGAGGAACCGCTGCTGGGAGAGAGTGTCGGACACGCGGCTTCACGCACTGTCCGACAAAAAATAATAGCGCGCAGGAGAGTCAGGTGCCTTGTATTTGTTTATTTACACGTTATTTATATAGCGTTTTTTCCATTACAGAGCAGAACGGGTTACAGATTAAAAACGTGCAGAGTTTATACATACATTGCAATCAACACAACAATAAAACCTCACTAGCCTGTAAATGCCATCTCCAGCCGTATTTTTAAATCTTTCTTCAAATCAGTGCAAACTCTCAGGTATCCTCAGGTTTTGATGTTTGGTATTGCATTATTGTGTTTTTGTGTGTTTATTATGTAGGTTTGATTGTTCTCCGCTGAGATTTGTGGCTCAGTGGTTTATACATTTTATAAAAATAAGTACAGAAATAAATTCAGGCATTGACTTCCATAGTTTAGGGCCGGCTATGGATACTGTAAGTAGCAAACTATTATTTACCAAAATCAGTGTGGGAATGCTTGTATACGACCAGGCAGGGATGGTGACACAGAACTTAATGGAGGTTTCATTCTGGGCCCCCTATGAGGCCGTCCGCTCAGAGAGGAGAAGAGAGGACGCAATGTGGTCAGCGGCCCCCTCTCTCTAGTCTTGAAGTCTGTGGGACGGAGCAGACTGGTGGGCGTCTGCGTGTAGGAAGTCTGACACGTACGGAGAGGTCAATCAAGGCCTATGGGATTGTAACAAGCAAGCTGGGGCAGACTAGACGGGCCTCAGCTGCCGTCCAACTCCGTGTGTCCTGGTGGGGAAAGAGAAGGGAAGATAGCCTGTATCCATTCAGCTTTCTTCGGCCGCCTCCGCAGTGATCCATTTCGGACAAATTCACATGAAGTTCCTGCGAAAGGCTGGAGAGACCCCCACTCCGCGTGCTAAACGTTGACCGCAGCTGAATTTTTTTTTCTCCACCGTGTTCTGTAGTTGCTGTAACGTACGTTCAGTGAGTGTGCCATTAAAAATTAATAAAAAAATTAGTTTACGCTTAGCTTTTTTTCTCAATGAGGTGTGAGCTGCACAGAGACCCTGTGGCAGGATGAGACCTCGGCTGAGTTCAGTGTGTGCTGCCCTCTTGTGACAAACCTGTGGTGCTGCCCTTGATGACTGATGCTAACCGAGTATTGCAAAAGCCATTGTTTGTTTATTTGGCATATCCTAACCGTATTGCATAGTGAAATATTGGAATTTCCTCTTTAAGTATCGGTCATACCTAGGGTATTACTCTTTATTTTGTTAAACACCGGAGAAAATAAATAAATTACAGAAACAATTTTTGAACTGCAGCAGGGTGGGCTTGCACAGCAGCGGAATCTTCTCAAAGGTTTATCTTCCTAAAACTTATTTTGAAGGTCTGGAAATAGCAAGGTGTTATCTCTCTCCTTGCAGAACTGTTTGCCCTACTACCAGAAGCAGCGAAGAGCTGCATGGCTTCCATGGAGGAGGATTGCAGTAGACAAGTGCATTTGTTTGGGGGTTTGTTTTTTTGTTGTTGTTCGTTTTTAGTGCGTACTAACACAATTTAGTGCACGCTAAATTGAAAACACAATGTAACGAATAATAAAAACGAAACAGACCAAAAAAAAAAAAAAGTCTAGCTGCACATCCCTGGACTGCAGCTGTTTGGTGCATTTGTCGGAGAAGTAAACCATTCCAAAGATGATATACGAAATTGCATGTAGGTTACGTCCAGTATTGAAAGAGGTCAAGAGGTCTCAGAGACTGATTGCTGATTGGTCTGTTGAGTTCTCTGTAAATCAGCCTGTTCTTAAGGAAAGATGTAAAGTCTAGAATAGGCTTCCTTGCCGTGCCGGAGACGTTTCCCCTTGGAAATGGTGCAGGAGCTCTCCCCAGAGTGCTTTTGGGGCTGATTCCGGACCCACCTTTAGTCTTTTACATCGGCACGTGGACTTAAAAGACGAACCTTTGTAGGGGAGGGGATAAAGGAGTAGCCCAGTGGTAGGTACTGGGCAGGAGACCTGCGTTCAGGGAGCTCACAGGGGCCGCCGATGGCTGTGGAAGTGGTGTGCACGGCACCTGGGAAATCCCATCTGTCTCACAAGGGCAGAATTTGGGAGGGAGAGCTGGGAAAATTGGGGGCGCACGTGAACTGATTTCTGAAGCGAGCCGTGGTCTGGGTGATAACCCTGCCAGGGACTGCTACTGTGGTATCTGGGTTATTAAAGGCCGGTTCATTCCTAGTTCTCATGTAGTCCGTAACCACCTCTTGTCAGTGCACGATCACCTTTAAAACCTTAGTCCGGTCTTCATTTTGCAGACTTCATCTGCTGCGTCGTTTGCAACCAAGAGACCTTAGGGGACTGTTCTTCAGTCTCTTCTGCAGCTTAGGCCATTGCAATTCTCTTTTCATTGATCTGCCTGCTTTTGTGCTACCTCTGTCCATTACAAATTGTACAGAATTCTGCCTCCCAGCTTCTAACCGGAGCCCCTCCTCCTCCTCCTGATCGCACCCCGCCAGATTTACAGTCTCTGCACTGGCTTCCCATAGCGTTCCCGAACACAATGGAAACTGTCCGTCGCTATTCATGACCTGCTAAATAATTCTTCTTCCCGCTGGAAAGCAGCCACGTTAAAGCTCAATATGCCTTCTCGAGTTCTGACATCGTCCATCACCGAGGACTGCTAGATGCTCCATCACCAAGACTTGTCCACCTGCACGAGGCCAGAGAGCGCGCCTTTTCCTCAGCAGGCCCAATCCTCTGGAGCTCCCTACCAGCAGAGATAAGGACGTTGGGAGACCCAAAAATGGTCAGAAAGGCACAGAAGACATTTCTTGTCCCACTGGATACAACGTCTGCAGGCCTTATGTGCTCAGTTATGTTTATGTATTTTAGCCCTTTCAATGGGTGTGTGTGTGACTGATTTATTATGAATGTCTAGTGTACCCCGTCCTGAACATTGGAAGGGCGAGTAACAAATATTTTAAATAAATAGATGCAAAATGAATTATCTTATGAGGAGCAGCGCCACCTGGTGGGAGCGGTGGGTACTGCGGGTTTTTCTGTTGCACGATATTTTGAAGTTTTTAAACTTAACACAGGAGGCCACTATTTATCGCGAAAATTGAAATAAAAGATTATTTTGTTGTAAATCAGGGATGTCCAACTCCATTCCTGGAAAGTTATAAACACATCTCTATCCCGGTGCAATAAGCTATGCAAAATTATTGCATTTCTCGAACCAAGAAAATGTGTCTCCTAATCCCTCATTGTGATCATCCCGACTAGTTTTGTTGGTGGTGCTCGGGGAGCAGAGCTGTGAACCCATGTAACCCACTCCATATAATAATTGGTTTGCTTTGAACTTCTTCCTTTCTCAGCTTGCACCAGAAAACACCTTGATGTCGTTCCAGAAACTGGTACAGCACAAAGCCTACGGACTCCAGGCCGACGTGGTGATAAGGTGAGGCATCCCCGGGGCGGCTTTGCACTGTGTCAAGCGAGGAATCCGCTGGGCGGAGGTTTAAGTTGAAAAGTCAAGAATGGCTCCCTCTTTCAGTCGGTTCAGAATTCTCGTGCTCTTTGTCATGAGGTTTTCCTTCATCCCAGTGTGAATCTTCGAAAACAAACAACATTAAAAAAAACCCTTCAAAATTTGAGTTGGGAAAAAAGAGTGTTGCCCATCAGCTGGAGGCTTGCCTAATTCTGGGGCTGGTTGGCTGTGGTTTTCCCCTTTTATTCCCCGGTTTTTCCCATTCCTGGGCTTTCCCCCACCTTCCTGCCGAGGTTGATTCACCGAGTAACGTAGTGAATGACAGCAGCTCAAGAGCAAAATGGCCCATCCAGGTTCCATATTAGGAGCTACCACCCAGGAAAAAGATCTAGGTATCATAGTGGATAATACTTTAAAATCGTCAGCTCAGTGTGCTGCAGCAGTCAAAAAAGCAAACAGAATGTTAGGAATTATTAGGAAGGGAATGGTTAATAAAACGGAAAATGTCATAATGCCTCTGTATCGCTCCATGGTGAGACCGCACCTTGAATACTGTGTACAGTTCTGGTCGCCGCATCTCAAAAAAGATATAATTGCGATGGAGAAGGTACAGAGAAGGGCTACCAAAATGATAAAGGGGATGGAACAGCTTCCCTATGAGGAAAGGCTGAAGAGGCTAGGGCTGTTCAGCTGGGAGAAGAGACGGCTGAGGGGGGATATGATAGAGGTCTTTAAAATCATGAGAGGTCTGGAATGGGTAGATGTGAATCGGTTATTTACTCTTTCGGATAATAGAAAGACTAGGGGGCACTCCATGAAGTTAGCATGGGGCACATTTAAAACTAATCGGAGAGTTCTTTTTCACTCAACGCACAATAAAGCTCTGGAATTTGTTGCCAGAGGATGTGGTTAGTGCAGTTAGTGTAGCTGGGTTTGGCTAAGTTCTTGGAGGAGAGGTCCATTAACTGCTGTTAATCAAGTTGACTTAGGGAATGGCCATTGCTGAGCAGTTGAGATTCATTCTCTTTGGGTAGATGAGCACGTAAATTCCCATGTGCAAGCCAGTACCCTCACCCGACCCCGCATCTTTCACCTGTCCTCTCAGCACTGCCCTCCAGATCTGTCCCAGGCCTGCCCAGAACTGGTCAAAGTGGTGGCCTCGGCAGGTAGGCAGTTTCAGGCCTCGCCAGCTTCAACTTTGCTTGGTACGACGAGGGCAATACTTAAGCCAAACCCCCAAGACCAGTTCTGTGTCTTATTGCCAAGATTTGTAATCGTTCCCACAGCCACCGACGTTCGTGATAATGTGGGGGAAAAGCAAGCGCCTCCCGCCCCAAGTTTGCTGCATATTCAGGTTTATTCCTTTGGTTTAATTGCAGTTGACGGGATTTCTGTGTTTCAGAGATGCATTTTATGCACAGCGCTTGCTGCGGGACAGTGTCCCAAGTATTGCACCCCGACCTCCACTCCTTCACACTAGTGGCTGCTCTCCATGCAGCATTTGTGGGCACCTGGTTATGGATAATTCTCTACGGCAGGGGTCCCAAGCCTGTCCTGGAGGATTCCCGGCCAGGCCCGCAAGGAATATGCATGAGAGAGATTTGCATATCGTGGAGACTCGCTGTATGCAAATTTATCTCCTGCATGTTCAGTGCGGATATCCTGAAAAGCCGACTGGCTGGTCCCCCCCGGGTCAGGTTTGGGAAGCCCTGCTCTAGGGGGGTCAAGGAAAACCGTACATTTTTGATGCAGAGTCTCTGGATTCTTTTACCTGTGGGTTTTGCGTCGGTTTTTGAAGAGGAAAGCACGAGCAATGCTGTCCCTTAGAAAACTGCCAGGGGGAAAAAGCCCACGCGGTTTTGAAAATGTAAAGCCCTGTGCTTTGTTGCCTCCTCCGACCATATCCGCAGTCCGGGAACACCTCCCCGAAACTGCGGGGAAAAGCATTTTATGGAAGAAGGGTGGGCAATCCCGGTTCTCCAGGGCCGCAGAGCAGCTGTTCCTAATGAATGAGAGAGATTTGCATGCACTCTGCATATTCATTAGGGGATATCCTGGTTTGCGGCCCTGGAGGACCGGAATTGCCCACCCCGGCTTTATGGGGGCTGGTTCTGTAAATTAAGCCCAGACTTTTCCCACCCTTGTTCAGAGGGAAAAGTACTGCTTGCTCAGCGTTACCCCTGCTGAGGTGCGCACAGAGGTTTTTTTGGGGGGAAATGTGTGCACAAATTGCCCTCGTTCGGGCAAAACTTAAAAAGTTGCCTGCAAAACTTTAGCCCTGATTTTCAAAGCAGCCTTCTGTGCGTGAGCCTGATTGTGAATCATTTTCAGCGGGAGTGTTTGGAGCACAGCGAGGCGTCCGTGCATGCCTGGGCATCTGCTCGTTAGGTGTTAATGTATGTGTGTGTGAGTGTGTGTGTGCGTGCGTGCAGGTGTGCATGCTCGCTTTCAAAAAAGTGAAAGTGTACCTGGGAATTGGCCCCCACCCCCAACCCTGCGCTTTCTTTTCTAGTGTGGTTGAAAGTACCATTGAAATCACTGTTGCACGTCCTGGCACGTGCACAGCCCCCCTGCACAATAAAGCCCATTTACACGCATAAACCCGGGCTTTACGCTCGGTAAATTCCCTTTGAAAAGCTAAGCCCCGAAAATGCAAAACCCGTCCTCTGCCCCATCCCCAGGAACGCCTCTGCCGACTGCGGGTAAAGTCACGTGCGTGCAGGACAAAGGAGCGTGTTAAGTTCAGCCAGGGAGCAGGCAGGCAGCTTTACTGGGGGAAAGGTCTTCTCCGCCGTTTCGCCCGCAGAAACGGCTTTGGAGATTACCCTCCCTGCGTACAGAAGATTCAGTGTCCCAACCGTCGGACCAAAAGCTCAGTAATGTTCCTCCCCCTCTGTGGGTGAATTTCAAGCACCTACAGTGGGTATTTTATAACTCACGTGTATCAGATAACGCGCATAATATAAGCTACGCATGCAGAACCCCAGCTCGTGAATTCACGCAATGCATCGAAAGCGGACACTTTTCCTACCTGTTTTAAAAAAAATATATATATGCGCCTATAATTTAGGCACAGAAAAAAAAAAAGTAGCATTCGCTGATGCAAAACCCGATTTACTCACGGGAGCTCGTGCGTTTTTAAAAGAGCATAAGAAATTGCCATGCTGAGTCAGACCAAGGGTCCCTGCTTGCTTAGTTTCTGGACGTAACTCCCTTCCTTTTCCCAGCTCCTGAGTTCAAGCTGTCCCTAACTAGCAAGCGTTACTATTGCCGATTCTTACAGATGCTGATTAGCTAATTCATAAACCTAAGCTTAATTAGCACAGGGAATGCTTGAATCTAAAGCTAGGGCACAGATTCTAAAAGCAATTAGTCCAGAGGACATTAGAGCATAATCTAAAGTGAATTAACACACAGATGGTCAGCAGGGTGGTCTCCTCATGCTGAGAGACTTTCCATCATTCATAGAAATGTAACCCTGACTGAGGGAGGGTGAACTGCAAGGCCAGACAAATTGTTTGCATTACTGAAGGACTGGCCTTCAGCATTGGTTTCTTGTTCGAGCTGCTACTTCTGTCTGTCCCCATGGCTTTAATTCGGTTACCCCTAGCCCTCCTGCAGGGTCACGAACACAGGCTGTGGCAGGTGAGGGCAGGGGCACGCCAGCCAGGCCCATAATAAGTTAAACTTCCCTGTACGTACCAGGATCAGTCCAGACTGCTGGGTTATGCCTCCCCTCCAGCAGATGGAGTCAGAGAGAAAACTGAAAGCACCCCCTAGATATACTGGTGTGCCACCTGCCATCCCTCAGTAATGGTGCGACCACCTTCCCCGTGCTGTCCGTGGCACACACCCGCACTGGCTTTTGACTGCAGCTTGTGACTGGTTCTGCAGGTCTCCCGGCGGTTTCAGTGCGCAGGGAGTTTTATCATAGCGGGGCGGGGAAACGTGCAGCTGAGGAGCCTCGCCAAGGGTTCGGACCTGGGCTGGCTGTGGCCACGAAGCATCCCTCCCTCCCTCCCTCCCTGCCTTTGGCAGTTCCTGTCGCCTCCTTTCTGAAAGTGCAGCTCCATGTGTTCCCCTCACACTAGGGATCGCCGTGCGCGCTGGATTCTGATTAGACGGCGGCATCATCCCACTGCTTACGATGCACGGGACCAGGCTCCTGGTCTGGTTTCTCCCTTGCTGACAGTGCCAGAAAGAGCCGGGCCCATTCAGTCGAGCTGCAGTCACCAGCCAGCTTTCTGACGAGCTCGGACGTGAGGATGAGGAGGGGGGGGCATGGAAAGCCATTCAAATCCATTACTTAATTGCCACCCTGTGATTCTGGGAGTGGTTTGTACTCTGGTTTTTTGGGGTTGGGTTTTTTTTTTTTATTCAGATGCCATCCACCTCTTCACTTCTTGTTTGGTTTTTGGTTTTTTTTCATTTTGAGAACAAGTATGTGCAGACGGCGAGGTAACTATCAAGCCTTCGATGTACTCGCCACAAACGGAGAAGAGGAAGGAATAAAATGATGCAGGAGAGGCCAGCCCTGCTCCCCTCGCGTTCCTTTCCCCTTCCTGCAAGAGAATCTGACGATGTAAACTGCATTTCCTGCCCTTTGTAAGAAGTTAGGTTTTGGTTGAGAAGAAGAAGCAAGTTTACACAGCATTTATTTGGAATCCTCTTATTCAGATCAGTGCCTCCGCCATGAATATGCATGAGAGTCTCCAACATATGCAAATCTCTCTCCTGCATATTCATTGTGGATATCCTGAAAACCCGACGGGTTAGGTGTGCCTTCGAGGAGAGGGTTGGGAAACGCTGATTGAGATGGTTCTCGGGCCTTATAGCGGTGGTTTTCAACCCATTCCTCTGGAGCACCAAGTTGGACGTATTCAGACATATTTCATGCGCATTCCTTGCGAGAAGCTTGAAATCCAGGGGACTGGGTTGAAAACGTCTGCCCTACAGCAATTAGACAGATCTGATTTATGGGTTTTAGATGTGCGTACTGAACTTTAATCTGGTTTAATAAAAGAAAAAAAAAAAAAACCCATGCACTCTTGCACACGCACAGAGGCCAATACAGAACGGTGCTCTTGGCCGAGCGCACAGTTCACCACGCAATTGGCTGCACGTTTCCGACCCACGTCTTATTACCCCCTTGTACTGTAAGGGGTAATAGCATATCAAAAATGCGTGGCCAACCCCCCGAAAACTAATAGCACTCATCAACATGCAAATGCATGTTGATGAGCCTATCAGACGCCCAGGATACTGAAAGTAAAATGTGCAGCCAAGCTGCCTACTCTCAGAAATTAGTGCCTGCCCAAGGGCAGACGTTAACTTCTAAGCAACCTGGAAAAGTGTACAGAAAGTAGGATATTAAGTCGGAGGAACATAAATAAATAAATAAATAAAGATCTGCCCGCCGGTCAGTGGGTTAGAAAAACGGAGGCTCAATTTTACACTACTGTCCCTAGTGCCGCCTTCTCAGCGCGACACCTCTTTTAAATAGAGAATCGCGCCCCCAGGAGAGGTGCCTGGGTGTGTGTTGAGAGAGCGGACGCTCAACACTGAGCACCGGCTCTCCCGCATTTTTTTTACAGTATCTGCCTGACAGTATTAACGTGTTGGTAACCAAATGCAATAAGTGTTGCCTGTACAGTGTCCATATGCATGGCTAAACAGAGCTTGTATAATATGTTGATGGAGTTTCCCCATCAATGGTGACGTATGAGGTTTTTTGCAATTCCCTTGGACACGCAAATAAATGTAGCCAGTTGATGTGATGATAGACCAATCCTTGACTCACCAACGAGACCACTGGGGACACAGGGGAAACCTGCAGTTGCTGAAGTTGCAGAGTTAACTCACTATAATAGAAACTCGGACGTTGGATGTTGCATCCAGAGCCCTGAATCCAGAACAGGTTTCCTCTATAAGGTGTGAATAGGGACATACTGAGGCCAACTTAACCCGCACAAGTCAATGGGCGGCGAATGGACGGACCGGGGCATCACCACTGCTTTGAATATTTGGGCACCTTATGTTAATAATGGTTGTGCCTTGCCTGGAATGCCTCACATAATTATAATTTAAAAAAAAATGAATGAAAATCCAGTGCCAGAAACTGGAGTTGCATCCAAAAGATGCCCAAACTTGGGCTAATGTTGGTTTACATCATTAGGAAATGACCGTGGTCAAGGACTGGACCAGTCTGAGGCGTGGGCTATGCAGGCAGCTGGGGAGAGGGAGGTGAATATCAGAACATTAAATGAGCCTCTTGCATCCCTCTGCAGCCACGACGGCGTCCCGTTTTTAATGCACGACCGCCTGCTGCAGCGGACGACGAACGTGGAAGACGTGTTTCCAGAGCTGGCCTCTGAACGCTCTTCTATGCTCAACTGGACAGACCTGGAGAGGCTAAACGCCGGGCAGTGGTTCCTGAAGGTAGGATCTCCACGGCTCGTCTGCAGGGAGTCGCTTCTGATTTATCCCTCTTGTTTCCTGTATTTGTGGGCGCTTCCTGAACCCGTCCATTGTCATTTGCAGCACCGCTCAGCGCGCTAGCCGCTCTCGGGGGTTTCGGTAGTCGCTTTCAAGAAATTCAGTGTAAACGCACGGACATGCGGAGGGGACGCGGGTTCGATTTGTGGGTTCAGGTCTTCTGCTGCACGGAGGGGCGTTCACCGCCTCCGGTGGTGGTGGTGGTGGGGTGGGAGTCATAGTCGCTGTGCGGTGGTGACCCCTGGTGGCTTGAATTAGGATCCCCTGATTTCAGCGGTCTGGGTTAGAGCCCTGGTGCATGCTCCCCAGCCTTAAGGTTCTCACCACCATGACCGTGCTAAAATAATTTGGGAGGGGATGGGGAAAAAGGAATCCCTGCGTCTTCATGAATTGAAGTCTCATGGTGCCAGAATCCGGCACCGATTGAGCTGGAAGCCCAAAATAGCAGGGGGAAACTGCCAGGTCACCAAAATGCATACACTGGAATTTTAAATCGTGCACGCATATAATATAAAATGCGCCTTGCGTGCACGTGTGGGCTCCTAATTTTAAACACTTAGCCGAGGAAACGTTATTCGCATGTCTTTCCTTAAGGCTTTTGTCGGCTTTTAGACATGCAAATGAGCACATTTTAAAACAGGGGCGTGTGCAGGAAATAACCAGTTCGACCACTTAGTCAGTCCGCCAGTCTGCCCAGTCTATCTCTAGATCAGGGGTCGGGAACCCATGGCTCGCGAGCCAGATATGGCTCTTTTGAGGGCTGCATCTGGCTCGCAGACACGTGTCGCCATACTTCGCGGTTCCCCGCTGACCCAGCTGCTCCCCGGTCCTCCGCCGCCCGGGCTTAAAATGCTGTCAGCCCGGGCGGAACGCGGCAGGACAGCTGGAGTCAGCGGCACCGGCGTGCTCTCTTCTCCTCCCCCCCCCCGCGGCCCGGAAGAGGAAGTGGAGAGCATCGGGTGCCTGCGCGGGAAGAAGAGACCACACTAGCGTGGTCTCTTCTTCCGCGCAGGCACCCGATGCTCACCACTTCCTCTTCCGGGCCGCGGGGGGGAGGAGAAGAGAGCACGCCGACTGGAGTCAACCGGGTGCCTGCGCGGGAGTCATCGGGTGTCAGCCGGGTGCCAGCGCTGGAGTCATCGGGTGCCTGCGCGGGTCTTCCCGCGCAGGCACCCGATGCTCTCCACTTCCTCTTCCGGGCCGCGGGAAGAAGAGAGCACGCCGGTGCTCTTTTCTTCCCGCGGCCCGGAAGAGGAAGTGGAGAGCATCGGGTGCCTGCGCGGGAGAAGACTGCAGCGCGGCTCGGAGGAAAATGAAAATCTTCAACCGCGGCCGATGGGACTCCGCCTTCGCCTCCGCGAGGGCTGAAAATGAAGGAGGTTAGCGTTGGGAGGTGGCTGCTGCTGCCGCGAGTTCCCGGAGGGGGGGAGAGAGAGAGAGTGAATGAGCGAGCAAGCATGTGTGTTTGAGATCCTGTGTGTGTGAGTGAGAGATTGCATGTATGTGAATGATTGAGAGCCTGTATATGTGAAAGAGAGTATGTCTGTGATTGAGATCCTGCCTGTGAGAGAGAGAGCATGAATGTAAGTTTACCATTGGGAACCTGTATGTGTAAGTTTGTAATTGAAAACCTGTTTGTTTGAAAGAGTATGTGTGTATGATTGAGATCCTTTGTGTGTGAGAGAGATCATGTGTATGTATGATTAAGAGCCTGTGTGTATAAGTAAGAGAGAGATCATGTGTGTCTGTGTCTGATTGACAGCTGGTTTAGGTGATGGAGCATGTGAGTATGTGATTGAGAGCCTGTGTTTAAATGAGAGAGAGAGACCATGTGTGTCTGTGTGTGATTGAGAGCTGATTTAGGTGAGGGAGCATGTGAGTATGTGATTGAGAGCCTGTGTGTAAATGAGAGAAAGAGAGGACATGTTTGTAAGCATGTGAATGAGAGTCTGTGTGTGAGAGAAAAAGACAGCATGTATTTATGTGATTGAAAGCCTGTGTGTGTGTAAGCGTGAAAAGATAGACAGCATGTGTGTAAATGTGTAATTAAGAGCCTATATAAGTGAGAGAGAAAAAACATTTGTATATGTGAGTGACTGAGAGCATGTGTGTATAGGTGTGTCATTGAGAGCCAGTGTGAGAGAGAGCGCTGGTATGTGACTGAGAGAGGAGAAAGTTCCAAGCAAACCACCCCACCTCCTGCTAATTCAGAACAATCTCAGGACACCTGGATATCAAACGTTCCCAGGTATGCAGAGCAAAAAAATTTTTGTATCCTTATTATTTTTCATTACTGGATCTTTGTGTCTGCTATTTTGAAATATTTTGTTGGTATCTGGAAATGTTTTATATGAGTTTTTAATTATTGGATATTCCACTCATCAGCTGTTTCGAAATATGTTCTTTTTGTTAGTACAGTTTTACTGCTGATGATTTTATATTTCTTGATTTGTTTTATAAGGATGTGTGATGTTTCTTTTTTCCTTTGTTACACTGCATACAGAGACTCTGGCTTGTTGCAGTTTCCAATTCAGTTTTTTCTGCATGCTTCTTGTTATGCGTTTTGGTCTCTTTATTCTATGTTAGGTGAGGGGTCAGCACATGTGATTCAGGTGAGGTTTTCTGCTGGCGTGTAGTTTCTGTGTAGGACTCTATAGCAGCCTGACTTGGTCCGTTTTCCTAATAGGAGATGTATTGGTGTCTTAAGGCCTGGTGTAATATTTTCAGAGACTTATTGTACTTTAAAAGTGTGATCTTACATAAAATGCACACATTTACTTGTATTTAGTTTTAAACATATTGTATGGCTCTCATGGAATTACATTTTAAAATATGTGGCGTTTATGGCTCTCTCAGCCAAAAAGGTTCCTGACCCCTGCTCTAGATCATCGAGGCCCCCTCTCCCAGTCAGTTTGTTTCAGGCTTACACCCGAACGAGAGCAGAAGGAAGTTTTGTGCAAGTTGCAGCCTGACGCGCGCCGTATTCGCCGGTTTTAAAATCCGGGTTTACGCGCGTAAATGTTGGCCCCCGCCCTGGAATGCCCCTAACCCACCCCGTTTTAACACGCATCCTCTTGTGTCCGCACGCGCATACACGCACGCAATTTTCCGGTTTTAAAATACAAATTGCTCGCGCTCTCCCCATATACTCATGTCATTTAGGATTATAAGGCGTGAGCAACTCATTAAAAAAATTCACCCCAAAATGTTTGATTATAGAAAGAGGGGTATTAAAACTCCCCTCGTGGACATCTGAAACCTAAAAACCCCCCGGCACCCTGGACGTGATTCCTCTCTTAAGTACGCGCTCCTGCAGAGTGGTTTGCAGTGAGCGCTGTATAGTGAGGATCCCCGCCGACCCCTGCCACTGCAGCGGTGTGCTGTGCCAGGCGGGGGCTTAACCCGTCCAGCGCTGTGCGCACCGATGAGCTCACGGACCATAACAAGGCAGCCCTGCAGCGACAAGCTGTGAGGGGAAGGAGCTCCCTAACAGTATCCGCACGGCGGCACCCGCACGGACAGTGGTCACCAGCGTCCCAGGAAAGAGAGAATAAAATCGGCTTTAGTGGTTTATTCCCGGGCGTGAACTTGTCCACCAGTAACCTCAGCACCGTCTTTTGCAGACCGATCCGTTCTGGACCGTCGGCTCCCTGTCCCCCTCAGACTATGCTGAAGCTGGGAACCAGTCCATCTGCAAACTGGCTGACGTGCTGCGGATAGCAAAGGAGAACAGCACCGCGGTGCTCCTGAACTTTCAGCCCCTGCCGGCAGAGCACCCGCACCGCGGCAGGTACCTGAACATCACTCTGCAAGCCATCCTGAGCTCCGGAATTCCACAGCGGCTGGTGAGTCCTCTGCCTCGCTCGGGGGACGCGACTTCCACCTGGGTTTGCTAGGGCTGCTCCTTCAGGCTGGAGTTGGGGGGGGTGGCTTCTTAGGGCTTGGGGGACAGGGCTGAGACGACTTCCTCATTTCAGGAGCTGGTGCTCTTCTACACACACACGCACACACACTTACACGCACGCACACACTTGCACGCTCACACTTACACGCACACACTTGCACGCACATGCTCACACTTACACGTACACACTTGCACGCACACGTTCACATTTACGCACACGCACACACTTGCACGCACACGCACACACTTGCACGCACACGCTCACATTTACGCACACACACACACTTGCACGCACACGCTCACACTTACACGCACACACTTACACACACACTTGCACACTTACTTGCACGCACACACTTACACACACTTACTTACACACACACATTTATACGTACACGCACACATACACTTACACACTTTAAGCGTGGCCCATGTAGTGCATCCAGGAGGCTTAGCTTGTGAAAAGCGCTGCTGGGGAAGCTGGAGGGGGGGGGGGTGAGGGGTGTAAAAGCTTTTATACTCACTAAATACTCTTTGAAAGGATCAGCACAGGTCGGTGGCCAGGGGGAGCAGTCTGTGAAGCTTGCACCTTGAGTTGGGCTTTACCTGAAATTGTATGGTTTGCGTTGCTGCGTCTTTTAACAAGCACGGCAGGGGGGATTGTCACTCCTTAGCTGTTTCTTCCCCGCCTCTGGGTCCTCTGCCGGCTTCGCCCGCACACAACGTTTCCGTAGATCCCCCGGAAGACGACGCAGCTCGTTGCTGCCTAGCGATGTTGATGCTTCTCAGGGCTTGCCTGGGGGGGGGGGGGGGGGGAGGGGAGCAGCTCGTGTCTGTGGTTACATCGTGGCTTCTCTTCCACGCCTCTTTCACGTGGGGGTCTGAAAACAGCTTTTCCCAGCACACATCTCCCAAACACCCTTGCAGTGCGATTTAAAGAACTTCGTCAAATTTGAAACTACTTTCACGGTGGTTTTGGGCAGCTGCGCATGTTGAAAGAGTTTTAGCTTGCAAACGGCGTGAGCACAGGTGAGGGCCGCCACGCCCCTGGGGTAAAACCCTTGGACTAACGGAGGTCTTCGGGGGGGGGGGGCTGGTTTCATGGCTCAGTGGCGGTGTTGCCTCGGCCCATACAGGAGACAACAGCTTTGACTCCTGAATCCGAAGCTGGGGGGCAGGGGTGCTGCGGAGGTAGCGCTCACGGCGACCCCTGTTAACTAGCTTAAGGGGCAGGGGCACGTTTGCCTGGTTCTGAAGGGAGCTGCGGTGCAGGGCCCTGAGCCGGAGGAGAAACGCTCTGGTAGCTTAAGTTAGACAGGAATGGGCAAGGGATTAAAGATGGGGAACGAGCTGAGTCGCCAAGAATGAGACCTGGAAGCTCCGAGGAGTTAGAGCGCGTGACTGGCAGTAAACAAGGAGACCAGGCTTGCATGAGTGTGGCTGCACTGGGTCAAGGGGTTTTTTTCTTTCACACTGGGAATGGTTTGGAACAAAGTCAGCATGAGGCAAGTCTTGCCTCACAAATCTGCTTCACTTTTTTGAAGGGGTTAATAAACATGTGGATAAAGGTGAACCAGTAGATGTAGTATACTTGGATTTTCAGAAGGCGTTTGACAAAGTTCCTCATGAGAGGCTTCTAGGAAAAGTAAAAAGTCATGGGATAGGTGGCGATGTCCTTTCGTGGATTGCAAACTGGCTAAAAGACAGGAAACAGAGAGTAGGATTAAATGGGCAATTTTCTCAGTGGAAGGGAGTGGACAGTGGAGTGCCTCAGGGATCTGTATTGGGACCCTTACTTTTCAATATATTTATAACTTCATGCCGTGTCCACTAATCCTGTTATCCAGAAGAGTAAATAACCCTTCTTAATAATTCCTAACGTTCTGTTTGTTTTTTTGACTGCTGCAGCACACTGAGCTGACGATTTTAAAGGATTATTCACTATGATGCCTAGATCTCTTTCCTGGGTGGTAGCTCCTAATATGGAACCTAACATCGTGTAACTACAGCAAGGATTATTTTTCCCTGTATGCAACACCTTGCACTTGTCCACATTAAATTTCATCTGCCATTTGGATGCCCAATCTTCTGGTCTCGCAAGGTGCTCCTGCAGTTTATCACAATTGTTTGTGATTTAACTAATCTGAATAATTTTGTACCGTTACGATGGCTTGTCTTAGTGACGGTGTATAAAACATAATAAATAAATAAATAAATATTATCTGCAAATTTGATAACCTCACTCGTCGTATTCCTTTCCAGATCATTTATAGATATATTGAAAAGCACCAGTCCAAGTACAGATCTCTGTTTACCTTTTCCACTGAGAAAATTGCCCATTTAATCCTACTCTCTGTTTCCTGTCTTTTAGCCAGTTTGTAATCCAGGAAAGGACATTGCCTCCTATCCCATGACTTTTTACTTTTCCTAGAAGCCTCTGATGAGGAACTTTGTCAAACGCCTTCTGAAAATCCAAATACACTACATCTACCGGTTCACCTTTATCCACATGTTTATTAACCCCTTCAAAAAAATGTAGCAGATTTGTGAGGCAAGACTTGCCCTGGGTAAATCCATGCTGACTTTGTTCCATTAAATCTTTAGATTGTTTCCACTGTTTTTCCCGGCACTGAAGTCGGGCTCACCGGTCTATAGTTATTTAAATTTAATCGCATTTTCAGTTCCAAGTTTACATATCCTTGTTTTATTGTAACTTTGTCTTCTTCCTCAATATCAATGTTACAACACCCCTGACCCATGTGAACTGATATGATATATGATTTGTATCATGAATGTCGGTATAGAAAATACTTAAATAAATAAATGAAAGTACTGGATTCCACTGACATGCAGAATGATAATTTGCAAAAATATTGTTATTTTGAGAAATAAATGTGCAGAATTTAGAAAACGCGTGCACAGAATTTTTAATTTTTTGATGCAGAATTTTCAATTTTTTTGGTGCAGAATTCCCCCAGGAGTATCCTCTCAACTGTATTGCTGGGTGAGCCTTCAAAGGCTCAAGCCTGGCCAGAGCCAACTTGGCTGGCTTGGGTTTGGCTAGTCTTCTTTACAGGGAGAAGCAGGGTCAAGCCCACCCTCCCACTGGGCCCCCACAGTCGCTGACTCACTCCAGGCCCCACAGACACCCTCACCTTTGCAGCTGCTGGGGCCACACGCCTCTGCTCACAGAGGGGGAAACTTGTAACAGCCTACAAAGGTTTTCCATCAAATAACACGACTTAAGTTACCCCAGCTTTCAAAGGGGAAGTAGGTGTATGCTTTCCCTTTGAAAATTACTCCACAAAAACTACGGCCCGCGTTTACACCTGTTAAACTGTACGTAGAATTCGCTTTCCCGGGAAATTTGCAGGAACATACAAAATCGTGCATGGTATACCTCGGGAATGCCTCTGCTCCGTCTGGATAAACGTACACACATACAGGCCCCTCATTCCTGCTAGCAAATGTCTTAAAGGGTAGTTTTCAAAGCGTCAGCTGTAAGGGGCCAGCAGCCTTGCTCTGTTCTTGGCTGTGGGGAATTTGCACTGCAAAAGCAACAAGGGGCTGGCTGCCACCACGCCACGTGGACCTGAGGATGAAAACCACCTAGCACAAGAAAAGGGGAGAGGAAATCTCAATGGGAAGGGGCGAGAGGCCTTAAAGCGGTGAGAACTGGAAGGAGGTGCTAAGGAGGCTTCAGGAGGAGGAAGGCAAGAAAACTGACCAGAGGGGGGAGAGTGGTGGGGGATGAAATTGAGGGAAGATGGGGAGAGACAAGACTAGGTTGTTGAGAGGTAAGGTGGAGAAGAGAAAGGAAAGAGAGATTGGGTTCAAAGGAAGGAGAGGGATGGTGGATGGGAAGCGGAGATAGAAGGAGAAGAAGAATAAGAGGACTGAGATAATGGGAGAGAGCACACTGAGCACATAGATGGAGAAAGTAGGCCAGATTGACAAACTAAAGAGTAGCAAGTCACCTGGACCGGATGGTATGCATCCTAGGATTCTGAAGGAACTCAAAAATGAAATTTCTGATCTGTTAGTTAAAATTTGTAACCTATCATTAAAATCATCCATTGTACCTGAAGACTGGAGGGTGGCCAATGTAACCCCAATATTTAAAAAAGGCTCCAGGGGCAATCCGGGTATCTATAGACCAGTGAGCCTGACTTCAGTGCCGGGAAAAATAGTGAAAACTATTCTCAAGAACAAAATTGTAAAGCATATAGAAAGACATGATTTAATGGAACATAGTCAACATGGATTTATCCAAGGGAAGTCTTGCCTAACAAATCTGCTTCATTTTTTTGAAGGGGTTAATAAACATGTGGATAAAGGGGAACCGGTGGATGTAGTGTATTTGGATTTTCAGAAGGTGTTTGACAAAGTCCCTCATGAGAGGCTTCTACGAAAACTAAAAAGTCATGGGATAGGAGGCGATGTCCTTTCGTGGATTACAAACTGGTTAAAAGACAGGAAACAGAGAGTAGGATTAAATGGTCAATTTTCTCAGTGGAAAAGGGTAAACAGTGGAGTACCTCAGGGATCTGTACTTGGACCGGTGCTTTTCAATATATATATAAATGATCTGGAAAGGAATACGACGAGTGAGGTTATCAAATTTGCAGATGATACAAAATTATTCAGAGTAGTTAAATCACAAGCAGACTGTGATACATTGCAGGAGGACCTTACAAGACTTGAAGATTGGGCATCCAAATGGCAGATGAAATTTAATGTGGACAAGTGCAAGGTGTTGCATATAGGGAAAAATAACCGTTGCTGTAGTTGTACGATGTTGGATATTAGGAGCTACCACCCAGGAAAAAGATCTAGGCATCATAATGGATAATACTTTAAAATCGTCAGCTCAGTGTGCTGCAGCGGTCAAAAAAGCAAATAGAATGTTAGGAATTATTAGGAAGGGAATGGTTAATAGAACGGAAAATGTCATAATGCCTCTATATCGCTCCATGGTGAGACCACACCTTGAATACTGTGTACAATTCTGGTCGCCGCATCTCAAGAAAGATATAGTTGCGATGGAGAAGGTACAGAGAAGGGCAACCAAAATGATAAAGGGGATGGAACAGCTTCCCTATGAGGAAAGGCTGAAGAGGTTAAGGCTGTTCAGCTTGGAGAAGAGACGGCTGAGGGGGGATATGATAGAGGTCTTTAAGATCATGAGAGGTCTTGAACGAGTAGATGTGACTCATTTATTTTCATTTTCGAATAATAGAAGGACTAGGGGGCATTCCATGAAGTTAGCAAGTAGCACATTTAAGACTAATCGGAGAAAATTCTTTTTCACTCAACGCACAATAAAGCTCTGGAATTTGTTGCCAGAGGATGTGGTTAGTGCAGTTAGTGTAGCTGGGTTCAAAAAAGGTTTGGATAAGTTCTTGGAGGAGAAGTCCATTAATGGCTATTAATCAATTTTACTTAGGGAATGGCCACTGCTGTTGATTGCATCGGTAGCATGGGATCTTCTTGGTGTTTGGGTAATTGCCAGGTTCTTGTGGCCTGGTTTTTGGCCTCTGTTGGAAACGGAATGCTGGGCTTGATGGACCCTTGGTCTGACCCAGCATGGCAATTTCTTATGTTCTTATGAGACAAAAAAAAGGTGAGTGAGAGCGAGACGGCTCTGAGGCATGATGGAAATGCAGAAAATTTTGAAACTGGAGAGGAGGAGGAGAAATGAGACAGGAAGAGACCAAGAGATCAGAGCAATAAGGAGAAAGCAACGATTGGCGCTCCGTTTACTGATTGTTAGGGTGCCATGTGAGAATCGTTAAAGAGAAAGCAACGATTGGCGCTCCGTTTACTGTTTGTTAGGGTGCCATGTGAGAATCGTTAAGGAGAAAGCATCGATTGGCGCTCCATTTACTGTTTGTTAGGGTGCCATGTGAAAATCGTTAAGAAGAAAGCAACGATTGGCGCTCCGTTTACTGATTGTTAGGGTGCCATGTGAGAATCGTTAAAGAGAAAGCAACGATTGGCGCTCCGTTTACTGTTTGTTAGGGTGCCATGTGAGAATCGTTAAGGAGAAAGCATCGATTGGCGCTCCATTTACTGTTTGTTAGGGTGCCATGTGAAAATCGTTAAGGAGAAAGCAACGATTGGCGCTCCTTTTACTGTTTGTTAGGGTGCCATGTGAGAATCGTTAAGGAGAAAGCAACGATTGGCGCTCCGTTTACTGTTTGTTAGGGTGCCATGTGAGAATCATTAAGGAGAAAGCAACGATTGGCGCTCCGTTTACTGTTTGTTAGGGTGCCATGTGAGAATCGTTAAGGAGAAAGCATCAATTGGCGCTCTGTTTACTGTTTGTTAGGGTGCCATGTGAGAATCGTTAAGGAGAAAGCAACGATTGGCGCTCCGTTTACTGTTTGTTAGGGTGCCATGTGAGAATCGTTAAGGAGAAAGCATCAATTGGCGCTCCGTTTACTGTTTGTTAGGGTGCCATGTGAGAATCGTTAAGGAGAAAGCAACGATTGGCGCTCCGTTTACTGTTTGTTAGGGTGCCATGTGAGAATCGTTAAGGAGAAAGCATCAATTGGCGCTCTGTTTACTGTTTGTTAGGGTGCCATGTGAGAATCGTTAAGGAGAAAGCAACGATTGGCACTCTGTTTACTGTTTGTTAGGGTGCCATGTGAAAATGGTTTTTGTTTTTTCTGTGCTGATTCGTTTGGCTTGATGTGCGTTTGGTTCTTAAAGCCCAGCCAAGCTCTTCAGCTCAGCTCCGACTTGGCTCTCCTGGCCTTTCTGGGTTTCTGACTCATCCACATCTACCTGCTCGGTCTCTTCACTTGTTCTGTTGTTTTTCTTTAGGGGGGGGAGAGTGGAGGTTTGGTCCATCAGTTTCCTCCTCCTCCTATGGGCTTCCAGCTGAATGAGGTCTGTCCTTTGCTGAGAATCTCACCCCATGAGCCTTTGGTCCCATCCACTGGGGGGTTTCCTCTGTTATTTTGTAACCCTCGCGTCTACCTGTCTGGGCAGGTTATTGCAATAATAGTCCTCGGCTGGGCACCGTAAGCCACCTCCCTCCTTCCAGAACCTAGTATGCATGCACCCCAAATGTCTGGCCTCTAGGTGTCACCATTGTGCAATGGCTGAGAATCCTTCTCCCCACCCCAGAGTTGCCAACTGTCCTGATTTTCTTTCTGGACTGTACAGAAAAAGCGCGCCAAAGGTTCTGACCAATGAGAAAAATCACATGACTAGAGGAGCCCAATTGAAAGACAGGAGACTGAGCCAGTCTTTTTCATTGGTCAGAAACTTTGGCGCGCTTTTTCTAGTTTTAGAATCACTCTCCAGTTCCTGCGCCAGCTAACTGTTGAGCCCTGCCATGCACTCTGTATGTAATTCTCACCCTTTTCATTTGTTTTGGTCTGCGTTCAGTACGAGGTTTTCCCTCTGTTCTTTTACGTCGATATGTAACGTAAGGAGTAACTCGCCTTCATGTTTTTCTGCTCCCCCAACGCGGTATGTTGTATTCTCTTACACGCCTGATTTGTTGCGTAGTGGCTGCAGTTTCCTCGTTGTGACACAACTTTCCTTTTTTATAAAGATATTAGGTGATTGTATATTTTGTCGCTCCTGATGCAGCCCTGGCAAAGCACTGTCCCGTGTTCGGGGTGGGGGGGAGGGGCACGGTATCTTGTTTGAACTCTTGTCTGTCCGGAGCTTTTTGAATAGAACTGATTTGCCCAGCGTTTGTGAACTTCTGAAACGACTTGGAAGTTTTTGGTTACACGTTTAATGCCCCGCGTTGTATCCTCACGTGTGCAAGGCTTACTAAAACGTCACTTAACCTTGTGAGTGTGCGTAAACTCCCGTCAGCAAAGATATCGTACGGTACCTCCGGATGTTCGGAAAGTGGACGGTTGAAAGCTGGCGACCCTCCGCCTCCCCTCCCCCACCCCCCCACCCCCTCCTCTCCCAGGGGCCGTGAATGGCGCCTCCGCAGCGTTCCCCAACCATGGGCAGCCAGAGAAGCAAACGCTTGGCCCGGAAATCAAGCCCCGACCTCCTGTACGGCAGCACGCAAGAGAGCTGCCGAGCCGTCACACAACCCCCTCATCCCCCCAAACATTTAATAGTGCTTGAAGTTTCCTGATACCTAAGCACAGGATCTTGGTTTAAAATCCTCATGCAGGACCGGGCATTAAACCTTTTCTCTTAAAGATGATGATTACTTGCTTCCTTACTCTATTTTCCAGCATCTGTTCCAATAGAATAAGTCCCTCAGTATCTCCCCATCATGCCCTTCTCAGATTCAGCCCTTAACTACTGTGTGTTTCGATTTCCTATTAATTGTTCGCTAAACTCTAATATTATTTTTGAACACAGTTTCTATGCACGTTCAATCCTTTTGTATATCTCATGTATTTCAATTATTGTTCTATAATTACTTTATTGTAAAGCTTGTTGCTGCATTATGGTTCATTGTAAACCGAGGTGATGTTCCGAACGTGCCGCGGTATATAAAAATCCCTAAATAAATAAAATAAATAAATAGTTGTGGGGGGGGAGGGGAGGGATTTATAAGTCAGACATTAGCGTTGGAAGTTGGCTTGTGGGCATGGGGGTGAACGTTCAAAGAATTGTGGGCATAAAATAGCGCATACATGCATAAATAGCACCTACTTGCGTGCACGCTATTTTATAAACCTCAAACATAACGCGCGCATTTTCGCTTTTGCGCGAGCATATGTGTGCTTGAAAAGGGGGCAGTCTGTGGGCATGCCAGGCCGGGCCAACATTTACAGGCGTAAGTTGCAATTTTAAAAGACACTTTGCACGTAGATTGCCCAGCTTGCGTAATTTTATACCTGCTAATAATCAGGCGTGGGTGATACGAAATGTTTATTATGTACTACTGGCCAGGTGGGAGGTCTGATGGGGGGGGAGGTTTCCGGGTGAGGAGCCAGGAGGGTCTCCATGACCTGGAGAAGGACTGGGGGGACCTGGTGGAGTAATTGGTAAAACTGGTAATTTCAGTTCTGCCCGTATATTTATAATATAGCCTCTTGCGTGTGTAAATGCTGATTTACGTAGGTCCCTCTTTATTTTTGCGCATAAAACAT
Organism: Rhinatrema bivittatum; assembly: GCF_901001135.1. Taxonomy (NCBI): domain Eukaryota; kingdom Metazoa; phylum Chordata; class Amphibia; order Gymnophiona; family Rhinatrematidae; genus Rhinatrema; species Rhinatrema bivittatum. The sequence continues at coordinate 24,317,890 of NC_042619.1, forward strand.
ACTGGCATGCGTTTTTTAAAATAGGACAAGCGCACGCATTCAGTGTATGGAAACGCACACGCTCCGTGCATTGCACGTATTCATGCACAAGCATGCATGTGCGCGTGTGTTCTGGGGTAAAGGTACGCGCGTTTTATAACGTGCGTGTGCGATGCACATGGGTTATAAAATACTACGGTAAAACTACGCCATGTGCGGTCGTTTGAAAGTGATCTGAGTTTAAGAACTCGCTCAGCCAGCTGGTTCAGCACTGGATCCGATTCAGCTCGGACTAGAGGCCTCGGTATATCTGACCAAGCGGCAGAGCGGCGACGGCACTTCCGACATAATAATTCATATCCACGCTGCAGGAGGAGCCTAGTGGTTTGTGCATGGCTGCGTATTTTAAGCCTTTGGGGAAGATGGTTTTGGCACTGAAGCTCCTCTCTCTCTCTCTCTTACTTCCGCAGGTGATGTGGCTCCCCGAGAGCGAGAGGCAGCTGGTGAGGCAGGTGGCACCAGGTTTCCAGCAGACCTCAGGAATCAAGGCAGACGCCAGACGGCTGAGAGACAGGGACATCCGAAGGTTAAACCTGAGATACACTCAGGTCACCAGTGACGAGATCAGGTGAGGCCAGGGCCTTTCCCTTTCTTACAAGCCAATACAGTAAAAATCGCGGGAGAGCAGGGGAGCACTCTCCTGTGCGCGCGATTCAGTAAATAAAATTATTCAAATTAGGGCCCGTGGTAAAAAGAGGCGCGTCCCTAGCGCCTCTTTTTGGACTGGAGCGTCGGCTGTCAACGGATTTGACAGCCGACGCTCAATTTTGCCGGCGTCGGTTCTCGAGCCCGCTGACAGCCACGGGTTCGGAAACTGGATGCTGGCAAAATTTGATCGTCTGGTTTTCGAACCGCGGGCCTATTTAAAAATTTTTTTTTTTAAAGTTTTTACTGCTTTTCTGTACACTTTCCCGGTGCGCTAATTTCTGAAAGTAAAACGTGCGGCTTGGCTGCACATTTTACTTTCTGTATCGCGCGGGAATAACTAATAGGGCCATCAACATGCATTTGCATGTTGTGGGTGCTATTAGGTTCGGGGGGGGGGGGATGGACGTGCGTTTTCGACGCGCTATTACCCCTTACTGAAAAAGGGGTAAAGCTAGCGCGTCGAAAACGCGCGTGCAAAAGCAGGTTAACAGTGCGTTCCACCGGAGCGCACTGTACTGTATCGGCCTGTTTGTTCTTAAGAACATAAGAAATTGCCATGCTGGGTCAGACCAAGGGTCCATCAAGCCCAGCATCCTGTTTCCAACAGAGGCCAAAACCAGGCCACAAGAACCTGGCAATTACCCAAACACTAAGAAGATCCCATGCTACTGATGCAATTAATAGCAGTGGCTATTCCCTAAGTAAACTTGATTAATAGCCATTAATGGACTTCTCCTCCAAGAACTTATCCAATCCTTTTTTAAACCCAGCTACACTAACTGCACTAACCACATCCTGTGGCAACAAATTCCAGAGCTTTATTGTGCGTTGAGTGAAAAAGAATTTTCTCCGATTAGTCTTAAATGTGCTACTTGCTAACTTCATGGAATTCCCCCAAGTCCTTCTATTATTCGAAAGTGTAAATAACCGAGTCACATCTACTCGTTCAAGACCTCTCATGATCTTAAAGACCTCTATCATATCCCCCCTCAGCCGTCTCTTGTCTTACCGTGTCCTCCAGTGGCCACAGGCCTCCTCCGTCCATCTTACCAGACTGGCCGCTATGCTCAGCGAGAAGCTCTGGTCTTGGAGCCTGAACACCCGGGGGGGGGGGAGGGGTTATCGGGAGGAGGAAAGTGGGAACGCTTTCACCATTTCTTTGCATTGCAGTTAAGGGGGTCACTTTCAAAGGGAGTAACGTGCATAAAACAGGGTTTGTGTGTGTAAATCTACTTCATAAAATCAAGTCAGGGTCTTGCGCACAGAAATGTAAGCATTGTAACTCGGGTTCACGTGTTCTTATACCCCTAGTGAGCACAGGTAATAGGGGCAGGGGTGCAGATGGAGTGGAGTT